>NW_009258539.1:3744949-3762539 GCF_000687185.1 Egretta garzetta | reverse complement strand
TTGGCAAACACGCACAGCCCTCAAAACAAGAGAACAGAAGGTGGGCGCTAATCTGAAGATCCCTCACCATCTCCTTTCTTTCCAAGATGAATCAGTTGCATTTTAGAGTGTGCTGAAAATTCATTTCACAAATCAATCCCTTTTGCTCACAAGTTGAGATAAGCAGAAGCAACGCTGCTCTGAAAGCAGCGGTCGTGATGAGTGGGCTCCTATATTTAGGCACTCAGCCGATCCACAGTAAGCCCCAAGAAATTACCCTGTCAGCGTCTTGCCCCACGAACCCACTGCCTCTCATCCTTCTCTCAAAACAGCCCCCACAGCCAGCTAGCCCTCAGCTCCTCCCTGTAGCCTCCCTCCTACAGGTGCCGGGAGCTGTGAGCCAGCAGCCCATGTGCAGACAGTCTCCCTCCTCCTGCCCAGCACCTCCTGATGAACCCCTCTGCCCCACTCCACCCTCTTGGTCCTTCGCCACCACACGAGTGTCCCCCACACCTCCAATAAGGTCTCATGCTGGCTTTCCCTCTACGCTCCTTCCGCCCCCCCCCGCCCCCCAGCCTTACATTCCTGCATACTCCAGGTCATTGCCCCAGTGACTGACATCCCCTGCACACATCCCCTTCCATTATTTATTCCCTGGGTATAATCCCACCTAACCTTTGCCAAATTTCAGGTCCTGCCACATGAAGAACACATGTGCAAAACCTCAAACTCTCTCCTACCACTGCAGGCAGCCATTGTGCTCAGGAAGACCATTAAATAATGGGTCTGATGAAAACAGCCTTCACTGTAACAGACCTTGCCTAGGCACAGTGATCACAACAGTGCATCAACTTGTCTTAGGCACCTCAAAACCTTTGTCAAGCTTGGCTCCAGTTATTTGAAGCAGCGTTCAGTATTTCAGCTTTAGCAAATCTTACCTGTTCGTGTATCACCCACTGAACCAGAAGGCATAAATTCTCATTTGGAGTCAGTTCTTCAAACATGTGGAAATAGACTGTTACAATTAAATCTATTTCATATTTTAGTCCAGTAGTCTTCTCAAAGATTATCCTAATTATCTAATACTTACAACAGATTAGCATATCAAAAAAGTGACTTCAGACTTATGAAACTGAGCAAAATCTCATTTTGTTATACACTGCCATCAGCTTTGTTTAGTGTTTGAGACTGCCCAACAGTTCAGAACTAAGCTGTTGCAGACAGCTAGGGTGTTTAAGTCACTAGCATACAGTCTTTAAACATGTACTCAATTAATACAGCCACAAATACGGAAAAAACATCTGATATATTTATCATTTCATCAATGATAGCAGCTAACCCACCAAAAATACCCTGCAACTTTTTCACCAGTACTGCAGACAGAAAATCTGCAATATTACACACCTGCCCTTCTCGCTGCAGACGGCAGAACAGCAACGAAGAAGGAACTTGAGTGACTAAGCAGGAATTTATGCACTAAGCAGGTTACAGACACGCATGATAAAGAAAGGTGCTAACCTTACAGAGCAAAATAAAAATTAAAAAGCCCATCCCAGCATTCCACAATACTGCTTAATTTCCAAAAAAGAACTCTTAAGAGAGACAGAAAGTTGTCAATATATTTTCCTAACTGTACTGCTCATCCATGTAACAGAAACCATCTTTGGGCAACTCTGTCCCTAGAGAACTGGAAGCTACATATGTTTTTCCACATTATTTTACCCTTCTCTCCTCCTTCATCTACCAGATTGTGAACTTAAAACAAGCATCACACACAACTAACTCACTCTTCCTCCAGTATCTGAAAACTGAGCAAAGATTTTTGTTGTTGCTATGAGAATACAGAAATTTGATCTGCCAGGCTTACATTTAAGCTTCTTGGAATCAGAGTGATGGTTACTTTCATGAGTAATTAAATGGGTGGGGTTCCACCCCCCACCCTCCCCCCTTCATTTCTCACGGAATGATGGGTTTTCCAAGAAAATCAGACCAAGTTCCATATTCGTTTCTTGGCCTACAGTTGAATTAATTCTTTCCTCATTTCAATGTTTTCACAAGCAAACTGACCTCATGCTACTGATTCCCATTTAGAATACTGCCACCTGAAAAGTTCCATCTTCCTTCTTACAGGAACATTCACTTGAAATGAGTATTACTTTTGCTGTTCAAAAAAGGGGGGTGGAGCTGGCTGTGCACACATGGGATGTCCTCACTGGAGATTACTTAAAAAGGATTAGGAAACTGAACACAAAGCTCAGGACCAGTTTGAATCCTACAGCCTCGCTCCTGGTAAGGAGGTAATTTTATTTAAAAAAAAAAAAAAGGAAAACTCTCACAAGAACTGATAATCTCTCAAAGAAAAGTTTGGCAGCCTTTGCTTTTCTCAAATTTCCACATTTTTTTTTTCCTGATTCAAAAATTATTTTGAAATTTATTGTTACTGAATAACTGAGTTTACTGAAATTGAGGACCCAATTGGTGACATTATTTTGCCATAGATGTCAGTGTTCTTACAACAACACTAGACTGGATCTCTTACTAGGTCAGAACCACCATTCTATTACAAAACTAGTTGCTAATGTTTAATAGCTTTATCAGTCTTCCATTTATTTGAAACAGGGGGCAGTGATCTGCATGGTTAGTGTTGACTTCATTGCTAAAATGGCCCCATGGATATCCAGTCAATAGCATATGATAGACACTGAAAAATAAGTTCCTGCTTGTGTTTCCCAACAAGTCTGATGCAGAACAAATCCAAACTTTTCAGCTTGTCTGTATAATATAACAGAAATCATTGATATTCTATTGCATTGAATCAGATAGGTTTCTGGTTTTTCTTTCCTTTTTTTTTTCCTTTTTTCAGAAGCATACTTTATCAGAACTACATTTATTATTCATATTGAAGTTCTGCTCAGGACTCACTGTACTAGGCTTTCACAAAACACTGATGAAAGATGGTTCTGGATCGCAGAATTTACAGTCTACAAGACAGATGAAAGATGAATATAAAGAAGCCTGCATTAAGAAACATGAGTGCTCAGTGTGCCAGAAGCTGTCTCAGCACAGTGATTGCTCAAGAGGTTCAACCAGTCCCTGTGCTTATTTCACCTCGGGTTTAAGTCTGGTGAGTGCCGGGTTCTTCATATGGAGAGCACATTCCTCAAACTGCACCTGAAATACACCCATCTCCCACAAAACTCCCCAAATTCAGTCATTTAAGCTGCTAATTAGCCTGCAGAAATAAATTGTGGTCACTTCCAAGCTCATTTTGTTTTGAATTGGTGATAGAGGAGAAAAGGATGTAAAATTCATAGGTTGTTATACTACTTACATGACAAGTTACCTAGAAATGCTGGGGTTTTGGTTTTTTTTTTTTACCTGAAGCCTATCACTTACAACCTCTCAACAGAGCTTTCCATGCGAAGTTATTACTGGATGAGTACCTTGATTGTGTATTTCATTTTGTTTTCTTTTTGTAGGTTCTGTTAATTTTATAGATGGAAATCAATACTGCTGGTTAATCAATGCCATTGTTTTCTATAATTTCTATTTGTATCTAGTAAAAAAACCTAGAATGGTTGTGGAGTGCATTTCTTTTTCCTGCCCTCATGCTCTCTGTAGTATCAGACAAAACTATGATAAATCTAAGGGAGGTAATTATGTCACTGAAATTACATGTTAAGCCTTCACTGCTAGTATACAGACACCCTAGGAAGAGACAGAAGAAATAATAGGGACTCCTGTTTGTACTTTTCTTTTTCTCCTTTTATTTCAGAATAAAAGTCTCTGCACTAAGGTTATGCACCTTACTATTCAATTAAGCTATGAAATCAGTATTAAGCTACAGTTTTATTTTTGTACTACAAAATTCTTTTATTCCTTCAGCATTTTTAAGTTCAACAATTAGATGACTGGTCTGGCTGGTTGGTATTGTAGCAGAACAGTTACTGTTCCAAGGTTTAAAAAAAAAAAAAAGGGGGTATGAGAAAAGTACCACTGCTCAGGTCCCTTTTGAAGATGAGCACATTCTGCTGGGAGTTAAGTGTCTCCCATCTACTTATCAGTTCCTTCATAATTTTTCAAGATAGCTAAATTTCATAGGCGTCTATTCCCCAAACCCTTCTCCTAGAGAACAAAGACACTACATAACCCATGGTTTTGTTATGACACATACATGTACCCATGCCCTACTTGTTCCCCTCAATATTTAGTTCATCTTCTTGCTTTTCTTCTTTCAGCAATACCCCAATACCCTTTACCAAATCCCCTGACTCTGCATTTCTGGCTGACTCAGATACCTAAAATTTCTATAAATGGAATACAGAGGAACTAGACCTGCAAGGTAGTGCAATTCAGGTATAAATGAGGACTTAAATGTACTCCAAATAAAAATGCAAGCTTCCTGGTTCATCAGCCTGTTTCCAGAAGACACAGTCTCTACTTCTCAACAAGAAAAAAAAAACAAAAAAAAAAACCACAAACCACACAACAAAAAACCAAACACCAAAGTACTTCACCAAAACACCACACATGCTACCTCAGATAAGTCTACTAAGAGGACAAAAGGAGTTTTTTTATCTCAGTTTTTCCTGAAAACTTTATAAGACAGCTCAATGTGGAAAAACCACACAAAAGTGTTTTATTGCATCTTAAAGCTCTGCCTAAAACTGGGTAAAGATGATAGTGAGAAATTTCTTTATGACTGCATTTTCAGGGAAACCACTCTTGAAAACACCTTTTGGGAAAAGAAAGGTCTCCACTACTGCAGACTGCTTCAAAATACACTTTTTTAATAGTACTATTTCCTATCATACTACTTAAACTTCTGATAATATAACCAAATATATGCCACTAAAAATAGAACACTTTTTCTTAATTGACACTTAATGAAATCTGTCATACATAATTTAAACTGGTTAAAAGAGGAGCAACATCCGCTTTCAACAAAGATTTATATTTCTAGTTGGAAATTGGGGAGAGAAAAAAAAACCCACAACCATACCCCTAAAAACCACACTTCAGAGAAAAGCATAACCCCACTACATAATCTTGCTAGTAACGTGGTTTTTATTTTTGTGGTGGTAGAAACCATCACAGATAGCTTATGATATCCACAACATGTCTGAAGTGATAACCAAAGAGGTCTGTCTCCTTTTAAAAACAGAAGTATAAATAGAGAATAGGCATAAGGCCATAATTTAAGGTCTCTCTAGTGTTTTAGGGCTCCTTTTCAATGGAAACTGGAAAACATAATGTTGAACTTAAATGTGGACAATTATTTGACTCTGTATTCTCAGTAGTTTTGAAAAGCCATTTCTCATTTCTTCATTTCTCTCACACAATGAAATTATTCAAACGAGCTTATTTTCCACTAATACTGTCAGGCTTGAAATACACAAGACACTTTCAGAAAGGAAAACAATAACATTCTGGCATACATTCAAAAAAATTGCTTGTTTGTTTTGTTATGTAAGCAAAAACATTCACATTTCAGCTCGCTTTTTCCAGTGAAAGCCACAAAGTATACCTTGGTAAGCTTAGAGAGAGACTGAAAGAGTTTTGTTGTCTTTGGTCCCCCCTCCCCCTTTACTTAATGCCAATTTTGAGATGCTTATGAAAAGATATGATTTTAACATTTAAAGCCTGCTAACCCAACTTCCAGTGGTAGACTTACATGTAAATGCACAATCTGGACATGATTATCAAGAAGATTTTAGGAAATATGTACACACATCTATGCTTTTGTTGAGGAAGTTCATGCTTTAATAAACTGAACACAGAACAAGCCACTTTATCACTCCTCTGTAAATCAGATACCTTGTTGCAGGCACAGTTGCTTAGATACAGAGTAATCGGGGTAAGTGAATAAATCAAATTATCAATAACATACACGATTGCATCCTATTATTGAAACAGCCAATTGAAGTAATTTTTAGATTAGTTAGAAAATAGACATTTAAAACTTACTGGCTAATATGAGATGCTAAATAACTTAATTAAATGAGCATTAGTAGACATTTTAAGATTTGTTCATTGCAGATACATCAGAAACGCCGTTGTTCTCTTTACAACAATAATTGCAGGAACTGCTCATGTAAAGTATCTCTCCAACCGCTCTGAGTAAACACTCAACCAAAAGCTTCATAAATTGTTTTTCTGGATACAAGGTAGACCCTTATGCAACAACCTTCCAACGCAACCATCTGAAACCACTCTGCGCTTGCATTGATTTTACTGCACTTGACAACAATGTGAGACTGAAAAGATAGGGAAGGTTCAGCTCAAAGGAGAGATAATTAATAAGAGACAGAATAGAGGTGCACAAAATAACATATGGTACAGAAAACGCAGATTAGGCATTTTAATTGCTGTGTCTCCTAATGCAGGAGCAAAGGCCAATCAATGAAACTGAAAAGCAGAAATTTTAAATTGATGAAGGAAGTCTTTTTACACAAGCTATAATTAATCTGTGAAAATCACTTCCACAAAGGAGAAAGCCTCGCAGCTTATTAGAAAAAAATATGGATAATAAGAACATCTATTTGTATCTACCAGGATGATAAATAAAATAAATTGATCATTAATTGGTAGGAGCTATAAGACAGTCTACAGAAACAAATTTTTAATAAAAGCAATTTATTCCACCCTCATCAAACAAAATAATTGTTACGTTCTTCTTGGAGCTCTCTTAGAGCTTACCATTGACAAATGGCTACTCGACTGTATAGGCAATTTTTCTAGGTTGATACAACGTTTTTGAGTTCACAGTCCTCGAGAAAGCATCTATAAGGTCATTGATCTCACACTGATTTACTTTGAGTTCTAGGAAGAGTCACTCTGGAGACTTTGCTACAACATCTGTAACGGCAATGACAGCCACTGTCCTTTCAGAGAGTATCCTGAACTCCAGAAATAAATGAAGCATAAAACTTATTTACTGTCTTTTTTCCCTTTTCCTTTTTTTTTTTTTTCCAAACCAAGTTTAATGGTAACAGAGCACATAGGGCCATTCGAGAGTATTAAAACACAGTACTAGAATTTGCTGTGTGCTGAAAAAGAGGAAGAAAAGCATGAGGGTAAGAATCGCTAACCAAAGGACCCAGGTAAGGCCCCAAATCAGAAGGAAGACGAAGTGTTTCCCTCAAGGAAGGGAAGACTCCCTGGCAAGTTCAGGGAGCCTCTGCAGTTACCTAATTTATGACTCAGGGTGCTGGGTTTGGCTGGGATAGAGTTAATTTTATTCACAGCAGCTAGCATGGGGCTGTGTTTTGGATTTGTGCTGAAAATGGTGTTCATAATATAGGGATGTTTTAGCTATTGCTGAGCAGTGCTTGAACAGACTCAAGACCTTATCTGCTTCTCACACCACCCCACCAGCAAGTAGTCTGGGAGTGCACAAGAATCTGGGAGGGGACACATTCAGGACAGTTGACCCCAACTGACCAAAGGGATATTCCGCTGCTCAGCATACAAAGCTGGTGGGGACATCCAGAATGACAGAATCGTGTCTTCCCAAGTAATCACTACACATGACGGAGCCCTGCTTTTGCGGAGATGGCTGAACACCTGCCTGCTGATAGGAAGGAGTGAATGAATTCCTTGTTTTGCTTTTTTTGTGTGCATGACTTTTGCTTTACCTATTAAATGGTCTTCATCTCAGCCCATGAGTTTTCTTGCTTTTACTCTTCTGATTCTCTCCCCCCTCCCACTATGGGGGGAGTGAGGGAACAGCTGTTCCCTTAGTTGCAGGCTGGAGTTAAACCATGACGCTCAAGCACAACCTTAGGATTTTATTTTAGTAGATTTGCGTAAATGGAAGAGGAAAAAACCAACTAAAGCAATTGCACAAAGTAAAACAAACAATTCAGAAGAGCTGGTGGGGGGTTTAATCCACTCTGAGATGTACAGTAACCAATTACCCAGCTACCACAGACAAGACAGACTGTGCCTTGATTTCAGGTCAGGATACATTGACTGAAGCTCTCAAGGGTAAGAGCAAAGGGATTTAATCTCTGGAGCTCTGCCAAAGACTACCTGCCAGAAGACATGCTTCTGCCACATGCCAGGGAACACAGGTAAAATAGGCACTAGCACCCCAGGCTTAACATAGCTCTGTACTATCCTTGGATACATCTGTGATGATCAGGCATAGCTGACCACATTGACAATGCAGCAGAAGAAACCTACTAATTTGATAAATCCTCTGAAAAACAACTCAGAGTGCTCTTAAACTAAAGCATGCTCTGCTGCTCTTGTAAAAAATGGCCCTAGCTCTAGGCACTGGAAGTAATTCCCCTCAAATCTCTAATAATATTTGTGCTTAAAATCCAGGTCTTACTCAAGTCTTTGCAGAAGATGATGAAAATACGAACAGAACACAGTCCTACTAGCAATTAAAAACTTGGAGGATTACGAAGCATATATTTAAAAAATATTATTGCTTCTTTTTGCACAAACCACAATAGCTACCTTCTGGACCATGGTCTAATTAAGTATTTTAAAAGCAATTTCTGTTTCATTGGAGACATTCTGAAGCAAGTAGGCTTTATTCTTGTTTTGACAGCTTACTCCAATACATTTCTTTACCTCAATATATTTTAATCACAACTCTCTATAATTAAGAAAAAAGGAAAACACAACACAGTAAGACTACTTCCTTTTTATTCATGTCACCACTAGTCAAAATATACAGAGAGGCTTCATTCTTTCCATATATTTTATCATAGAATCGTCTAGGTTGGAAAAGACCTTTAAGATGATCAGGTCCAAATGTTAACCTAACCCTGCCATCCCACCACTAAACCATGTCCCCAAGCACCTCATCTATCCTTTTAAATACCTCCAGGGATGGGGACTCAACCACCTCTCTGGGCAGCCCATTCCAGAGACTGACAACCCTTCCTGTGAAGAAATTTTTCCTAATGTCTAACCTAAACCTGCCCTGGCGCAACTTCAGACCATTTCCCCTCGTCCTATCACCCATTACCAGGGAGAAGAGGCCGACCCCCTCCTCACTACAGCCTCCTTTCAGGTAGCTGTAGAGGGCGATCAGGTCTCCCCTCAGCCTCCTCTTCTCCAGGCTAAACAATCCCAGCTCCCTCAGCCACTCCTCAGACTTGTGCTCCAAACCCCTCAACAGCTTTGTTGCCCCTCTCTAGACACGCTCTAGCACCCCAGTGTCCTTCTTGTAGTGAGGGGCCCAAAACTGAACACAGTATTCAAGGTGTGGCCTCACCAGCACCAAGTACAGGGGGACAATCCCTTCCCTGCTCCTGCTGGCCACACTATTTCTGATACAAGCCAGGATGTCATTGGCCTTCTTGGCCACCTGGGCACACTGCTGGCTCATATTCAGCTGGATGTCAACCAGTACCCCCAGGTCCTTTTCCACCAGGCAGCTTTCCAGCCACTCTTCCCCGAGCCTGTAGCGCTGCATGGGGTTGTTGTGACCAAAGTGCAGGACCCGGCACTTGGCCTTATTGAACCTCATACAGTTGGCCTCGCCCCATTGATCCAGCCTGTCCAGGTCCCTCTGCAGAGCCCTCTTCCCCTCAAGCAGATAGACACTCCCACCTAGTTTGGGTAGTTTAGGGTAGAGTGATTTGGGGAATTCCCAGGACTTTTAATCTGTCATTCATCTGGCCTGTCAAGGATATTCTAGCAATCTCCCAAGGAAGAGAAGAGTTTCCTTACTGAAGAAAGGCAAAACCAGGTTTCTATAACTGCCTGTGTTAGAGGATAAGAGGAATGTGTGTGTGAGGCTTTTTCAGCACCTTCACCCTTTGAAAGGTTTAAGACTAGTTTGGCTTAAGACCAGCATGACAACAGATGTCTTAAAACAGTATTTAATTGATTAGGATACACAGGTGAATAAAACCAGACAATCAGATCAATTTAAACATCCAACTGAAACTTTATTACTTTAACAGGCTGAACATTAATGCATCTCTAGTGCGAAGAGGTGAAAGTATATGACCAGTATATGACTCACAACCACAATAAATCCATTACGTGTATTTTCCTCACTGTATTTTCTTCCCTCAAGAGAGCAGGACATTGCTTAACTCAGGGCTGCAAAGATTTCAGATTTCCCTTTTTCCCCAGGAAAGATAATCCAACAATAAAACCCCAGGTCTGTGGTTCTGAAAATTATTCTTTTGACCTTTATATTTAAGCTGGTGGTTCAGCTATTCCCTTAACCTGCCATCCAGGCATGTCTCTAGGTATAGAGATCTGGGTAACACAAAAAGCATTTACCCATACCTGACTGACCATTCTGCCATTCAGCTCCGCATCTACTGCAAAATAGGGCAGGTTTACCAACAGACAGATTAGCAAGTGCTTGTCCAAGTTCTCACATGGAAGCGATGCCTATGTATTCAAGCAGATGGGTTGGTATTTAATTTTAGCCATATCATCACTATTAAAATCGAAAGAACCCCAGCAGGTAATGCATTATAAAACACAAGGTAGAATGCATACCTGGAAAGCTCTTTTCCTGTTCTATATTTCTTCTCTCTATGCAATACTGACATACAATTAAATACCAAAAAAACCTAACAGAAAACAAGGAACAAGAGGAAAATGTACCTAAATGCAAACATAGTTGTAAGTGCTGGGATATTCTGGGACATTCCTGCCTTCATCTGTGGAGCACTTCAACATGCTGTCTCCCTCATCTGTTCCTCTATTTGTAGTCAAGAAACACCCTAAATTCCTCACTCCAACTGAAGTGAAAAACTTCTAAGGCTAACAATTCTTACAGAAAGGACCTAGATGAAAACTAAAGAGGAAGTTAGGCCAAATTCATTTTCATTATAAAACAAGATCATTTGAAATACCTCATTTTTACAGATTCCACTCTCAGCAACTATTTCCCCAACCCACAGAAACAGTTGTCTCCTTTGACCATAGACAGCATCTTCATCATCATATCTATCCACTTCAGCTTAAGCAAGGGAGTTGGCTGCATAGTTCAAATAGGAAGAACAGGCAAAATGAAGCTAAAGCCCTTTACTACAGGGTATTGCTACCGAACAGCAACACATACAACTGTGCCCAAAATTTACATGTATCAATCATCTACCATCTGAAACAGAAGAACCATTTGTTTTTCCATATATTATTCTTCCCTTTGCTTCTGGGCATGTAAGGAAAGCAATATTCAAAACCAGTTGACTGACATGACTAGGAATAATGCAATACTCCCTCTTCAAGAAAAAGGGTCAAGATTATGAAAGATTGTGTCACACTGTATTTCTTAATGTTACAAAAGCAATATGAATTCCCTTCATTTCACAGGCAATGGCTGTACTCCATGGCAGCTGCAAGACTGTCAGACACACTGTGTTACCATATTAGACAACTAGAACCAAAGTGAATTTGTCCTTCAACATCAGTGAAGTTACTTAAGAAAACAAATTGTTTTATAAGCTAACTGTTTTTTTTTTAATCGTTTCCACATAAATGAGACAGTACGTTAACATCCTTGGATAACATCATTGTTATCAACTGCTTTCAGAAAAAGATTGCCGCTAAAAAAATGAAAGTTATTGTGCCAGACCTTGAATGAGGTAAAGCTTTATTATTACTTTCAAGAGCGTTTTAAGGAGGATGTAGTTATACTACTTCATTCTGTGTTTTTGGACGACTAGAGTTGCTTCAATTAATACAGACATACAGTTTTGAGTTCTTAAGGATTCCTGACACCCCACCTACCTAAGATGGAGTGTGCAAAATAGGAAAACTAAAAGGAATGGAATGATGCATAGACTTTTAATATTATAAAATCAACTTTAAGGAAGACAGGAGAAAGATCTGGGATAGAGAAGCAGTACCATATTTCTAGAGTGAAACATTCAGTATTGGTCAATATAGTAACAGAAGAATCAAATAAGCACCTTAAAGCCTTAATAAACTGCATTAATAATGAGGTAAAAGGATAGCATATTTCTGTTGGCCCTTTTTCAAAATATAAAATAAGCACTGTGTCCCACTCAAATCTGGGCACTGTTTTAAAGAGTGATGGTACCATGCCTCATTTTCACTTTATCAGTGTATTTGACCATTCTAGCTTCAAGGAGCTGCATAAGATGACTTTGTCAGGAACAGCAGACTTTGGACAGAACACTACATTTCTTCCAGATGGCCACTTTCCACTGGTCATCAATACAATTTGTTTTCATCTATTTGCACATTTTTATTTAATCCCAATTTATTTTCAAGTAAAAACTAGCAATTCAAACTAGAATAAGTAATCTGACTGTAGATATCTGAATTAGAAAAAAGCTCTCTCACTGTTAATTTCTTATTCTGCAGAGCTTTACTCACATTAAATGCCCATGTTGATTTTTTTCCCCCAAGGTAAACTTGGTATTGTTTAATAATAAAAAGAAATCCTCTTCTCATACCACACTAGACTCAAGGATAAGGCACAGCATCTAAAAACATGTGCTTCTGCCAAACAGTCACTTTTACCAAATGACTGAAGCCTGATATGCAGGATCATCAGTTATTCTTACGGGACAATCCTAGCCAGACATAAGAGAACAAGAAACAACACATTCCTCATTTTACAATCTGTTACCATAATATGGATGCTTTATGAATGGGCTATAGCTTTACAAGATGGCATATTACTTATTCATTAGACCAAAGGGGATCTTCATAAAAGCAATGCTCTGAAAGCTGGTTTTCTGTTTGCCCTGTCACGCTCAATAGAAAGAAACAAATGTTAGTTCACAGGGAATTTCTTTTCAAAGAAGTTTAATTTCATGTAAGACTACCAATTTTGCCATAGCATTTCAAGAGAGTCCAAATTTATTTTTTTTTTCCTTTCAATTCCCTTCATTTTTAATTAGGAAAAGTTCCATGTGCTAAAAATATGTTTTAAATGGGTCTCAAAGAAGTGGGATTTAAGCCCTAAACATGCCACAGAGAAAAAAGACTTGGCAGCACCATCCTTTAGTAAGTTACTGTCTCATCTCACAGCAGAACTTGAGCAAAGAAAACTACAGCTACTTTAAAGCTTTCATTTGCTTCCCACAGAACAACATTTAGACATTTTTGCTTAATGAATTGCCTTAAATTTGATAAAGCCAGCCAAAGTGGATTATGTTATTTATTGTCCTTTACTGTGCAGAATATACTCACGGATCAGAACGATCACATCATTTATCTCCAAGACTTTTCCTAGTGTTTTATCACATTTCAGAACACATTTCCTAGCTTCTTGTGCTAAATTATATCAATGAAGCACTTTCCTGCTTGGTGATTCCATTTTATTTTTACAAATACACAAAAACTGGCCCCGCTAGAGTAATTGGTGACTAGCAAAAGCACATGGTCCCTGCAGAACTATATTTGAACATTTTCCAAAAACACGACTCAAAACATACTGGTACCAGATACCAAGTTACCATATGTTTAACAGCAGGTTAAACAACACTAAGCCACTTAGAAGTTAAAACAAAAATTTCAGAGCTTTATAGGTAGCAGTTTATTACTAACATCACTTTATTGTATTGTATGTTCATAGAAGCCACCACCTCTATTTTTAAATATCACAGCATTTTAGCTTATTGAACAACTGAGCAGCGCCTTTCAGAGGTATAGGTTTTGTGCATCTACCACATGCAATCAAAACATAAGATTACATTGTAGTCATGAAAATGTACAAGGCTATGGGTTTATTTTACAGACAAATTCATTACAGACCATTGTGACATATAAGAACTTCTGGAAAAGTTATTAATTGAACCATTTAAAAGTTAGATTGATCTCTATGAAGCTGCTGGCAATAAGTTGAATGATTAAAGTATTATTTTGCAATTTATGTCTGACAACTCTGAGGTAGTTTCTTTCATTTCAGCAAAAACAAAGCAAGCCCCCTGGCATATCAGAGGGAAACTGAAGGCCAAACAGTTTGAGATTAAAAAATCAGGATGCTCAGTCATGCAACTGTAGAAGTTTACATAATTTTGTATTTTTGCATTAGTGCTACTGTAAGTGTATTGTAAGCAGAAAAAATGAGGGTAAGGTATCATAGGGTTTTAAAGAAAAGTTATAGATAAACATTTTCAAGTCACAGAGTAAAGCCTGTTACCAAGAACGTAAGTGCATTAAAATTTTTTCTGTTAAACCCACTACATACTATACATCTCCAGAAAAAGAATATGCTTTGAGAATATCACAGAAGAAATCAAGATTCTGTTCATGCAAGCTGAAGAGGCCAGATAAGTGCTGTTTTGGATCACACCAGCATTATCCAGGCTCAGCTTGCTAATTGCATTAAACCCTGAGCATGTCTAACATACTGAGAGAATTAAGATCCACACACAGAAAAAAGCCTTGTAGCTGCCTTCTCTTTCAAACGCGCATCATGCTGCAGCCTGTTATAAACCCCTCATTAGGGAACAGAGCCTCAGCTCCCCGCTTCCCGTGATGGGCTCTAACCTACACATCCTTCTATATAGGTTACTGTGGGCACTTGTCATACCCAAATAAAAGATAAATGTTTCCTCCAGACTTGGAGACAAGTAAGCAAGAAAAAAGTACAAATCAACAGGAATTAATACTGGCGTACTAAAAAAACCACAGCTGCTCTGGATAAGGACCTTTTCCCCAAGAGCGCGTACACTTTTGACATTAAGCACGTGGATTAAATTCCCATCATTGTTCAGATAAGCAAGAAGCATTCCCTATATATTGTAGGTAACAAAACACGGCATCACACAAGTGCAAGTCCCTTCCAGTACACAACAAGTAAACCTCTATCCTCTCCCACCGTCTGGTTCCACCTACCCTCAGGCTTTTAAATGTGAAAGTTCTCAAATGCACTGGTTATATTTAGAAGTCACTCAGCCAAGAGCAATGATTTCAAAAGATGTAATTAAGGAATGGAAAAGCAGGCAGTATCACTAGACACAGTTAAACTAATCAACAGGCTATTCCCAAATTCTTTTTCCAGCATCCCACATTGAGTGATGGTGTTTCACCACTTGCTTTAAAGACTGTAAGAACAGTCGGGGGGGGGGGTGGTGGGGTGTTGTATGGTTTGTGTGGTTTTTAAACCAAAGTGTTTGCTGCTACTCAGTTTCATCTCATGCTTCTACTCTCACTTTAGTAAAAATCAAGATATCTACTCCAAAAGTGAAAATAATCCCACAACGTAAACCAAATCAGACAAACAAAATACTCATTGGTTCCAGGAAGGGTAACAAACCATGGGCACAAATATGAAAACACATCATTCTTAAAACAATCTAAACCACAAATCTGCACAGTTAAGAGCACATTAGTAGAACAACCCTATGATCCTGTCACCCAAACGCACCAGCAAAGCACAAATCCAGAGCAGACAAGCTCTTAACTCATTAAGTACCATAAAAACCACAGGTCTTGTTAACATTAAGCTTTAATTCCCACCTTTAAGCATGAGAGACAGACTGTATACAGACACATATCACTGCATGTTGCTTTATCAAACCAGTTACATTTCTAATGTATTATTGGTACCTATGAAAGTAGATTCTTTTTTCAGGGTTAGCCTATGGAATAAAAATTGGTCTCCAGAAAAATGAAACAAGCTATTTTATGGAAAAATCAATTTGCCCTGATATGAAACTGAGTATACAACACTGAATTGGAGGCTTACACTGAAGAATTCAGGGATAATTTTCTAATCCTTTCAGATGCTACATCTCATTTTTAAATCTATACACACTGTAGTACCAACAACAGCTTTTGCTTTTTCGCCTCCTCTATTCACATATTCCCTAGTCTAAGCTGCTCTGAAATTTTAAGTTGACACAATAAGTCTTACTTCAATCTCCAAAATTTTATAGCAACAAATGCAATGTTTTGTCAAAAGAAGGGATTTTTAGATACAAAGAGAAGGATTTAAGGCATAAGAACGTTTGCCCTCCTTCCACAACAGCCAAACATAACAGCTTGATTTAAAAAAAAAATCTGGCCTACCAGAAATAAAAGTGGCATACTTGTAGTATATAATCAAACAGATTTGTAAGATGATTGCTATTTTTGGATGCGAAGTCAGTTTTAATTAGAGTGCCCTAAATTTAGGGCATCAAATTACAGAGAGTTTTATGGTTCTCATCCCAATAGATTTCTAGCACTTACTTGTCTTTTTCAAATACACTAATGTCTGTGCCCTGTAACGTACATGGAAATTCAGCTGACCTCTTTTTAAATTGTGATGAAATTGCCTCATCAAGATTGAAAGAGCCCTCACCTCTTCTAAAGCAGTTTATTCACTAAATATAGCTTTTGAACCTTAATTCCTCCATTTTGAATTAAATCTGCTAAATTAACACTGAGCATGTCTCTGCAAACACTTCAGTAATGATACTGCAGATGAGATGTGTTGACTTTCAATTTGAAAGTTATCCTGAGCAGAATCCCTGAACAACAGAGTATCCATGGATACCCAAGTCCACCATCTCCCTCCCTCCCTAAGTAAACTCTTAAAAGTTACTTCTTGCTTGCTTAATTAGTACAAAGCCTCATACCATGTATGAGCACAAGCCATATTACCATGGCAAAGAAAAACTGGGAAGTTAAGAGTTGAAAGCTAAGATAGAGGCACACTAGACTGCAAGCAGCATTTGCTGCCCGTAGCAGCAATTAATTAGTTGTTAAAGTGCAGAACAAACTAGTTTTGAAGGCAGATGTGGTTTACAAATGTAGTTTTGTCATCAGAATTAATGAAGAGAACTGTAGTAATAGAATCATAAAGAAAGCAATAGTAATGCAGAGACTACTGGTGTCCTTCAACACGATAACAGCTGCATTAAGCTTAAGAAGAAACAGGCAGGAACATTCTATCAATTTCAAAATAGTTTTCAATATGAAGAGTAGTGGAACTTGACATTGGATACCTTAAAGAACCACGACTGGGGGGGTGTGTGATAATCTTTTTAAAGAATTAAATCTTGACAGATACTAGTGTATCCCTCAGTTGAGAGAAATATTACAGTGAATTAATTTTAAAAAACAGAACATTTACAAAAGTAAAATATCCAGTTAGCTGCACGATACCACAAATCCAAGTTTGATTTAGTATTACTTTTTCTACCATGAAATCTGACAGGAAATTTCTCCAACCTTTGACTGACAATTTGAGCAGTTCTATTTTTGTCAACCTCTATGATTCATCTCAAAAATATTCTCCTAGGAAGAGTTACTATGTTGAAAGTAGCAACTCCAGCTTGGAAATATACCGGAGACTCAATTTTCTACAAAAGTCTCTACAGCAGTATTATGCACAACAGCCCTATAAAGCCTGGATACATCCTTATGCACCAGTTAGGTTAAAGATCAAAAAACACAGAATACGAGGTTGAAAGGGACCTCAAGGATCATCTGGTCCAACCTTTCTAGGCAAGAGCACAGCCTAGATAAGATGGCCCAGAACCCTGTCCAGCTGAACCTTAAAAGCATCCAACGTTGGGGAATCCACCACTTCCCTGGGGAGATTATTCCAATGGCTGATCCTTCTCATTGTGAAAAATTTTCCTCTTGTGTCCAGTCAGAATCTCCCCAGAAGTAACTTGTACCCATTACCCCTCATCTTTTCCATGTGACTCCTTGT
>NW_009258539.1:3731392-3744792 GCF_000687185.1 Egretta garzetta | reverse complement strand
TGTTGCCCCTCGTCTGACCCCCTCCCAGCCTGTCCATATCATTTTTGCATAGCATGGAACAAACCTGAACACAGTATTCCACATGTGGCCTGACAAGCACTGAGTAGGGTGGGATAATGGCTTCTTTGTCTCTGCTGGTGATGCCCTTGTTGATGCAACCCAGCATCCTGTTGGTTCTTTGCCACAGCAGCACACTGATCCCTTACAGAGAGCTCGTTGTCCACCAGGACCTCCAGATCCCTTTCCACAGGGCTGTTCCCCAGCCAGGTAGATCCCAGCCTGTGCTGCCCTCCTGGATTATGTTTCCCCAGGTGCAAGACCTTACACTTGTCCTTGCTGAACTTCATAAGGTTCTTGTTAGCCCACTCTTCCAGCCTATCCAGATCTTCCTGCAGGGTGGCTCTCCCTTCCAGAGTGTCTACTTCCCCACTCAGTTTGGTATTATCAGGAAACTTCGTCAGGGTACACTTGATCCCATCACCCAGATCACTTCTGAATATATTAAACAGCATCAGGCTCAACATCGATCCCTGGGGGACCCCCCTTCTGACAGGTTGCCAGTTTGAAAAGGAGCTATTTACTACCACCCCCCTCTGGCCTGTCAGCCAGTTCCCCACCCACTGCACAGACCTCTTGTCTAGACGGTAACACATCCATTTCTCTAGCAGGTGGCTTTGGGAAACTATATCGAAAGCCTTGGAGAAATCCAGGTAGACAACATCCACCACTTGCCCCACGTCAACCAAGCAGGTTATTTTGTCATAGAAGGCAATCAGGTTTGTCAAGCACAATTTGTCCTTGGTGAATCCACGTTGCTTTTTCCAATCACATGCTTCATTTGACTTGTGATAACCCCCAGGAGGATTCATCCCATAACTTTCCCAGGGACTGAAGTAAGACCAATGGGCCTATAATTTCCTGGATCCTCCTTTAAGCCCTTCTTGTAGATGGAGGTGATATTAGCCTTTTTCCAGTTTTCTGCAATGTCCCCCAATCACCACAACTTCTCAAGGATTATGGAGTGGCCTTGCAACAGTGTCAGACAGCTCTCTTATCACCCTCAGGTAGATAACATCAGGGCTCATCGATTTGTTCTGGTTAAGCTCCTGTTCACATACCAACTCTTCCTTCAGTGATGGTAGATCTGTAAATCAACCCAGATTTCTGTTCTCAAGGCCTGAAGCCCAGCAATGCTGGTAAAGACAGAGGCAAAGAAAGTATTGAGAACCTCTGCCTTTTCAGCATTGTTGGTGACTAATTCACCTCTCCTGTTTGAGAGTGGGCCAGTGTTTTCCTTCTGTTTCTGCTTGTTGTAGATTAGCTGTATTCACTACCTGGAGGGTCTCTTCTCTTTGCTCTCCTTTGACAGATACTTGACGGCCTATTCAACAGCCATACTACCAAGTTTAAACTTGTGATACTCTCACGCATTCACTTCTCATTATGGCCATCTCTTAGCACTTTGATTGTTGAAGCCTGAATAAATCTAATGTGTAACTCTCTAGCTTGTCATAGTCAGAAAGTTTCTTTCCCACCTGTTTCTAAGATACCTAAAACTCACCCAAGAGAAATAGCTCTTGGGAGTTAGTGATATACGAATTGATACCTTCACATCCAACTCAGGTTTACAGTGGCATCATCACCGTCCCTTGTAAAAGCTTCCAACATAAGAAAGGTTAAAGTCCTGCCAGGTAACAAAACACCATACATGGTGTATTCTCACCTCTGAAAGAAGAGACAGCTATTCACATACCTCAAATACCCAAAAGCAAGATCAAATTGATTTTTAGATAAAATTATACCATAAACTCATTACAGAGAACAACCAGCGTCATGAGGTTTGTGAAGACAAATATCAGAGGACTGTACTCAGTACCAACTTTACAGAGAACAACCAGCGTCATGAGGTTTGTGAGGACAAATATCAGGACTGTACTCAGTACCAACTATCATAATGAAGGATCCCATGAATACTGGGCAACATGTGTATCACCTCCTGAGGATGAAAAATGCATACTAACTGATTCACACTGATTACTCTCCATTTTGATTAGTAGCTAAAGGAAATTCTGAAATAGCTGAAGGAATTAAATCCGTTCTAAATTTTACCTACTATTTATATGCTTTCTCAAGTGGAGACTTTGAAAGTTAGTCTTCCTCAAAATATCACTTTAAATAAGAGGTAGCTGAATTCAGCTCTCAACTAAAACTTTAATGAATTGAACTTCATGGTTTTGCCACAGTTACTGAACATGTACATATAATGAAAAATAATGTACAGAAAACAGTTTAAATTCTATGTTACCACGTAGGACTAAGCCTGGACAAAACAGGCAGGCTGAGCTCAAAGAGAGCAAATTTACAGGGAGTTGCCACTAATGGTGAATTGCAAAATCAACATGTTAAGACAAGAAGAAACACAAAAAAGCTTGTCAGAAGTTACATAGCAAGACAGCAGCACCACTATTTTTAGGTTGTGTCCTTCTGTGAGACATTGACCATCTCTTCAACATAGCAAGCATCTTCAACTTCCATTAATGTCAGCTGAAGCCAAGGACAGTGTCATGACATCATGCTAGGTCAGGGAATAATAAAAATTCCTATCCAAGTAGATCATGAAGATGACAATTATTAATTCAGTGTCCCCAAATGGCTCTTATAAATACTGCATTTCCAGTCTTGGAGGTTGCTTGGGTTTAGGGTGGTTGGGTTTGGGTTTTTTTATTTGTTTTTGGGGTTGGTTTTTTTGGGGGGGATAGGAGGGTGAGGGGGTGTGTGTAAATCTGTCGTGACATGGTAAAATAGGTCTAATCTACCAGAAGTTTCTCCCCAACCCAAAAAATGATTATGGGATTACTTTAGTAATAGTCCCATAATTAAATATCAACACCTGTCAAGACCCAGAGGCCACCTGGATCACAGACTTGTTTCCATGTTCAACACTGGAGGAAAAACTGACCTCAATGACATTCTAAAAGCAAACAGATCACAACTGCCATGCACTTTCAAATAAACTAACCCAAGTTTTCTAGCATGACTATAGTTCTTAAAGTCCAGAGAAGCTATACAACAGACTCTGAAAGAAGATAAAGAGAGTAAGAAAAAGAAAATATTACAGATTATTCTGGAACAGGCAATTATTGATCTTTCAACCCCCAACTTTTAACTAGGGTTTGGTTTACTACTCTAGTAAATCAATGAAGATTGCAAAATACCACTAGGAAAGTAAATGGACTAAAATTCAAGTAATAATAGAAAAATAAAGCACTGCACTTGGTAGCATTAATTCAGTTTTTCTACAATATCCTCCACTATGCAAAAATAGTAAGTTACAGTAAAACATTTGAAAGGACAGATTTTTTTTTGTATTTTGATTATGAAAAGAACTTTTCAAATATTTAAAACCCACTGAAAACACTCACATTTATCTACTAACTAGTTCCTTCTAGTCTCCCCCCATTTTATGCAGCACTGGTAGAATTATTTCTGTGGACTTCAAGCAGTGTTGGAGCCAAAGCAAACACAGCTCTGCTGGGAGAGACAGTGACCAAGACTGGCAAAGCCAAAAGAAATTAGACTCTGGTGGGACTGGGCTTGAATCTTCAAGATTTCCTGGCAAAAGGATCAGTGTCTTTTGTTGCCTTAATGAGGCTGACCAGGAGGGTTTTTTGTTATTTTTTGTTTGTTTATTTTTAAATTGACCAAGACTATAAATTAAAAACAAGTAAGCTGTTATGGGTCTAGTGGACCAGGGTAGAGAAAACTTACATTAGGTATACAAGAAATCCTATTTGAAAGCTACACAAATACTTCAAGCATATAAACATGTGTCTTGCTGTTCTACAACAAATGCTTAAATTGACTTCAGAGTAGGGTTTTTTTATATACAATGAATAACAAAAAAATTTAAGGAGTTAATTTAACATTTTCATGGTTTTATTGTTTATTAGAAAAAAAGGACTTGTTTAGCCAAATTATTTTTGGTCAGACAAGAACATGAAACAATTAAGTGCAATCCCACCACATTAAGAACTTCAAAAATATTTAGCAAGGAACACTGTTTACAACTGAATGGGACAAACTAAAAGACAAAAGAGGTCTGATGTTAACAACCAAGACTGTTTTATTCGCTGTTTGAGGGGAGGAGTCCTTTGCAGATAGACACATGCATGCGGACAGACACACAACCCATAAGTTACATCTAGACTAAAAATATTACAAGTATTAACAGGAAGGTGAAAGAGGGACAGCGGCAAAGGCTGAGAAAAAAGAAATGGGTATGCAAGGAAGTAGTGCAGCAAGCCAGCAAACTATTCTAAAGGTAAAGACAACACTCCAGTGGAAAAAGAACACGCTTGAGTGCAAAACAAAACTATCAGCGTCAAAAGGCTGCATCTCCTCTTACTCCAAGCAGTACTTTATAGAGATGCACTTTTACAGCCTCAGGTGGGTCTAAGCACTTAGATCCTATAAGCACATAGGTCCTATAGCCCAGAGAGACAGCCTCCAATACACCACTTAGGTTTGGAGGAGATGCAAGGAATTCCTAAGACACAAAATATATTTCCAGACACACTACAGGGCATGTGGGCTTTGGTTTCTCATTTGTCAGCCACTGAACAGTTGGATATTAGCTGCAGCTGCTCTGGCTTTTATTATGGGAGGGAGGCACAAGGGACACAGTGATGGAATGGTTTTGCATTTCATTTTCTTCCTCCCCTCACCACAACTCACCCCCATCCCCATCTCTTTCAAGGTCAGAGAGGACATGTCTGTTTGATTAAGAGCATGAAATTATAGGAGTTTGTGATTTCACAGTATTGGGTGATTACCTATATTTCTTTCCTGAAGAAATCCATTAAAGCAGCACATGAAATCTGCACTGTGGGCATCAGAGCCCCAAGAGTAAAACTGCTGATGTTGAGAGCCAGCCCATCACATAGTTTGTTTTCATGTAGGCATTAAGCAAAGCACAGAGTTTGAGATGCAGAATACTGGGGGTTTGTTTATATTAGCATTTTAAAGTGAAGACTATTTGCTTTTCCTCTTTTCTTCCTTTTCCCTCATCTTTTTAAGGGAATTAAAAGTGTAAACAAAGCCTTGTAATTCTCCTGTACTACTTTTAATAGAACATGCCATACCAATCAGAGAAAGTCATTAAAGCCAGTGACTTTCTTTAAGCACACCTGGCAATGCCCTGGAGGAGTCAAGATCTCCTCCCCAAAGGATCATTGGCTTGATTTCCCAACAACCTTCAGGAACCACAAAGGAGCACAGGATCAGCACAGCATGGGGACAGCTGGGCAGACAGAGCAGCAAGGGGATTCTGTAGGAACAGACGCAGGGAAACAGAGGGTGGAAAATACATGGGCTAGCAGACAGATTCTCTGTCAGTGACAGGCAATGACCATTGTGGTTAGCTCAGCATGAGCATCCCAGGTGGGTGCTCTTCTGAGGAGATAGAGCCAACCCATTCACAAGCTACTTCCCCTATTCTCCCTGTTACTTCCAACACTTCCCTCCCTATTCCCTACCCACCTCTCCTAGCAGAGCTTCATGGGTCTCTCAGCGCAGGCCAAAAAGCAGTAGAGCCAGTTCTTCACCTTCTCTGTATACAATCCTGCCCACAAATGCTTCTTATTTACACTATGTGCAAGAACAGCTGCTGCAGTAGAAATAAAGAGGTGTCCAAATTCAAAAATATGCATTGAAATTTCAGTTGGAAACAAACAAAAGGGAACTGAAGTTGATAGCAGGGATTTTCACAGAAGTAGGAGAAGTGGGAGAAGGAAGGTAGAAGCTTGACTAGAAATAGAAAAGAGAAAACCTGCCTCGGCTGCCACACAGTTTGCTGACTACAGGAGTAACTGAGGCATTTCTAGGTATACTGCAAGGCACTTCCTCAGAAAGTAAGTTGGGTCCAAATCCCAAAAATCCCATTGCAGAGATGAACAGAGGAGGTAACTTCTAAGCAACACTTCTAATACTCTTGTGTTTGTATGCATAAATAAACTGAGGCTAAACCAGGAATAAATAAAAATGCTGAATTTCAGCACAGCACACTGTGGGCAGAGAGTAAAGCTGAAAGACACATGTACAGGGATAAAGCAATGCAGGAAAAGCTACGGAAAGGAAACTGATATTATTCAAAGAAATTCAACTACACTTCTGGCAAGTATTCTAGCAATAAAGGTAGTAACACTGAGAAAAGGCCCATGTAGATAAACAGGAAAGTACAGCAAATAATCAAGATTAAGAGACAGGCATAGCATAAAAATACTGGGTATACAAGAAAAAATACACAGTAAAAAGACTGAAAAATGACAGTTGAAAAGGTAGATCACAAAAGTACACTTGCCCAACATGTTCTGAAAAACAGATTTTTCAAAGTACTTTAAGTACAGAAAGTTGGAAAGAAAGGATATATGAAAGTAAAGTCTGAAGGATGGCAAAGGTAGCTTTGGCAGAAGAGAAAACCAGTTACATCCCATCTCAAAAAAGATGGAGATCCAAGCAGACACAGAAGTCATACTCTTTGTACCTATCCATTTGAGTTTGGCATGCATAGATTGAGTGCTATTAAATATTTCAATACTGCTCATTTTTAGTGGCTTTTTTTCAGTTTATTATATTGTGATCGCACAAACACACACATCCCTTGAGTGACAAGCTCCAAACATCAAAATGTTGAACAATATTTTTGACATTTGCCAGAAGTATTTCTGGAAAGGACAATATAATTAGTTCTGGACTTAATTTAATCCTGCCCAGATAATGATAATGTCATGGTAATGACCTTCAGTCATAACTGTCAGCGCTCCAGCAATATCACTACTTTGCTATTTGCCATCAACTTACCCACCCCTGCTTTCACCTTGGGTGGAACCAGCCTGTATGATGTGATATGTTGGCCTAGAGCAACAGTGCATACAGTTGTCAGAGTTGCTTTTTATTGTAGCAATCCATTTCTTACTTGGAATGCAATCTTTGTAACTTTCTAAACAAGCAATCCTTGCAATATTATTAAAAAGTCAAAGCAAATTACGTAAAATCCTTAAATGTGTTTCTTACCATTTTTTATAAACCTCTACCAGATTATAAAAGCAAGGAATGTGCTAACTCTCCTCTAAGAGGTTTCTGCTCTTTTTTTTTGTTTTTACAAAAGCATCATACTCTTAGCAACATATTTTGAAGAATCAGATACATGGCATCCTCTAATGGTGAAAGGAGAGCACTTATCTGGTGCCAGAAGACTTATTTGTGAAAACTAAGCATCCCAGACCAATTGCTGAAGAGACATCTAGGTGAATCCTGATTTCCTGTAGATCTTCAGTAGTTTATTTGAAGACTTCTGCTTTCTGTCCATCTTTGTAAGCTTTCAGAAAAAGTCCGATTCAGCTACCTGAGAACCTGGAGTTTATTTCTCTCCAGGTTAAGAGCTACTTATAACAACATCCTTGCAAGGATTCGGAGCTGCAGTCAAAGGCAGTCCTAAGGGTGCTATACAAAGGTTTCTGATCCTTAACAGGGTTTCTTGAACTTGAAAAAAAAAATACTAATTGGTATTTGCGAACGAACATTCAAATTTAGATTTTAATTACTTTCAAAACATTCACTTTTTCTCCTCAGGCAGCTTTGAAGCTTACTTGTCAGAGCATCTACTGAAGGAGGGTTGCTGACAAGCAACACATACACTTAAAATTCACATTTGTTGAGGTTTCCCATTTTTGCAAGGTTTGGCTAGATGCTCTGCCTACCTGCCCAACACTGTATCCTGCCTGTCTGTTAACAGGCAGGCTTGCATGCATGGCTTTCATTCCTGTCCAAAATAATTAGACAAGTGCACATTCAGTCCTGTCCCAAACAGTTGACACATTTCTTTTGAGCTGTCACCACTACAGTGCTTCTTAAAAGCCTGCTGCTGTATGCCTCTGTGGCAGATGCTTGTAACATGGAAGTTGCTAGTCTTTTTGGACAGTTGTCTATAGGTAATAAGCAGCATGTGTCTAGTATTACTCTTTTTTTAGTCTGGCATAAGAAACAGAGTAGCTGCTGAAGAGGTTTACTTTTCTTCCTGTGCAGTAGCAGTAACCTCCCCAAATCAAGTGCAGGACAAGGAGACCCCATCTACCATCCAGATTTCTGTATGCTGAGGAAACACATGCTACTTCCATTTTAAAAAAATAGACAACTCTGGACAGTTGTGAAAGAATCACTGATATTTTTTTTTTTGCTTTCCAGTGCATTTCTTTACTCACACTGTCAAGTCAACTGGAGGCCAGGCACTTACAGTGCTCTTCAATTATAAAAGTACAAGTGAGCCAACACAAGATCCTCTAGGTTGAGCATGCAGCACCCTCTAATGAATTTGTTTTCTAGGACATCAGAGCAGGGTCCTGGCTGTGCCTTGGACTCTGCTTCTTGAAACCCCTTTGAGGAACCAGAGGGTTGCTCAAGTCTGCATGTATTTTAAGAGGACTGAACACATTTTTATTTGAGAAAAAAACATAAGCACATACCCATGATTTAATGCCATTTATCTGTGTAGTTTTTGCCTTCAGTGTTTCATTTCTTGGATGTTTTAATGTGTTTAAATTTGTTGTCACACTGCCCAAGAAGCTCAGACTATAAACTAAACTGAATTATTTACCAGTATGACCCTCTAGAGTTCACCAAGAGAAAACACCTACCTATGAGAACTTGATAATTAAAAAAGCTAGAAAGCTAGATTTTGTTCTTTTTTTTTTTAAAAAAAGGAGACAAGATACTTAAAATGGCAGTTCAGAAAGAAGGCAGAAAAGCAAGCATTCATCACATAAGCAGGCTAACCTATCTCCAGACAGGTACCTGCACAGGTATTTCCATCTTCAACTGCCTAATTGGAAAACCATTCCTTTTTAAATCCCACCTGCTCCAGCTTAAAACACATTACAACATCCCAAATCTGACTTTATGTTAAAGATACTATTTTCAACTTCGACAGGAAGCATGATGCGTTAACAGATTTTTAATCACCTGTTGAGAAATAGAAAACAAAAACAGGATGCCGTAGATTTTTTTTCCTTCTTTCCTACTCAGCTTTTTCCCATATTTCCCACCCTCAAAACAGGAGATTACTTGTTTTAGAATCTTTCGAGACCCAGCTACTCACCAACTCTTGACACAGTACTAAGATAAAAAGTTAAAAAAAAAATACCATGGTACTTCAATTCACACACCTCAGACTCATTGTAGCCTTCTGAAAGGTTGTTCTGTACTGTTCCGGTCATTCTACTAGTAGAAAAAGGGTATTACAGAAACCATGACACTGCTATAGAAGACAATCAAGTCAATACAAAGACTGAACAATCAGAGTTATTTAAAGTTGCCAGAAAGAGTAGGTCCATTCTCTGAAAGAGCACAAATTGGAAGCAGACTTTACCAAGTTCTGCTTCTGATGGGAATAAAGAATGAGAATAGCACTAGGGCAGGAGTAGAGCCACAGATAATCTGAGATACATTGAATTTTAGGATTTTTCATAGTCAATTTCACATAACTACTAGCTTTAAAAAAAACCACCACAGCATGTAAAAACAAAAGCACTTAACACTTACCTGGGAATAAGCCCTGCTTAATATTCAGCCAATGTAGATTAAACACCAGGGTGAGGGAAAATGATTCCAGAAGGGAGATGGGTTTTGTTTAATATCTTTATCAATGACCTGGATGAGGGGATTGAGTGTGCCCTCGGTAAATTTGCAGATGACACCAAACTGGGTGGGAGTGTTGATCTGCTCGAGGGGAGGAGGGCGCTGCAGAGGGAGCTGGACAGGCTGGATCAATGGGCCTTGTTGAACCTCACACAGTTGGCCTTGGCCAAGTGCCGGGTCCTGCACTTTGGTCACAACAACCCCATGTAGCGCTACAGGCTTGGGGAAGAGTGGCTGGAAAGCTGCCTGGTGGAAAGAGACCTGGGGGTACTGGTTGACAGCCAGCTGAATATGAGCCAGCAGTGTGCCCAGGTGGCCAAGAAGGCCAACGCCAAGAAGGACATTGAGGCGCTGGAGCGTGTCCAGAGAAGGGCAACAAAGCTGGTGAGGGGTCTGGAGCACAAGGCTGATGAGGAGCGGCTGAGGGAGCTGGGGTTGTTTAGCCTGGAGAAGAGGAGGCTGAGGGGAGACCTGATAGCCCTCTACAACTGCCTGAAAGGAGGCTGTAGCCAGGTGGGGCTGGGTCTCTCCTCCCTGGTAACAGATGCTAGGACAAGGGGGAATGGCTTGAAGTTGCACCAGGGCAGGTTTAGGCTAAACATTAGGAAAAACTTCTTCACTGAAAGGGTTGTCAGGCTCTGGAATGGGCTGCCCAGGGAGGTGGTAGTGTCCTCCTCCCTGGAGGTATTTAAAAGAAGGATAGATGAGGTGCTTGGGGACATGGTTTAGTGGTGGGATGGCAGGGTTAGGTCAAAGGTTGGACCCGATGATCTTAAAGGTCTTTTCCAACCAAAGTGATTCCATGATTCCTACTTTCCCCAGAATCAATTCAGAGAAAACAGGAATTATGAACTAACTTAACCACAAAAGTTAATTCTTTATCCCTATGGATGACCAAACTTTCCCCATACACCAAGAGCTTTTTCTGGCTCATTTCTCTAACTGGGAAAAGCCTAAGAGCAAGCAGTAGAAAAAAACCATGCTGCCAAGCATGGCAAGCAACAACCATGAGCAACTAAGTATTTTCCAGCATCAACAAAAACTCCCTCTGCTCTGCTGTACTTCCCAGGACACTGGAATACACAAAAATCAGGCTTGCTTCTGGCTACTGCTGCTGGGGGACTGTACAATAGTGGTTAAGAGAGAAGCACCTCTCCATTCCCTGGTAACAATAGATGCGATGCCAACTCTTCTCCAAGTTCTACCCATCTCCCTTTCTTGGTCCCTTATCTAAGCAACAGTCACTTTTGCCTAAACATCTCTGAAGTTTCGAGACATCTCAAAGGGCAGTGAGCAGAAGTAGGGACACAGTGGTCACAGAATTAGAAGCTGTGAAAGTTACTGCTATATTGTAGTCATACTGCACTGATTTTCCATCTAATAACAGTTTAGCTATGCAAGAGCACAAAGCCTACATAAAAGACCACAAAGATTGGAGAAAGAAGGTGGAGAAGTGCTGGAACAGATGGCTCAGCCATGAACGACCCTCAGCTCAGCTCCCACTCGGGTGGAATGGGTACCAGTAGGGCTTTCTGGTGTTTCTGGCTACAATAAGCATAGGATAGCATCTGCAGGCTGTTGACAGCACTGTATCCTACTAAGCAGCGTGTACGGAGATACTAATGCAAGTAGAGGAAGTAAGCATGCCATCAAATTCTGACCTCAGTTCATCACCAGTTATGCCTGTCTCTAGCACTGACCCATTGACTTTCACAGGGTTAGAAAAGGAACAGTCTGTGGAGTTTTTTGTTCTTTCACCCTTGATCTGGTACCTGCCGTCATTGACCAGTGGTCAATCCTTTAAGGTATCTCTCTCAGATACATCACCCAGACTCAATTTGGTCTTAGAAGTTATTTGCAAGTCTTTAGGAACACTAAAAATAATTCAAACTATTAAATAAAATACTACCAAAACATAAATAAATAAGCACTCTAAAATTAAAGATAAAATCTAGAAATTATTCCTACTTGTATCACAGCTGGACAAGTCATTACAAGGCAGCTGGCAGCTGAGAGGCATGCCAACATCAATCTGTCAATCTCCATTTTGCTATATTAATATATCACAGATCTTGTGACTTGGATTTCCTACACCCAAATAAAGGGGTCAAACTGCCTGACATTTAGCAAACTGGCAACTTTTACTTAGGTTTATACTGCCTTTTGTGGGTCCAATTTTGTTTTGATCTCACTGAAAGGCAGCTGAAAGATTTCAATACATTTTGGGCAAGAATGCTGGTGAGCTTTGGAGACAGAGGGTCAGCAAAGCCACCTCCTGCATATCCACATGCCCAACAAGGCAATTCACAACTTGCTAATCTCATGTCTAGCAAGGGAAGACTGATCACCCCAAAACACTCACTAGAGCAATCCGCAATGCCCGAGAGCTGAGCCAAGACATGCACAGGGGCAACTGTCATTTTTCTCAGCTGAGCTCACTAGCCTCAAGCTGTGTTTATTCCCGCATCTTGATTTCAAGACTCGGGCCGTATCAAGAGCCTTGAAGGAAAATTTACAAAGTGGCAGAAGTCTTTGCAAGACAGAGAAGTACCATGATATTACATGTTTTGGTGCCTACTCAAATTCGTGGTAAGGATTTCAGCTGTAGCTTTTATAAAAGCCATTAACAGTTAACTGGAAGAACACCAGGCAAGGTGAAAAGCAAACAGCATAAAAAGCAATGCAGCTAACAAATGATTCTTGATCTACCGCACTTCCTGAAGTTTAACAAAGGCTGTAGATCCTGGGCAATACTGTTTTAACAGAGGCAAGACTACTGAAGCAAACCTATGGAAGCACCACACTAAGACATCTTCTCCTTTCATGCTCACTAACACGACTATGTGGTACACATTAGGCACCGTAGAACGCTTCAGTAAAGCTCTACTATCCTAACATAATACAATTGCAGAGTACTTAATGGGAAGACACGTCAATAATACATCATTTTAGATCTAGTATTTTTCACCAGAGTGGCTCATTTTTAGATTGCCAATGCCCCTTGCCTGCTTCAATACTATATGCAAGAGAGTCCTGTTTTTGAAAATAGTAGCAGCATCTTTGATGCGCTTTGAGAGAACAGTTCATGTTTTAGGTGCCGTCCCTCTGTAAGATAAGTTCCTGCTTGTAACATTTACCTCAGAGCTGCAAACGAGCACACACTGATCCAACAGGTCAAAAATGATGAAAACTTCTACTTTCAAACCAATTATCTTAATTTCTTTGCTGTGGTTTGGGTCCTCACCCCTGACTGAGAAATATATACAAGGGATGCTTTTTTCTCTCTCCTGATCAGATGAACTTGTTTTCTTCTTCTATGTGAACCTGCCAAAGCCTAACAACACAAATACTGCAAATCAGTTCCCACATTGTGTAGGTGGGATCATACTCAAACATCTTATTTCTAGGTCCAGTGCCACAGGCAACTGTTTTGGACCAAACCACTGAAACAAAATGAAAAAACATAGTTACAGAACCAAGATGGCTTCACCGCCAGCACAGGACCTACTATCTCTGCCTCAGGCTCATTCAACATTAAGCAAAATTCAGTTGGCAGGCAGTCAGATGGCATAGCTGAGGCATTAATTTACTAATAGAACAGAACTCACTGCACAGTGCTTTCTTGCAGTTGCTTCTATGATAATTGCACTAGAAAAGTGGTTTGTATTTGCTTTACTTTTTAATGGTTCCAGTTCTTACCAGTATTATGT
>NW_009258539.1:3713804-3731359 GCF_000687185.1 Egretta garzetta | reverse complement strand
CTTATATTTCTGGTGCCCTTAGAGACTTTGCATGGCCTTTGGCAAATCAATTTACTTTCTCCTCTAAGGTAAGGTAGTAATAGCACAGTAGCTCCCAAAGGTGTTCTGTGTTGCCCTAACTTCTGAATAGAAAGTGCTTCATAAATATTAACATCATCCAACTAAAATGCATAAATTATTAGAGCTTAATGACACAAGCAGATCTTATTCAGGATCTGGAAGATCAGCCAGCCCTGCTCCCACAGAAAGCCACGCAGAGTCACCAGGGATGGGCCAAAGGGCCCAATTCCCAGCCAGTGGGTCTGCACTTATTCCTGAGCCCCAGAGGGTGGGAGCAGTGCCCTTCTTGCCCCTGAGACACAGGCATCCAAGAGGGGGGTGCACAACAGCCAGGATGAACATGGATGCTCTGAAGAGAACAAGGAGAGCGTGACCACCTTCTGTGAGAGACAGCAGAGCTGGGGTTTTGCTGTTAACTGGACAGAATTACGCTCTTGCTATGCTGGACTGAGACACAGATGAGGGAGTTTAACACAAGGCTGAGTGTCCATTGTCCTGGCTGGCAGTTCTCAGGTAGATTTCATTAACTGACCACTGAGTAAAAACCAAAATTTGGTCTTCCAGCCTCAGATGACATAAACAACAAAGCAGAAGAATTACTAGTGTTTCGACAGTGACATCATGCTGTGATATAAAACCCCCACTTGAGGTGTGGTGGCTAATGATGGGTAATTATTGACTAGAGGTTTTCAAGCTTTCCATAAGACTCAGAGCTTGAAGCCAAGGCTCACTTTTTCTTTCTCAATGCTGGTAACCACATAGCAAAAAGAACTAAAAGTTCTCTTTACCTAGCTAAAAAACAGTATCATAGATATGCGCATTAGATATTTTGCTGAAAAGAAGTATTTCAATATTTATAACTAAGCAGAATATTTTTTTGTTTATGATTCCTTTTGCATCCTATGCTTTTCTGACCACCACGACAGTCTGATTTGTGCTCAGTGCTAATGAGTAAATACTCACCACAGCCCAAAGTAAGCAAGGCAATTATTTTACAAGAGGAAAAAGTGTTCGGTTTTTAAAAGAAACAGGGGTACTTCTGACCTCACGCAAAGCATACAGGAGAAACTGAATTTTCTGTCATTCTGCCAGGACAATGTGTGCTGCCAACATCATATTCATCACTGATGTGTCATACTGATAATGGTCCTCATTGTCAGTGGCATAGACTTAAGGGCACAGTTTTTATTTTACATAGATGCTATTGACAAGTAATTAGTTATGAACAGTAGAACATTTCTCACAAAACCGAAATTAAGCAAAACTACCTCAATAGGAACAATGATGCAATGATTTACACACACACACACCAGGTCTCAGCTGCTGTCCTTTGATTCAGTAGATAGTTTTCAAGCTCTTAAATGCCTGGATTTGTTTACAATTATATTACAGTAAGACAATGAAATGTGAGGCTAAAGAACAAATACAGCAAGAATGAGGCTGACCATACTGGCATATGAGGGTCTATTTGGCAACATCCAATTAGAATATTCTCTATATTGTGGATACTGAGCTTAGATTCATTAAGATGAACTATATGTTGGTGTTATCTATGAATTGCTCTGACAAAAACCCAAACATTAGTTTTGACTACATTCATAGTACCTCTTAAGTTCTCAGTTCTTCTGGGTTAAAAAGCGTAAGATTTTTCTGAAATGTTTCAAGTACTAAAACAAATCCCTGAAGCACAGAAGTTAAAGAAAAAAAAATCTATTTTAAAAGCTCCTCCTCATTGTCACCATTTTATTTGACATTAACTCCGTTTGTATTTTGCAGAAGGTAACAGTACACTCCCACTCATCCCAGGGCAGAGGAAGCAGCAGGGAAAGGGGTCATGAACAGGTGTGAAATCAAGCTTAACAGAAAAAAAAATTCACAAGACTAAGAAGGGTAAGTTATTAGAGGCAGTGTAATTTAAAAGCAAGGGGTGGGGTTGGGAGGAGCAAGCAAGGAGCTTACAAAGCCCATTACAGTCTCTGCTGTCAGGGGGCTGCTGTGCTGAATGACTGCCGAGAGTTGCTATTCATTTCCTCGTGACATTTTCCTTCATGTCAACAAGTAGGCCAGTTATACAGTTAGTAGATATAAAAGCATTAACTCCAGCAGAGAACTTTATTTCACCCTTCTTTCAGTCATTTTTTCTGTGGCTGAGATTAGACTCCAGAGGTACAGTAATGGGTAATTGGGAGGGAGAGAGTACAAAACAGCTTTGACAGGAAGAAACCCATAGATGAGAACTCACAAGTTTCAGCCACTTGTACACAGTGTCACAACTTACTGCTCCACATATATTTCATTCCTGATTACAACTGATTCAAAGGGAATAACCTGCTAGAGTGCTATAAAGTAGCTTCTGAAAGAAGAGCAAAATGCAACATGTCTCATGGCATTTAGAGCCCAGCACTGGTCTCTCAAGGGACAGATACACTCCAGCTGGGATCACAGTCTAGAGGGAAACACCAGTTTCACAGATTTTACAGACCAGAAAGGGCTTTTGCCAAACTAATTCAAAGTGAACTTGTACAGAGGCTTAGGACACGGGCAGTCTTTGGAGCTTTCCCAGTTTAATAATTTCTTTTAGCAGTATTTTGACTCTCCTTCTGTTGATCCTACCTCTGAGATCCAGTACTGCCTACGCAAAGATCAGCAGCTAAGAGGCATAACCCTGTAACTGTTGTTAGGAGAGTCTCACGGATGCATGCCACGATGTGCTTCAAACCAAGAAGTACATAACCTAGCGATCAAATACAAGTGAAAAGGTAGTCATCACCAGGCAGTCTGAGAACAAGTGCCATCACTCAAGGGCAAGCAGCAGCATGGCAACAAGCTACCACATATAGAAGTGCATTATAGGTAGCATTAAAGAAGAGGGAGAGAAGGTAGGGATTCAGGAGGAGAATTTGCAGCACAGATGGTAAATCAAAAGAGATCCCCCCCATTAGCCTCCCATGAGAGAGGGGGTTCAGGGAAAGGAGCAGTTCAGAAAGCAGATTTACAGAAAGACATACAAGACATGAACCTTGAAAAAGAAGCTGCTTACAAAAATTTATAGCCTAGAGAATTTCACCAGGTTGTAAATTACATTCTTCACGAGAGATTCAATCATGCACATACATATGCAGGATTGAGAGTCACAATGCAAATATACTCCTGTGTATGTACACTAACTTACGGTATGTGCCCCATTGAGTTTGAAGATTTAAAATACTCTGCTTCAAAGCTTATGAGCTCTACAATCCCATTAGTGCTTCAGAAAGAGCTTGCAAGCTAGAAACTTACATATCTATTATCTGATCATTTTACAGAATACATTTTCTCTTACTCAGATAAGCACTTTCCAGTCCTTCTGTTATGTTATAAAATATATACAGCTGCTTTGAACAGATATTTAATGAAGGTATCCCTTGTAAAAGAGTATCTGTTTTTTAAATATTTAATGCAATGTAAACAAACTTGTTACAGAAAAGCAATTAAAAGAAGTCTTTCTGAAGATGAATAGATTTTTTTCCATATCTTTTCTTAACCTCTTCCAGCAGAGCTATTAAATTTGAACTGCTTATACTGCTATGCTAGAGTACATATCATGTAAGCAAATGCAGATAGCTGGATAACGTAGCTAAAACCATAAAATTGTATAGCAGAACCAAGACTGGGCAATTTTCTTTCCCTCTACTAATAAACTTTATGCCTACAGCACCTCCAGACAACGAAGGCCATATCTGGCCATCAGTCAAAATCTGAACTGCTCTCACATAGGCCTGTGGGTAGGAGGGTGCTCCATCTCATCACCACTAGAAGTCAGGCTGCACAGGTTCAGTGTACAGCTAACTGGGGTTTAAATTACACTACAAAACAGCAATAATCTGAATGAAGTTCCAATTAAAAGGGGGACAAGAACAAAAATTCTGTCTACTATACAAAACAGAGCAATTCCCCTTTTCTTACCAGCAGAGTCCTACTGCATTCCAGTCAATCCTTATGGATGCAGGAGTAGAATTTAACCTGAAGTATTTGGATCTGCCGTTAATAGCCTCCATCAGAGAGCAGGCAAGTACACAAGAAGCTTAAGATCATCGCTTCAAACAGCTCTGAATTAAAGGGGGTTTTGTTGAGATTTTTGTTAGTGGGTTTTTTTGTTTTTAAAAAGGATTTGCTGCATCATTGTAGCACTAACCAATAAAACTGTCTAGTAGTTAAGTCTCATGCTCAGCTTGAATATGTTAAAAAGCTGCAATATAAGAAAGGATCAAAAACTCTAGTATGTTCCCCAAAATATACTCTAAGGCTTTAAACAATTATAAGCCATCTGACACAGTCCAGGAGTCTCAGACCTTTTGTTTTAAAGGAACAGGCTCAAAAAGCTTCACTCACAGCGCGCTGACATTTTAATATTTACTCCACAAATCTCGACAAGAGAATGTAACAGTAAATATAAGCCTTACCCTCTAAGCAAATTACTTCCAATCTTCAAACAAGATAAATAAAGTGTCACCTACTAAAGCAGCATTTGTGAAGTATCAGCCCTTTATGATCTCAAAAAGACCAGCTACTTCTCAAGAGGCCAACCACAAGCAACCTACATTGTTTCTTTCTAAAACGCAGCTCAATAGTTTAGAGTTTTCCATAGAGTATTTTCACTCTGCAAAACTTACATTTCCATTTTTTATACCACTGGAAAATTAATACTAAAAGTGTATTGATTTCTTCTGATAAGAACTGTCTTCTGAAGCAATAGGGATCCTATTTTTCCATGCTATACAGGTACTTACATGATTTTTGCCTTTTTTAAACTTCTTTCACTACTAGACAGGAGTTCGATTATCTAATTGGTATAGCTAGTTCTAGGATTATGGTATCTTTTCAAGTAGCTGGCCACCTTCAGTCACAGGAACTACAGGACTGAGGCTTAGAAATTTTTTTATTCATTATGTGTAGCTATAGTTAGAAAATAGTTAGACAATGCACTTATAATGATGAAGTAAGAAGTCTCTGTATCACTGAAGAGACACACAGGAAAGTGACCAAACTTCTAATCCATACCCTTTACCATGCAGCCTTCTCCACAAACACTGTGTTAATTGAATACTAAACTCTTCCAAGACTACAGTGAGTTGAGAACACGACCATTATTTGGTTATATAACTATTTAAGTAGGATTAGTATCATAATCTGCTGTGAAACTTGACAGCAGGAGATGTGGTTCTGCAAATAAAATACTCATTTACAAAGACTTCTTTAAACCAAGGTGGTCTATGTTCTTCACATTTTTCTGCAATTAAATTACAGCTCCATACTCCTCCGTTGAACATTGAGACAGTTTAAGTTAACATCCATTGCTGCAGTACCACACCTGCACAGTTTCTGTGCTTTTCCTGTGGGGTCAGATGCAGGACCCTAGAAGTTTGCTCTGTAACACATGAATACACAATCTATGATGCTACAATACCACATCTTACACATACACTTCGGAATTTTTCAACACCTTTTTCCAGCTTTTTCGGTCACTTGCATAAAATCCATTTCCTTTCTTGGAAAGCATTCACTGTTTTGTTCCTGTGAACTACAGATTCCACAAGCCTTACTCTACTCATTCATTTAACATTGTTAGAATCATGACTATGTTTGCCTGATGAAGAGGTCCAGGACACTTCTGTGTAGAACTGGACAGGATGCAGGCTTCTGCAGAAACTCTTGCATTGTTCTTCTGCTGAGATTGCTCCCTTCAGCCCCATCCCCCTTCCTGTCCCAAAAGGTGTTACGACTACTAACATTCACTAATTTTAAAGGCCGCATAAGTCAACAGGTCACTTTACCCCTGAAAGCATTACAAAAATTGTGCAAGTCTTAATTTAAGAACTTGGTACTTCCACTGCTGGTCCTAAATACTGAAGTAAAACAAGCCCCTGAGTGCAGAGCTTTATCTACAGTCAGAAGGCAAAGTAACAGACACTGGTTGATCCTTATTTTTCAGCTCTACTAGTGTATAATGAGGGCGAGATTCTTCCTTCTTGTTGTTCACAAAAAGCAGGGATTCAGTATAGCCAAATAATTTCAACAACAGGGCTTCAAAAAGAGGGAAAATAAAAATAAAAAGAAAAACCCACAAAATCTCACCAGGATATTGGTTTGCTTTTCTGAAAGAAAGGAGTCCATTTTCTGCGCTACCTTTTCCATGTTTCAGGACATCTTGTCTCCTCTACAGCTTACTAGCTGGCTAGTTATTTCTTGTATTACACTAAAAAATGCAATAGGACACACCTCTGATGTTGAGATGTACTGGTAGGGGAAAAAAGCCACTAAAACACAAACATACATATTCCCAAAACACTATGCCAAGTGCTATATTTTCCTATTCCATAGAGGGAGAACAGACCACAGGACTTGCCCAATCCCCACTAGCAGACAAGAGCCAACCTGGGAAGCAAACCCCACACTCGTTTGAGTGCTGTTACTGTCACGCTTTCTATCCACAGCATATTCTTCTCAGTATAGAAGCTTACATCCCAGAGGGATGCAAAAGGAAAACACTGCTAAAAAGAGGCAGCAACCAGAGGGGAAAATGCTGCTAAAAAGCTTTGGATCTTTTCTCACATGCCTCAGTCTCCATTTCACTGTAGTACACATCAGGGTTATGTGGCTATACGTAAGGTTTTTACTAGTCTTGGTTGGTGTACTGACGGGCATGCAGAATCCAGAGGGTGAGAAGAAGGCAGAAGCACACGCATCTCCAAGGTACATTCCTGGGCTATGGCTTTCAGCCTTACGTGTTTTTACACACAGGCACATGGGGGTTTTGTAATGATCAAATTCAGGAAGCATTTATCATGCAGTCTCCTACTCTAAAAGGATAAAGAACTTTTAACATAAAAAGTCCTTATATGGTTAGCAAAGAAGTTCTGATTCTATGGCAAAATGGAAACAAACTGCATCAGGAAGGAAAATATATATTCTACACATTCTGATCAACAAACACAGTATTGATAAAGGGCAACTCGCATCTTATGTAAGCACTCCCTCCAACTCCAGTGGCACTTTGGTTTGTTAAGGTTGGACAAAGGAGGAAAGAGACAAGCTGATCTGTACTCTGCTATCTGTGTTACTATTGCAAATTTTCCTTTTAACTACAATTTCATTACAGCTGTATCATGTTTTTGATAAAAGCATGTACTGAGATAATTCAAGGACATTATAAAAATATATCTCAGAACTACCTCTGTAAAGCAAAGAAGCATGGTCCTGTTGCTCTATCAGGAAATTGATGCTCTAGAACTCGAAGTGTATTAACGGACCTCAGAACACAGGTAAAAAAACCCCAACTTCAAGGAAGATAAACTCTCTATTCTGTCCTGGTCTATGTTGTTGTTGGGGCGGGATTTTAGTCAGTTATTATGTTTATGATCTCTTTACTCTTCAAGACACCAAAACATCAACTCACAAGATGCATTCCTATGAAAGCAAGCTATTGATATTAAATATTATAAGACACTAATTTTCTCCTAAAGTAAGAAAATTAAGCTCTCTTAACCAAGAGCCTACTGTAATTATTGCTTTGAAACATGTACCCGAATGTAACAGGACCACACTAAATCACAAATCACTGGGTTTTATTCCTTCCGGGGGAAAAAAAAATAAATCTTAAACAGATATGCTGATCAGTGGAGCCATTAAAAATATACTAATTTCACAGAACACTGGAGTTTGGGACCCTACTCCAAGCATCACAAGTAGAATATACTAAGTATTACAAAACAACTCAAAATTAAATAAGCATTCCCTGACTACTGGTGCTATATTTCAGAAGTGAGTGATCCTATGGCACCATGGGTAAACTTTCCTGAATTGAGATAGAAACTCAGCATTGAAATAATATAAATACAAACATAAAACATACTACTCTTCATTATATAAACTTGAGCTGGTTCATTAATAAGCATCAAGCATGTTTTCTATGTAAAAAAAATTACATTCCACACACCTGTATTTTCTACTGATTTTGATAATTGTCTCTGAAATCTCCTGGCTCATGCTTGAATAGACTATCTTTGAACAAATATGCATTGGAGAAACAGCTGAGTTTAGCTTTCTTAAGTTCTTATGAACAGCAATAAGTGGATAAACTTCGCATCAGGGCAGGGGGGAAGGAACAGATCAAATAGCATGCTTAATTACACCTAGAAAACTCACAGCTTTTGTTGCCTTCTAGTGTATTCAGGCTTATGTCCTTTGTTCATCACTTCATTAAATAAGCTGCATACATACTGAAGGTAAGTTAATACAATTTCTGTTGCACAACCCTGTAAAGGGACATCCTTATTCCAGTCACACTCATATCTGCACTAAATGCCTATGAAGTCAGTTCCTACACAGGTAAGCTCTTATGCAAAAAAAAAAAAAGAGGTTTAATTCCACTACCAGTTTTAGGATCTGATTGGATTTAAATTATTTGGCACTTGAAGTTCTGAAAACAAAAATACGCCAAGTTGCTCTTTACTTTGACAAGTGTTCTGTAAACTGCTGCCAGCAGCATTCTAATTGAATTACATGAAAATATTTAATAAGGAATCTAAAAGTGAAATTAAATTTCTTATTCTTCCCCAGTGAGCGTATGTATGTCATACATACCTGAGACACAGAAAAGAACTACGTATTCCTTCCCATCCAGTCACTGTCAATTAACTTAGATTTTAACACACTATACCTTTGTCTTCACAAGTTTTCTACCTGTCTAGGTAGAAGCACATAGGATACACTAGTTCTAGCAGTATTTTAAAAAGTTCTGAAGCTATAACTGCTAAACTAATACAGCACTCCAACAATAGCACTATCCACCACACATTCATGGTGTTATACACAGGGAATACGTTTGTCTATTTTAAGTCTTCATCTCTCCTTTATTAACAGTGCTCTGGCAAGGAACTGCAACCAGAGCATTTGGAACAAACAAGCCAGCCTTTCTCTTCTCTACTAGAATACCCAACCACCCACTACTTTCCATCACTCAGGTACTACTGCATCCCATACTTTCTCTTATGATATGATATTGTTCACATGATATTCTATTTCCAGAAGTGCCAACAGCTACCATCATGTTATTTTTGGGATGCTGTCTAGCAACTAGGGCTAATATGTTAAGTGCCCAGCCTACAGTTCAGGCTGCTGGTGGCCACACTACACAAGAGCAGTCTGTGCTAAAGTTGTAACTTTACTCATAAGCATTATCGTCTTCAGTGAGTTGCATCAAGTTCTGACAGCAGACTCAACTCCATATGATGGAGCTGTACAAGTCAAGTTCTGGGGTAGACAGGAGTGGCACATGCACCCTGGAGGCAGGTGCACCTCCTGAAACATCCTCTGAAGTCAGAGGAAACCCTACGCAGCAGATCAGGCTCCATCAGACTGTGAATATGAGGAAAAGTTGGATTTGATCAGAGAACAGCCATCCACATTTGGAATATAATGCAGATTCATCTTGCTCCCTTACAAGTAGATTAATAGTAGTTAAACAATAGTGCAAAGTCACAACAGCAATGGTCAGGAAACTCAAATAGCCTTTCTCACAGTCTGGAAAGCAAAGAGGCTGTCTTCCCCAGATTTTCTGTATACCTGCACTGAGTAGAAGGTTCCCCATCAGTCTCTTATGGTATGTACTGGCAAGTAATCCCAAGCTTAGCTGAAGCTTGGGGCCCCACTCCACAGCTTCAGTTCTTGGTGAGTATTACCTTTCTTTCTTAAAGAGCATTTGTTGTTGCAAAAGTTATTTAAATTTCAGATACAATGAAGAATCCTTCTTTCTACCAGCTGTAAAAGAGGTACTCATGAAAGACAAAGCACAAGTTTTGAATATCATCTCTGTACTTTGATTGACATATAGCTTTATCTATTTATGATGCTAGAAGATACAACATTTTGGAACAAGGAACATTAGGCTCATCTTTCATAATGAAGTTATAATTTCACAGTGTTTATACAGATTCATACTTCAAAAACATCCCCTTTCATTATAACACATGTAATGAATAATTTGCAATACAATTTCAGGAAGCAAATACTTTAAAACTCAGAAGTATTTTTCAAATTACAACAGCTACAAGAGATGAAAGATAATTAACATCAATTAAGCAGAAATAATTGTCTTTTAAAAGAAGCCTAGACACAAAAATACAGAGCTTCCATAAAACTTAAGCTCTGGAGCTTTTAAAAGTATTCTAGATTTCCAAAAGCTTTAAACTCTTCCTGGTGAGTGGTAATGTTTTGAATATGAATTAGTTGTTTGACTGCAGTAGTCGTGTCTAGGCACTGTACCTTCTCTTCTTTCCCACGATAGATGATTGAAATCCTGACATATCACATCACTAAGAACTTTCCAGCAGAATATTTTACATAAGTCTAAATGAGTCAGTCAGGGGATTTTTTTTTTGGTTTTAGAGCCAATTTCTAAGGAGGGGGAAAAAACCTACTGTAGCTGATTTTTCCCAAAAGTATCCTGAGGGAGTTTATATTAAGAGTTTAAAGAATGGAACTGGCTTTGGTATTCCATTCCCAGTTGCTAATTTATTATCTGGAGGAAGTCACATGAGCCTTGAAAGAAAGCTTGATGAAAAGGGATCTGTCTCAGCTGCATGGGGTTTAATTGACTTCTCAGTCTTGCAAGAATGCATTAGTATTATCTATGCCTCTGTTTAACCATCGGCCAAATGGCAATCATCGTGATGAATTAATTTTCTACACTGCCATGCAAATCATAACCTTCTTTTGTGGACTCATTTCTGTTTAGCAGGACACCTGGTAGAAACCTGTAAGACCACAATTCTAGACAAGATCATATGGGATAGCTGAATAGGAAGGGAGAAACTGCTTAAGGGCCATCACATTTACCCATCTTGTTATATGCAAACAAGTAGTTCTCAGGTTCCCTCCCCCCACACCCCAACAGGGCAGGGGAAGTTTAACTTCTACTGTAGGACACTGTATCCAATTAATACTCAGCACTTCCTTTAATTATCTCTAATGAAGCAAATTCTCTCCTGATTACTTTCAGAGTCTGGAAGCACAAGAGCCTACCTCAATAGAAGCAGCCTCAGGTTACAACCACTTTGCACGGTTCTGATCAAGCCAGCACGCAGATGCTGAGCAAATAGCATATTTCGGTACATCATTACCAGGCCTCAATCTGTAGTTCTTCTCTGTACTACTGACAACCTTTACATCTATGAAAAACCAGAGAAACCAACAGTCATCTCAGGGGACAGGGCATCTTCCAACACTACTGCCATAATTGTTGTCACGGGCCATCAGCATCATAAAGAGGAGGGGGAAAAAAATATGACCACACTAACATAAATTTAACAAGTTCAAGATTGATTGGGAAGCAGATCAGAAAGTTTCTTCACACAGTAGAAGTGTTCTTCACCCATCTGTTGGGTGCAGGAACCCATGGGGAAAGAATCCCAACTGAGCAGCAAGTCCTCTGCAGAATCACAGGATTTTCACAGCACGCTGACATTTCAGTCAAGCTGGAGACCAGCAGTAACCAGTGAGGCTTTTCCAGAGTTGCATGGATTTAAACAATGAAAACAACTTAACATTGCAACTTTATTTCCACAACAGCCAGGTAGCAACTAGCATTCAGCTGAAGAATTTAATATTTTGCAAGTGCAGATTGCCAAAATCCTTAGTTATTTCCCTCTAGTGTTCAGCAAAACATTACACTTGAGATAAGAGGGGAAAGATCACAAAGCCTAATTGAATTAGTCTAATTCTTGTGGGTGGAAAAATCAACATAAAACCCAAAGTGCTGTATAGAAGATTTTGTTTTCCCAGTCACTATTTTTTTCAGGAACACATGAGCTTACTGTGATGCTGGATAGGCTAAAGAGAGGATGCCCCTAGAATTGTAAGGCACACTTAGGACTAAAGAAACAGTCTTAGGTCATAGGTGTAACAGATTTGTGCTTCGCACTAGAGACAGCCTGCAAGGCTGAAGACAGTTCACATCTGATGTGGGCCATCAAGAACAAAAATACTATTGAATATAAATTTATTAGACAACCTTTATTATGCTAGCCTACTTCTACTGATCTTATGACATAAAGTTGAAATGTCATATTAGTCCATTGTAAGCAGTTTGATAAATTCCAAACATCAAAATAACAAGTTTGCCTTGGCATTAGAGAAAATGAAAAGGGCAGACTCCATCAGCTACCAAAAACTTAACATCACAAAGTCATGAAATCATAGCTAAATAACAGTTTTGCTTCAATGATTGCTTGTTAATATACTGCCTCAAGATAAAAGTCAGATACTGTTTCCTAAAATATGCCTTGCCGTTTGAATAAAACAATGCCAGACAGTCTTTGCAGCAAGTTTATTTGGGGCCACAGCTCATCCAGAAGTTTTCACTAATTCATATGTTTTACAGCTCATCCTCCCCTCCATTATCTTAAACTTAGGTAGAAAACCAAGTTTGGGAAAAGTCTGATTTACATTGCTTTTTTTCTTTTTCTCCTTGTACAAGGTGGAAATGAAAATTGCTAGGCAGGACAAATGTCCTAAATAAGTTGATAAGAGTGCACTTCCTATTTGATAAGAACCACAGACACTGACTGAACAAGAAGTACAAAGAGCTTTTGCAAGCAACAAGCAAAATATAAGCTTGCTTTAGTTAGTGTATATTTCTTCACAATTCAATGAGACTTACAAACAAGAAAATAAATTGGTTAACCAGTGTATTATCTGCCTAGTAAACAGATTGATATTCAAAAATGATGATCCAAGACACAGCTTCAAGATCCAAGCCAAAATGCGCTTAAGAAGCAACCCAGCAACCACTTCCAAGACTTTATGTAGATAATACTATTTATGGTATCTGATTGCATGCTGCAGCATAACTCAATCACATTGTGCTCTTGATATCAACCATAAAGGATAAGGACAGCATAAAACTAACCTTGAAATTCAGTACAATACTTTTGCCAGATTACATGAAACAGCATATTGCCTACCAAGCTCCAGAAATAAGAGGCAGTGTTTTATTTAAAGTGATTATATAGATTTAGCAATGGATGGAGCACCACACAGCCAGACATTGGGACATGGCAAGAGACAGGTTAGCTTTCACAAGGAAGATGTTCATACTTCAAAGTTACTTAATGCCAGGGTGGGGTTTTTTACCCACTGCCAATGACCACAAACCAAGTCACCACTTCATTCAATTCAGTGATGATTCCTACCTTAAAAAGGGAGGGACAGAAGTACTGTATTGAGTTCTCAATCTGAGATTCAAATTGCAGGAGACCCCTTAAATGAAAATAAATCCATTACCTGTAATGTCCAACAAGTCTAATCACAAAATATAGTTACTTATTCACAGGATAGAATCAGCTGTAGTACACAAGAAAGAACCCACATACTTGTACTTACTAAAATGCTAATTATTTACAGATGTTGTAGTTCTAAAGCTAGTTTAAAAACCTACAGTGTTTCTTTAGATTTATATTTGAAATATCAGAACTTCTTAGCATACAAAAATATTGTTGCCAAGGCAACAGTATACAGAAGGTAGACAATTAAAAACCACAGATATTTAAAGAGCAAGATACTAAGTTTAATATCTTAACTAAACTGCTGTTTAAGGGGTCTTTTACCACTGAAATAAAAAATGTTCACTTTTGAGCAGAGACTACCACTTAACAGGAGTTCAGTTTTGAATTATTTTGGTAACGCTTTTAGGAGCAATTTCCCTCCACTCCCATTCTGTTCAGACTGAAATGACCAAGTACTAACAGAAGCTGCAAGTGATCAGCACTTCTGAACATACCAGACCCCATGCTTTTTAAATGCATAACTAGGGGAAAAAAGCCACTTCACTACACAAAAGTCAATTTTTCATCCTACAGAGCAGGCCATCCACTATACCAAGATGAGGAGATTATATTTTGCATGGTTAGATTCTTCTCTCACAAGAAGAAATAAAGCCTGTCAAGTATAGCAGAAATAATGGAAATAACCTCAAAATAAAAGAACAAAACAAGATGGAAACTTAATTCCAGCAAGAGAAGTATAAATAATCTAATTTTATTTGGAAAAAAAGCCAGAAAATTTTAGTACCATAGTTTAAAGCACAGGATGAAGTCCCGAACTCAGCAAAATCATTTTTATTTCAGTGATTTTTTTTTTTTACACATCTAAACCACATACTTAAATATTACCTTCTGTACCACCTTTACAGGCTTTGATTAAACATTACCCAAAACTTCTCGTTTCACCAAATTCCAACTTTCAGGCTAAAATCAGCAGTTCATTCTGCTTATTAGATCCAGCAAATACATGTTCTGAAGTGGGATGAACAAGAACAGAAGGATGTTGCTAGCGCACCACTAGCAGCTTGCGTCCTTTGCATGCTACAAGTGCCCCACAAAACCATGACTGAACAGGCTAGGCCAGGAATTAGTCTGAACAGTTTACATCCACATTTAAATTATGTTTCATCCAGATTTATCATTACAGTTTTCTTTTTTCTTTAAGTTATATGAAAGTATATCCATGCAAAACCAATTTTGTATGAAAAAATATATGTATGAAGAAGTATAAGAGATATTTATTTCAACACATGCATGAGCTTTATGACCACAGACCCTGTACTTTCCCCTCAAACAGTAGCTTGGCTCAGCCCCTAACGCAGTTTTGGACAAGATCCACAGTTCTTCCCACACGCTGCACTTTTAGGAATAGATATCACATACAAGTCTCTTCACTGCAAAACACTAGCTGTGATTCATCAGAGCCAAATCTCCACCTTCAGCAGCCATGAAGGTATTTCTTTTATTTTTGAAGGGGATCCAACTCTTTGCAGCTGGGGTAGCAATGACACACCAGCATGCCACTAAAGCTCCGACAGATTCAGCAGAGATACCACTTTTATCTGCTTGCCCAGAAGCACTCCATGAATGCCATTTCAAGACTGACAACGAACAGCATGCATGTTTGGGCACAGCAAATGCTCTCTCCTGGCCCCCTGGCACGCTCACATCACAGTGCTCAGCACAGCAGAGCTGCTCTGGCAGATGAGGTTCCCCTGATCAGCAAGGTACTACACCTTGGATACAGCATATATGCTTTATTATGCAGAACCGTTTGTTTTCCCACTAGACATACTTTCATACTTCCCACTAGACATTCACCAGGCATCACTGTGTGGAGGAGGAGTGTGGCATGGGCTCCAGCCAAACAAGCAGAGCACATCCCGTGCTGTTCCCTCTGCACTGACAAACCCATGGAACTCTCAGGTCTCCAGATGCATGAGGGAGAAGGGGAGAAGCACCCACTCAAGTTACCCAGTTTGGGATATGTACTAACAGCTGTAAGTCACCTACAGTTTCTACACCAATGAAGCTGGGGGAGAGCAGGGGGAGCAAGGAGAAGAAAGAAGGGAGAACCACCACTATATATCTATTTAACTATCTGTGTCACCATTGTACATTGTACCTATACCTTTTAATAGCATTAAAGTACAAAAGAAAACCAAGTGTTCAGAATACATACTTGCTTAACGCTGCTTAGGGCCAATTCATAACAGTTGTCTTCTAGTCAAAATGTCAAGTCATGAAACTTAGCAGAAGGAAACATGGAGAGAATCAAGTCCTTACTCGAACCCTGAACCACAACAAATCATTCTTCTAAGCAAAGTCATCATGTCATAATAGCAGCTTGCTCCAGATCTGCATAATTTTGTGACAGAAGTTAAGAACAAATGAGGTCTTAAGCCCTTTTTTCTAAAGGCTGTGTATGAACTGAAGAAATTACAGTGCTTTTTGTTGCTAATCATGGCTACAGTTACTAAGCTCTGCAACAGTAATAATAAAATCTAAATCTTCATTAAAATTATGAGAAAGTATTATGGCATGCAGATTTTGTTTTTAACTGCAGAAACCCACTCTCTGCTTTGAGTTATATTTACATTCATTTTTAAAACAATTCTTCTTGTAATGTGGCAAACATCCAAATGCATTTGAGACTTGATGGTGGTATTTTACCGTATAGCCAAGAAAGAAATTCTGGGCAATGGAAATCACGTGTTCTTCAGAGAAATTAAAGTCAGAAAGATAGGTTTTATTAAGCTCTGCGACATCCATTTCCCAGGCATGGTCTCCATGTGCTCAACAAGTGAGACATCAGTATGATACATTAAAGACCCACGCTTACTAGACTGGCATGCTTAATAAAGGTATTGAAAGCGACTGTAACATTAGAACCATCAAACCATCATTTGGTTGGAAGAGACCCTCGAGATCGTGTCCCACTTTACCTTTCCACTACTAAACCATGTCTCTAAGCACCCTGTCTACATCCCTTTTAAATACCTCCAGGGATGATGACTCAGCCACTTCTTCGGGTAGCCCATTCCAGCACCTGATAACCCTTTCAGCGAAGAAATTTTTCCTAATATCTAATCTAAACCTCCCCTGACACTACTTGAGGCCATTTCCTCTCATCCTCTCTCTTCTTACTTGGGAGACCAGTGCCCACCTCCCTACAGCCTCCTTTCAGCCAGTTGTAGAGGGTGATAAGGTCTCCTCTTCTCCAAACTAAACAACCCCAGCTCCCTCAGCCGCTCCTCATCAGCCTTGTGCTCCAGACCCCTCACAGCTTCATTGCCCTTCTCTGGATATGCTCCAGCACCTCAATGTCCTTCTTGAACTGAGGGGCCCAAAACTGAACACAGTATTCAAGGTGCAGCCTCACCAACTTGTAACACATTCACCTTTGCAGCTGGTTTACAGAGTCTTTTTGTTAATACTAACTTAACAGCTGCCTGGATCAATCTTAGCCCACTAACCTTGAGACCCAGAGGGATTCTGGTTTAGCACTTATTTTAAGACTTGCCAGTGCCCACACACAGGACAAAGGAAGGATGCTCAGCCTAAGTCTCACACCAGCAAGGAGTAGGGTGGTCCATTGGACCTGGGGAAAGCCCAGTTCAGGTGGCAACTGTTAAACTGAAGAGCCAGGTAGAAAACATCTTTCTATGAAGAGAGGATTTACAAATTAATACCATTATGACCAGAAGATACCATGAGACAGATGACTAGACTGATTATTTATGACAGACTCTGAAGTATTGAGTCCAGTAACTTGCATTTGGATATAGCTCAACTTAAAACGTACCACCATGTGCTGAATCAAACACCTCTAGAGATGGAGGATCTATCCCCAGAGGTTAGCCATCTTCCCTGCTCAGGATATCACATGCTTTAATTTAAGTTTGTTAGCTTTCACTTTCCCTTTCTTGTTGCACCTTCCCCTGCTAAGGCCTTCAGCATCCAGGATTTTCTGCCTATGAATATACTTGCACAAAGTAATAAGGTTACTCCTGTAGCTTCTCAAAAAAGGATTAAAAAAATTACTGCCTGAGCTCCATAGACATTCAGCTTAGATCTCAGGTTTTGTGAATTTGGGGGTTTTTTAAACACATTTCTCATACTAGAATCAGCCATGCT
>NW_009258539.1:3712395-3713748 GCF_000687185.1 Egretta garzetta | reverse complement strand
TTACCAGCACATGCTGAACAGAGTCCCTCCAGTGACCACTAAGTTCTTATCCGGTGTAGTCCCGCTCTCCGGCAGCACAGCTTATGTTCCTCACTCCTAAGCTCTGCATTTGTGCGAATCTTCTTTGAACACCCAGGCAACCCCAGCCATCCCATATGAGTGGAAGTGAAAAATGATTGTGTTGGAGCTAGTAATTATCCCCATGGAGATGCAACAGGGATAACCCACTTCCATCACAGTTCCCCAATGGCAACTTCTACGATACAACTGTTTAGTGGGTTTTAAGCAATTTACCAGGTATTTTATTACTAGTACTAATTTTTATGTGTGTTGTAACATATGAGAAATTACTTTATCAAGGAAATTTGTTAAAAGAAAAAGTATTTGACAGAACCTGCTTTCCCTTAAATTGTGCTACCAAGCTTTAAGATTTTATTTTGTCTTTACATGAAGTGAATCCTCGTAACTTTTTTCAATTATTTTACCTAGCATTGACAGCAGGATGCCCAGATTAATGCTATCTGCATCAGCCCACCCACCTTATTAAAATATTGGTGCTCTGAGCTTTTGAATAAGACCTTAAAAAATAGGAGCATGGATTATTTATATATGGCAAGTACCTCAACATATTCTACCCTATCTTTTCTCTAGTTTCATGAAGAGGCAAAACTTGTACCTACCAAAGGTCAAGTTTTGTATCCAGGAGGGCAAAAATTTCCTCCACACCAAGCCAGAAAGCAGCAGATCCCCAAAGCATAAATATAAACAGAGTGGAAAACAAGTGGGATATGGTCTCGTTTAAAGCTCCTTTAGTATCTGATGCCCTAAATCTCCAAGGACTTACTGCACTAGCTTCACTTTCAGTCACCAAGAACTTCCCTGCTGGGAAGGATTTTCACAAAATCCTTTCTGCAGGCCTATGAAGTGCCTCCTGGGAACAATTTAGCTTTCTTCCCATTACTACATGGTTAAGAAGGCTGTGCCAGCATTTCACTCCCAAGAAGGCCTCCTAAAACTTCCAATCCAAAATTGTTCAAGGTGAACGCACATCCAAACAAACAGAGCATCCAAACTCCAGAAATACCTTACCTAGGTAGTAGGTTACAGAAACCCCCAAAACAAAATGAAACTATCCTCAGGCTTGCAAACACCATCTCATCAAGTTCTTCTCAGCTTACTTGTGCAAACAGCTGTGTTAATTTGTTATATATTATTTCTCCCCAAACCCATAGTCAGATTTTAAGCAATGTGTTTCAGAGTTAGATGATAACAATGAAAGATAAGCAGGAATAGATCACTGTGGGGTATATTACTGGGGGGGGGGGGGGGGGGGAAAAAACGCCGAAAACACAA
>NW_009258539.1:3710416-3711987 GCF_000687185.1 Egretta garzetta | reverse complement strand
CCTGTGATGAATATCACCATGGAAATTGAATTTTCTCATCTCTTCAGGCTTATAAACATCTGGAACAATTCTGTGATCCTTAAACTGATCCTGTTTCTTATTCACCATGGAGCATAGAGCAGGCAATTGTGTCCAATCAAGAAGCACAAAAGTTTGCTCCATGTCTACTGCTAAAATCTAAATTCTAATACTACTTTATAGCAGAAAACTGGGAAAACATTTTAGAGCCATTTGAGATCTTACACATACTATGATGCCATACATCTAACATATTGCCGCTGAAGTCGATTTGAAAACAGACTTTCCAAGTGAAACAGAAAATACAGGGGGTAATTAGGAAACACACAGGTAGCGTTCCCTGTCTAGCTTCTCAGAGAGAGTGTTCTCAACTATGATTTTTTTAAAATAGGAAATCAAACTAAACATTGTCAGTAGTTACTAGCTGTAAGGAAAAGAAAAAGAAAAGGAGGAAGAAGGCACTCTCAGCTCAGAGTTGTAAGCACCCAACAGTAAAGCTGTTAACTGCAATTTCACTTTCTGGAAATCACACGGACCTGAAGATACTGGTTTTGTCAACCTTCAAGTTCTCTCATCTCCAACCAGCAATCACCCAGATACACTGTTATGCATGAACAGGACAGCCCTTTAAATGAAAAGGGCTTTATCTTTGTGTTGTACTCATGCTGCATTTTGCGCCTCCCAAACCATAAGCGAGCTAAGTATGGAACAGGGAACACATGCTGCTATAAGAGGTAACACAACCAGCCTAACCAGGGATGACTATGGAGACAGCTCAGCAGACACTTTTTTCTTTCACATTCTCTCCATACTGCAGAAACTTTGATAAAAGACGTAACATGGAAGCCAGAAGCAGGTCTCAAAGGAGAAAAAAAAAAAAAAAAAAAAAAAGAAAACCCAAACTGCCACCCAACCCCACCACTTCCTACTCCCACCAAGGCAATTCCCATCCTTTAAATGCCAAAGTGAAGGAGAAGCAGTTAGTATGAGAAACACAGGAGGCTTGTAACATTAGAAGACACACTTTACTACAGGAGCACATCATCATCAACCCAGGAACTGCACCACTAATACTTCAGTGGGAAAGCATCAGATATTGCTGCAAGAGTGTCTTTACCAGAATAAAACCAAAAAAACCATTCACAAAATCAGTCACAGAAAATCTAAGTTCTGCTTGCTACCACCCCAACACTTTCAAAGTTAAGTTTCCCATAGCAGCTCTCACCATTCCGTAATACACAGCAAGTATTTTGTCACCATTTCTTAAAACACATCCAACACAGATCACTTTTTAAAAGTCATGTAACTGTGTAAGGACACCATTATTTTAATGCTTGTTTACTGGGAGAGCACACAGGGCTTCGAGAAGAGTTAATTTAATTTGCAGCTCCGCGTGCACTTGTGCCGCAAATGAGTAAATGCTGAATGGTCTATAAATACCTTTTACTACCACGGATTTGATTTCTTTCCAGGACTAAGCAAAAAAGAGCCCAAGCACCTGAAACTTTATCCCCTGGGGGAGCGCTACAGCTGCTTCCATTTGCAGCGCTGAC
>NW_009258539.1:3646649-3709464 GCF_000687185.1 Egretta garzetta | reverse complement strand
GCCCGCCGCGGCGGGGCTGGGCGCTGGCTCTCGGGGAACAGACGGAAAACGCGCCGGAGTTTGTCTTCTCCCCCCGCCTTGGAGGGGCGAAGGCCCCGCAGACCCAACCGAACGGCTCTGCCCGCTCGGCGCAGCAGCGCCCCGCTCCCGATGATACTCGCAGGCCTGTGACAGCTTTCATCCGCCCTTTAGCAAAGGAAGGCACGGAAAACATTGCCCCTGGCGTTTGATGCGGCAAAGGGGCTGCTTAGTCCCCTGCAACCCAGTCAAGGGGCCAAACACTTCCCGCTGGCATCGCTTCCTTGCACCCTCCCATTCAACGCCTGTTTGGTCGGGCTGCCTCCAGCCCGCCGCTGACTCCCTTCCCTTCAGTTTTCCCTCCATGCTGACATTCAGGACTCCCTTGCCTCACCAGGCCCCCCAGTATCTTGCATCGCCTCGAGGTGACCAGGCGCAGGAAACAAATGCGCGGGGGTGTATTTAAATGCCCTCTCTCCCTATAACAGCAATCCAAACTCTTAAAAACGTGCCTTCAAGGATGGACGCTAAGGAGACAGATGACCGCCTATTTTTGTGTGTTAGTTTGTAGGACAGCATTGTGGCATATTTAATACAAGTTTAGCCTGTTTCTCAGCTTTAACACCAGTTCATCGATAATTCATAAACAGAGGGACAGGAAATTAAGGATAAGTTGTAGAAAGGATGTATGCTTTCACTTGTATTTTGCGTAGATAAAGGGCTTGAATCTCTTTGTGTATGCCAGAGTATATCAGAAGACATGTACTTGTCTGAAGATAACAGAGTTAAATAGAATAAAAATAAAAACTAGGTAAGAAAACCAGGTCAGAGGCAACGAACAGTTAGATGAAGATTTATTTTATTTTATTTTATTTTTTATAGGCAGCAAGGCATATGGTGGTAGTCAGATCCTGAGGAAAGGAGCTTGTCCCCAGGTGAAGCAGTGGGGCACATCCTCCACACAGGTGTCGTCTCATGGCTCGGCTCTGCCCTCTTGTTGTTCATAAAGAGTTTTATGAGATGAGGCAGGTGGGAAGTTTTGCACAGTCTGGTATTTCCAAAAGTATTTTTTTCAGCTTTGTTCATGATGACCAGTGTTTATTACTCCAACAAAGTGATTGGGAATAGAACGAAGTATTGCCAGCCTTAAATAATAAAAAAGCATGACTCAGAAAAGGCAAGAAATTGTCCTCAGATTATTCAGGGGAGAGAGATCGTATTTCTTTGTCCGTATTCCCATTTTCAATTCCCTCTGGTCACCCCGGGTGTCTGCCAACTCTCACAAACTTCCAGTGATGCAATTTTGGCTCCCACCACAGGGGTTCTTGCTAGAAAACCTGGCTGAGATCAAATTGCGGGCTGGGTTACAGCACTACAGCTAGTGAGGAGAGTCTGTAGTTCCTCCTCCAGTATCACCGTTCCGCTTAATACCCTGTTACTGCCCATCCCCGAGTTTTTCCCAAGCTATCAGCTAGATTCTCCCAGTCCCACAGCAATCCAGACATTCAGCAATTTGTGTCTGTCTCCCGGTGTCTTGTTTTCTTGACCTCTGCCTCTCTTTTTTACAGTGGACTTTCTTTTTGCATTCTGGTGCTTTAGGGAGGATGGCGGTTTGCACATGCCTTCCTCTCCCCCATAATATGCATAGCTTTGCAGAATTTAAAATGGGATTCACGCGTTCCTCAACAGCTGATCCAGAGCCTCCCATATGTTGTCTGTTCCGTCTTTAAAACCCACATGAGGAGACAGCATAGCTGCTTCCTTCTTCTTATTCCAGCTCATCTTCTGTCTGTTCCTGAGGGCAAAATGGAGGGAAGATAATTTTGCCTCTTTATGGACAAGTTCTGATTACCGTTCTGCTGTAAGAAAAATGTAGGAGGAAGCCAATCAGGACAGAGACGAAAATTTCATGACTGACACTTCTGTCACTCCAGACTGCCTGTATCAGTAGCCAAAATCTCATTACTGTAATTCGATGACAGTAAGAGCACTACCTTAACTAAACGCTGAATCTGTTCTACTTTGTAGAACAGCAAGACTGCATGCAGAACTTCAGCGCTAGAAGTCTTAACAGACTTGGTTAACTTCATGAGCAGGCATAGTCCCCTAGAGTGCAGGACCTGACGTTTTTGGGCTAAGTAAGAAATCTGCATCCCAGTTCTGCAAACGCTAGCTAGTACAACCCTGTACACACACATACATACACACATGTCGCCAATAAGAATTCCCCATTTTCTGCAGTATTTTATGTGGTGTTTGTTATCATTTGGCTTATGGGTCTTGTTTCCCCACAAACAGAATTCTGGTTTGAGACAGGGCAGGTCTCTGGGAAGCTAATCTAATCACAAAACTTTCTTAAGTATTTAAACTTCTGAAGTCCAAATCAAGGTAAGACACTAGAGCAACATATATTACATTCTTTTGATGAAGTTATTCCATAAAGTTAGTAACAGGAAAAAAAAAAGGTTTTATACACTCCTTTCCCAGAACAATTATTCTAATCATGAAAAGGTTTTTCTACTGAGGCCCCTAAATGTCACAGTAAATGTCTTTGTCACATCACAGCAGCCAGATAGCGAAGAGATTGGTTTGCAACACTTTGTCCAATCATACGGATCCAAAATTCTTCTTACTGATTTGAGCAACAGTATGTGTGTTTTAAGCTGAGATGCAGAGCAGGGCTTTTAGAAGATCACATCGATGCCTGTAGCACTGCAGAACCTACATTCAACACACTCCGTAAATTCTGAAAAATGTCACATCTTTGAACCTTAATTGAAACTACCATTTCCAAAACTTCTGAACATACTGTGTGTTTGGGGGGGAGGAAAAAAAAAAGTAATCTGCTGGTTTTGATAGCCAATGTTCAACATGTAACTTTGAAAATCTTGCTCTTTGGGCATACTTACATGTGTGCGTGTACTTACGTGTATGTATGTGTGTGTATATATGTATATGTAGCATGTTCTTGGTTTGTTACTTAAGGATGAAGAGAGTATGTTCATGATCAATGAACTGGCAACTCTTGCTAGTCCATTCTTGTTCCAGAAAGCATGTTTCACTTAGTTTATAGTCACCTATGGAAAACATACAATCATAGAATCGTCTAGGTTTGAAAAGACTTTTAAGATCATCAAGTCCAGCCTTTAACCTAACCCTGCCATCCCACCACTAAACCATGTCCCCAAGCACCCCATCTATCCTTCTTTTAAATACCTCCAGGGATGGGGACTTGACCACCTCCCTGGGCAGCCCATTCCAGAGCCTGACAACCCTTCCTGTGAAGAAATTTTTCCTAATGTCTAACCTAAACCTGCCCTGGTGCAACTTCAGACCATTTCCCCTCGTCCTATCATCCATTACCAGGGAGAAGAGGCCGACCCCCACCTGGCTACAGCCTCCTGTCAGGCAGTTGTAGAGGGCAATCAGGTCTCCCCTCAGCCTCCTCTTCTTCACACTAAACAACCCATGTTATCCTGTGTTTTTAATGTATGCTATTAAAACTATTTGATTAGTTGTTTGTCAAAAGCTGGGTCTGGTTAATTCAAATACTAGGGAGGCCTTCAGTTAGATGTTATGTTTTAGGATGAACAATATATTTGCACACCATATTCGAAGATTACTAAAAGCCCATTTCAGCAAACTATTGGCTTAATAATGGACTCTAAAATATGCTCAGAGTCTGAGGTTAGCAGTTCTGGGTGACAGATTATCCATCCTTAGACACATATCTATGCTTTGATTCCACTTAAATATACTGATTTTTGTTAGTTGCATGTTCAAAGGCAGACGTTGCTAGTCATGTTGAGGCAGCTGCTTATTCTCAACTATAAGTTGGAACAACCATTTGCTTGTTCAAAATTAGACTTTATCCACCATTTTGATTAATATATGCAACATAATAAATATTAAAATATTACCAAAAGCTTGTTTGGGAAGAACTCCTGACTTTCAGATTGGAAATTGCTTTCCTTGTGAAGAAAGGTCCAAAAATTTAGGAGAAAATTTAACCTTCCAGATTATATTTTTTTTCAAAATCCTACAAAACCATGCGTGTCTTTTCCAATGGTTCCCGTTCCATTCTGGCTTTGCTAGGCCCTAGGCCATTCAGAACTTTTTAGAAAGTCTGATGGGTTTTTTTGAAGGGTTTTTTTTGAAGTTTTTTTTTCTGCAGTTTGATTAAGCTATGTAAGGGAGCTGTTGGTAAAAGTCAGCTTCAATCTAAAAAACCCCCTGTCTCCCTTGAAAAAAAAAATTGTTATTATTTATTCTGCCCACAGTGCATGACCCATCCCATATTAAAACCAGTTCTTTGGCTATGTAGGATTCCAATACTCGCATTATCTTTTAATTATTTTATAAATCAAAATGAATAAACAGTCAGGAAAAAAATACAAAAAATCTTTCCTTGTGATAATTTATGCTTTAAAATTATTTCTTTGAAGCAAAAAGGATATGTGGCTGTGCTACAGACCTCATCTGATCTAACTAATTTATGGCAACCCCCTCAGCTAACAAGAATCACATGGTATAAATAGAAAATGAGACTCCACTGCTATTGAAAATAAAGAGGTAATTTTTTCCGTCTTTCATCACTGCTACTGAAGACTGCATATAGTTTTTTGTCACAGCTGATTAAAAAGCTTGTTTTTCATCTTAGAATTAGTTTTATAATCTATTCAAGCAAAACTGAAAGTCAGCTCTCTAAATAGAGTGAAAAAAATGAAAGCTTATTTACTGATAAGTACTTAGTAAATTGGTGACCTGCTTACCTCCTGGGAACACAAATACTGGTGCAAACTGCACAAAATCTTGTCACGGCTTCCTCATGAAACTGTACTTGTGATGGATAGTGCTATGCCTTTTTTCTGCATTTTTTGCTGTTACGGTTTTTGTAAAATTGAAGATTTATTAGAAAGCTATACATATAAAGCAGTGCAGTGAAATGCTTGCTTTAGATTTGATTTTTAGTGTAGTTAGTCTGGAGAAAAATGTGTGTTAAATCTTTAATAAAAAGGCCTTCAAGTAACAGAAACTAAATAAAAATAAATGCCAAAGGGAATTATTTATTGCACAATGACATGCCCTGTATTAAAGCCCTTCTGCTAAAAAGTTACAAAATAACCTCTCAGTTACAGCACTCATAACCATATTTACAAAGGCAATCAGCATTGCCTCATGCATAGACTTAAGCACTCTCTGTGAAGTAGTGCCTAATTACATTTTCATAGCTATCATTAGGCATCTTTTGGCTTATACTGTCATATGCAGTAAATGCTTAAATATTTAGGCCCCTATCCTCAAAGACATTTAGGTGTCTAGTTCTCATTTCTAATTTATAAGAATTAGGGACCATTAGGGACCTTTTCCCAAAGCCAGAGTATTTGAAATTCTCTCTCTCAGAAAGCCTGTTGGAAACTTTTGTGGACGAAACCAGATTGTCACAATAATCTGAATTCAACACTGCTGTGCCTACAATGCAGACTTCAATTAAACAGTCTATTTAACATTTTTAAAGTATTCCTCACCAAATCTTTATGCTATTTCTGTTCGTAATATAACCCATTACAAGTAATCTAGTATAAATGTACCTATACTTGGAGAAAACTGCCCATCAAATCGAAGGAATATTCAATTCATGCATGAAGTGTTTTATTTTCAGAGAGCCCTCATCATTACCCAAAATAAGATGTCACCAATCTCAAAGAATGTTTTCTTCTCCCATATTCCAGTCTTCTCAATAGTGTTGTAGTAGGTTAAAACAGGAGTGCTTTTTTTTTTTTTGCTTTTTTTATATAGCAATGCTGCACTTCCTGTAATAAATATCCCCTTAAAGTTTATGACAAAAGTCTTATTGGTTTTAATGTGAACTCTATTTGATCTTGTTTTAAACCCATCCTTCCTTATTGTTTGGGCACATCTGCCGGGGCTACAGTTTACACAGGTACAGTTAAAGAATAGGTCACTATATGTGGCATATGCATGATTATATGCACAGGTTATGATTTGTTCTTTATGCCTAGAAGAATGTTTTTTCTTCAGTCAAAAAAATACCGGAGCAGGAAGTCTTGGAGCATTGAGCAAAAATGCAAGGGAAAGGAAGAAAAAGGGGAAATGAACATGTATGTAGCTGATGAATGGAGTTTCTGATCTGATTATCCTTCGTGGTTCAAGTTAGAGTTTCACTCTCCATTTTCTTAGTCTTGCATAGGTGTAAAATCGCCTGTTTAACTTTAGGAATGTGAGTAGAGACAGAAAAAATATGCAGATAGTAGTCCTATAATAACCTCAATAGTGAATTGATATAACAAACATTTGAACACAAAATACAAAGTCTTGAACTGAATATCATACACCTGAAGCAGAAAATTCACAAACATTCATCAAAATGACTCAACACTGTGTTAAGTGTAGTACCGGTTTCTAGATAAATTGGCAAAGAGGTGCAAAAAAAAGCCAGTGACCAAGCACTTCTACTTCACCGTGTCCTTGTTGGTAAAATTGCACTTAGTTTACTTTTATATGCACTACTGCCTAAGAAGGAAAATGTCGTTCTAAGGAGAAATGTTAATGAACTTGAGCCTTTGCAACTTAAGAAATTGTTGTTAAAGCAGAAAAAAGATCGGAGCAGAGTAAAACTTTTTGGATAAGCTAGATGAGCTGCAGCTTGAGAATGGAGCATAACACTCATATGGTATTTTCTTAAATAGTTAAGCCTCTGAGAAGGAGAAGGGGTAGAGTCTAATTTCCCATTGTTAAAATTGTAGTTGCTAGTTCACATTTGCATGAATTTAGAGGGGCCTTTTTAATGTGAGGTTAATTAGCAAGGCTTTTCGAAGGCTTTTCAGGTCTCTGGTACAAATCTAGCCTAGCTCAGTAGCAGCTGATAATCATTACCAGTACATTATTGTTCACTTGTCTGTGTGAAATCAGTGTGCAGCCGCAATTCAATTCGAGCAAGTCATGTTTGCACGTTACTGAGCCACAGTATAAATGAGAACTAATTGACTTTTGTATTGGTTCTCCCAGCAAATCCAAGAACCACTACGTATCTATGGAGACTAAATACCTGCCTCTTTTAAGACTAGTCTTGGAGCACTTGGGTTTTTTGCAATCAAGTGCTTCTCTGTGAGAAAGTCAGACTTCATCTTCTCAGACTGACTGACGGGGATTTTCAGCAAGCACTAAATTCACATTCAAAATATATGCAACAAAAACCTATTTTGGAATGAAATTTTGTCAAGGGCTTTTTAATTCTTGTCATTCTCAAGTGTATCTATAGATTGACCTGTCAGCTGTGAAGAAACTGCTCTGATAAATCATTGCAATTGTAGAGGGTTTTCCACCAAAATGTTTTAAATAATTGCATTTAGATTGAAGGGCTAATGACTAAAAAGGATTGGGGAAGTTAGAAAGAAGCATTTGAATCTTTCCTCTCGACAGAAATGAAGGAAAAACACAGTAAGAGGTCATTCTTTTCTTGTGAAATTCTTCAATTACCTGCAGAGTTAAAAGGAAGCTTTTAGTCAGATCTGTTCATGATTAAAATATATTAACAAGCCCGGCCATCTTATATATTAACTCAGTAATATATATTTCTGCTCCTAACACTATAGACAGTATTTTACACTTTCAAATATTTGTAAGGAAGATATGCGCCAGGTGCATTGAATCCAGTTTCTTATATTTGAAATAGTAAAGGAAACCCAGGTATAGTTGTATCTCTGCAAAGCACTGATGTATTCTGCCAGCAAACTTAATGCGCGCAGTCAGAAATCACTTTACATATGAATCACTCAGCATGGCCATGGTCCTTTAACACTTCAGAACAAACCTAATTTTATTCACTCGGTTGACTATTCTTGCACATCTCAGGGCACAGCAGGAGCAGGTCATCTCCGTTGGGGCCTGGGGCTGGAACTGTGGGGGCTGGAACCATGGGGGCTCCCCAGGCTGGGGCTGGGCAGGGTCTGGGAGCCTGGGCCCATCCCAGCACCCCAGCCAGGAGCAGGGCAGCTGGGGACACTGGGGCAGCCTCAGCCCTGGGCACTGGGTACCGGGCACCTCTCTGGGTCATGGATGGCCGAGGCCAGGATGTGGGCCGATGGGTGGGCCCAGGCCAGCGGGGTCCCAGGGCTGGGCAGGGCAGGGCTGTGGGGAGCTGGAGACCAGCCCTGCTGCAGCGTCGCTGGGGCAGGGGCTGATGGTCATGGGGGGCTGACCTGGGGTCCTGAGCCATGGGCAGGTAGGGGGAGCCCTGGGGGGTTGGGCAGGGGCAGGCAGGGCTGGAGGTGCCCTCAGGACCTTGACAATGTGTAAACTGCAGACCATGTTAAAGGTTTTTTGGATTGAGCTGCTACATGCATGGTGTTGTACAGTTATAGACAAAGTTGCAGAAAAAATCTAACACAGTCATCTCACAGGCTAAACCAAAGGACAGTGAATCAGAAATGTATAACCAGTATTGGCCTATACGCAACTTTCTCTTGCTCTCTCCAATCTCTTACATTTGCAAGGCTCACCATCCTGACCAACCTTGCCCTACTGTCATGCCCAACCAAACTTTGCACCGTCCTGATGTTGCAAACGCATCTGCATCCAGCAGCTGCACAAGCATGTGGCTGGCACATCTGCAGTCGGGCAGAGTACACCATCCAGCTCCACGGACAGGGACAGCCAGGTCTACACAGCTCGAGGGCTGTGTTTCACAGGGACTGTACAATCTCCTGCTGTTATTCCATCAGAAAGGTCTTACCATGCCCAGAGCGAGGCTTCTTCCTCTCCAGGAAACCTGTTTTCTCTCATATTTTTCAATGGGCCGTGAAAGAAAGACTGCTGTGTGTTGTAAGTGCATTTTTCTGACGATGGAGTCAGGGTGCATCGTACCTTGGAGGTTGCTGCCTACACTGAAAAAGATCTAACAAAGCAGTGTCGATATGGCCTGTATAAGGAGCAGCTTGTCCAACGTGAGCAACTTTTTGCAGGTAGCACCACAAATAAGTATCTGTTGCACCAGAAGGCTTGAAGCTAAAATCACTTAAGGCTCAGAGCCTGCTGCCAGATGCATAATGCACACGTGAGTGTAAGCAGACAAAGAAAGAGCATGCTCATTCAAAGAAAGAGCAGTGAGCAACTTGGGAAATGTGTAACTGATCTTCCCTCATGTATACATCAATTTGCTTTGCAAACAGAAAGTAAAATAAAATCGTTTATTTCCACCTATTTATTGGCCCACTACAATGAGGTAAATACAGAACACATGCATAGAGTCATATAATCATTTAGGTTGGAAAAGACTTTTAAGATCGTCAAGTCCAACTGTTAAACTAACACTGCCAAGTCCACCACTAAACCGTATCCCTAAATACCACATCCACATGTCTTTTAAATACCTCCAGGGATGGGGACTCAATCACTTCCCTGGGCAGCCTATTCCAATATTTGGCAAACTTTTTGGTGAAGAAATTTTTCCTAATATCTAATCCAACTAGTCCGACTTCAGGCCATTTCCTTTTGACCTGTCATTTGTTACCAGGGAGAAGAGGCTGACCCCCCACCTCACTACACCCTCCTGTCAGGCAGCTGTAGAGGGCGATAAGGTCTCCCCTCAGCCTCCTCTTCTCCAGGCTGAACAACCCCGGTTCCCTCAGCCACTCCTCATCAGACTTGTGCTCCAGACCCTTCACCAGCTTTGTTGCCCTTCTCTGGACATGCTCCAGCACCTCAATACCTTTCTAATAGTGAGGGACCCAAAACTAAACATGGTATGCAAGGTGTGGCCTCACCACTGCCGAGTACAGGGGCACAATCACTTGCCTACTCCTGCTGGCCACACTATTCCTGATACAAGCCAGGGTGCTGTTGGCCTTCTTGGCCACCTGGGCACACTGCTGGCAGTCGACCAACACCCTCAGGTCCTTTTTCGCCGGGCAGTTCTCCAGCCACTCTTCCCCAAGCCTGTAGCGTTGCATGGGGTTGTGGTGCCCCAAGTGCAGGACCCAGCGCTTGGCATTGTTGAACCTCACACATTTGGCCTTAGCCCATTGATCCAGCCTGTCCAGATTGCTCTGTAAGTGCCTTCCTACTCTCAAGCAGATCAACACTCCCACCCAACTTAGTGTCATCTGCTAATTTACTGCAGGTGCATTCGATCCCCTCATCCAGATCAGTGATAAAGTTATTAAACAGGACTGGAAAGATATTAAACAGAACCGGGAAGATATTGAACAGAGCTGGGGTGTTCAGGGGTAGGATGATCTCACTATAGATATAGATATATATACATATGTTGACATTTTTCTTCATTCTTGCCATTTAATGTTGTTGAAACTTACGAAGTTGTGATGGACCTGGAAATTAAAATGGGTCTTAATATCCTCTTGCTGTTTTATATGGAAAAGATTGGTGGTAGACCACCATTGTCCCAGGTTAGTTCCTTGCAGAATCTGCAGAGGAGTTAGGAAATAATAGTCCCTGACCTCCATTTTCTAATGCAATATTATTCTTTAATATACAAATGTTTTTCTTTTTGGTTGTTAATAAAATAAGTAAAATGGAGTCACAGACTACATGTGTTACCAAGGAGTGACGGCAGGCAGGTATCACCTGGGCAGCATCCAGCAGTTTTACTTCCCTCCCAATTCATGGCAGGATGGTAATGTGGGCATGTGGCTGTATGTTGGACCTGTTCATCTTTAATGTGTTATGTAGTTCAGCCTGTCAGCTACAACTCATATATTTCATTATTATGGCTACATAAACAAATACTCACCACAGGAATGGGGTTGATGAAAACGAAATCATTAACAGGGAGACATCACCCTTTCCAATGGTAACAGTTACACCATTCAAGTACAGCTGGACCAAGGAGGATAGATTAAATCCAGCAGTCAATGCAACTTTTAGAATAACTGCAAGAGTTCTCATTTCAACTTGTTAGTACTATTCCTTCAGCTCTATAATGTTTTATCCTCCATCCAATATCCCTTTTGCTATCAACTGTTACATTACAACAGTTTTATGTATTTCTGGCGAGGAAATTGGCAGCTAGGTTCTCACTCTGCAAATGTGTTTATGCATGGAGTCGACATTAGCAAATGCAGAGTCCAACTCTATTTTCTGGACTAATCAAAAGAGTAGAGTGCCAATGGGAGGATTGGCTGAAGAATAGTATAAACCACACAGAAAACTCCGTATTTATGAGGTGACTACCTCCCTACTACAACTCTGCTCACTATTACCTCTGGCACTGAATGTCCCTTAAATCAGCACCAGTATTAAATAATTGTGCCATTTGATTTGCTTTACCCATTTAGGAACACTGTTCTCAAATAGTTCCATGCTGGAAAAAGAAAGGTATTTATACTTATTCTTAAAAACGATCATACACATACACTTAATTTATGTTTATTAGTTGCTGTAAGATTAAAGGAAGTGCCTAAAGTATGTGAAAAAACAATTCCTTGTAGGATCCACTCCAGAGTAATGACAAAACAAACCAAAAAATTGGACAAAAGGAGAAAGAAAAAATACCACCACAAATCCACTCAGATATTACTTTATTGATTTATTTGAATTATAATTTAAGATATTTTTTAGATCTGATAGGAAATTCTAAAATTTTACTGGTTTTATCCTGAACTGTAGAAAAAATGCAATTCTATAACTATTTCATGCAATGGAAAGTTTAAAATGTGTTGGTATGAAAGCACTGTAGTGACATTGCCAAAATGTTTTTTTTAGCTACCATTCAGATATATTTCATAATGACAAAATGTTACAATATAATATACCAAAAGAAAGATTTTAGCAATACCAGACTGAAATATTTTGACATTATTGGGATGAAAAGAGAAAGTTTCAAATGAGGAAGTAAAAAAAAAATTGTTCTGAAACTCTAAAATCTCCTCTGACAAAGCATTTCCATTTACACAAAACAATACTTTCTGTCATAAAATTGTTCTCTTGTTGTGTTGTCTTGGTTTGTTTTTTTTTTTTCTTTTTGTGGGTTTTTTTTCCAACAGGCCCTTGGGATTATGCACGTATTTTTAAAAATATAATGAAAATTCTACATGTGGGCCTGAAAGTAATACAGCTTTGAAGTTAAAGTGAATGTCTCTTTCTGAGGAATACAAATAAAAACACACAACTCTCTCTTTTTCAGTCTCTCTCGCTGCTCCATGCTTTCACAGACTCACACTTAGCTCATTTTATGACCCATATTCTATCTACCCCAATGGCTGTAAGCTTAACCACAACCAAATGAATGGTAGTGGCAAATGCCATCCTTGCTTTGCTGTGCCAGGGCAGGCATCAGGCACCTTCCCCTCTCCACCTGGCGGCTGGTGCCCGCACATCCCCCCAAAGCCCCCTCGGTGAGGTGCATGCAGACCCACCAGACAGAAGGGCAAAAGGGTCTTCAGTATTCATCTTAATATGTCAAGATTGCTCACAAATTGGCTGTATCTGCACAAGGAGACCTTAGGGATCTAGGGGGCCATTTAGAGAATCGATGTCTGGAACATTATTTCTGTTCATAATGAGAGCTTAAGCCTTCAACCTTGGTTTCTGACAGAGAAACAGTCAACAAAAGAAAAAAAAAAACTTTCACATTTCTTACATTTGGATAGATGTATTTTTGGAAACAAAAATGTTTTTAAATGCATCCATCTAACACGTCAATTAATGTCATCATCTTCGACAATAATTAAAGCAAACTAGCAAACATCATTCCCCCAGGAAAAGAACAAGAGAATACAACAGAATGTAGGCAGACAAAAGTGAAGATCAGGAGATGAAACCTTTCTGTGCAAAACTTAGAGATGCAGCTCTCTCAAATAATTATACATGTGTCCAGGTCCATGATATTAAAAGAATTAGTATGAAAGGCAAGTATTTCACATGTGGAGTTGGCACATCACTTCAATGTAGCAATGTAAATTTTCAGGAACAGAGGATCTGTCCCAACAGAATAAAATTAAACAGCTTCTTAAGTCTTTGTAGGATTGAAATTCAAGGTTACAACACCGTGAATATACCTTCTTATGCCCTTCCCTTTTCCCCTGTTAAAGGAAGGATTAAAGCTGTCTAGAATAGCGGAAACAAGAATTGACATAATTGACATGTTATTTTAATCCAAAATCTGTTCCATGCTGCTATTCATCTGGACAGTCTTTATTTGTACAACTTGCAACACTGAGTTGGATGCAGCTCCTGCCCGGATAGGGGCAACTTGCGTTAATGGCATTGCACAGGTGGTGATGCAAAGCTGGAACAGGACGGAGCCCTCGGCTGTCAAGTCAGCTTTTAGTGTCCACATCTGCCTGGACACAAGAGAGAAACTGATCCGGGAGGTGAAGTGACTTGCACTGCATGTCTGTGTCTGACTGATGCTCATGCTTTGCCATTTGAAGTCTGGGAATATTGTCCTAACATGCATAAATGCTTTATTTCAGCTCCAGAAGAGAAAATAATTGTAATCAAATTATGATGAAAGAGCAAAAAGAAAAGAATATTAATGTTTGAGGAATGAAGTGCATTGGAAATGTTTTTAACATATCAATCTCACATTTTTCTTGATTCTGAAGCATTTTGCTCAATAGATGAAACAATTAAGAACAGACTTATTGTTTCCTGTCCTCCGTGGCAGAATGAGAATTGTCGCTGTGAGGTATCTTTTTTTCATTAAGAAAATAAGAGCAATGCAAACAACATTTATAAAAAAATGACAGTACTTCAATAATAAGTTTGCCAGTTTAAATGTAAATTAATCCAGAAGGTAGACATTCTGTGTGGAGAAAGTCAATATTTCTCCATATGTAGATCTGGCTTAAAACTGTTCATATCTTCCCCAGCCCTGGAACAGTGGCAACAGAGCCAGTGTGCCTACATTTTGCAACCCAGATCCTTTAGAGCTGGAGGAGCACCATAGCACATTGCCCCCTCTGGACTGTCCTAGTGAATTGCTGGAAAAGTTACCACACAGAAAAGTTAGGGTTCTTTTCTGACATATTCTGTTTGTATCACAGCCATGTAACATTAATAGCTATGACAAGGGTATCAGAATGCATATGTACAATGCAGGCAAATTACTTTTAAAATGCAATCCTTTATCCTTGTAGTCTGATTTTTGCTCCAGTCCTGCAGTGAATGCTGAACATTCAGCTGGCCAGCTGTAATCAATAGGGTTGGAAGGGAAGAGAGAGCTGCACCAAGATGCAGCTTATTAGGTCCTTTGCTATTTTTGGTTGACGTCATTAGAATTTCTGGTTTATTCATTAAGGCCATGCTTCAGCAAAGCAAGGAAGGCCATAGTAACAACAAACACACATCTCAGTGAATATATTGTATTACAGTCAAATATGTGCTTTACTGTTTTCTTAAATGGGTGTCTTTAGAACGTTATTTTTCTAATTAAAAAAAAAAATGTAAGAGAGAAAAATGCAGTCATGTAATTCCACAAGTATTGTGTTGCACAACTCAGACAGTAAAACTTAATCTATTTTATTTTATTTTAATTTATTTTATTTTACCTAGTATGCTAAATAACTTGCAGAAGTTCCTAGTGACCTAGTCAATATATCTTAAAATTTGAGGGGAGTGCTTATTACCAATGTGCAAAACTCATTGCTAATGAATAAGCATTTCATTTACATCATTTATTTAAATTCATATAATTCTTTCTCTGTAGTGTCTATTCGTGTAACGAATTTAAAATTCAGTCAGTTTAGAATCATCCATTAGAAACAGAAATGGGGAAAGAAAAAGGGAGAGTGTACATTTTTGTATTCAGTTTGTCCAAATATAAACTGAAGGACTTAATTTCCAGTTTAGAAAATATCATTTGCTCTGGAATAAACTATCGCATATTTAATACCATAGTGGATCTTAAAAACAAACTTATGAGGGAGCAATTGCAGGTGTTTTCTGGGGAGATTTATCTCATAGCTTTAAATGAAGAGGATTTAATATCATTGCTGGGGACAAACAGCACATTCCTGCCCTTCCTTTAAGTCTCAGAACTTACCTTTTCACATCAGACTGCTATGGTGTGGCGTTGCTAACCTGAAAAAGGGACAGAGAGCTTGACTTCAGCTTCTCACAAGTGAAAAATTAAATACTAAGAACATAAGAATGGTCTTAGTGGTTCAGAACTTCATACGACTTTGCAGCATCCTCCAGCAGCACGTCTCCAGCAATGACCAGTAATCAATTTCTAGGTGGGACTCTAGGAAACGAGACAAACACTTCTCATACCAGTCCAACAACTTCTAGGTGGGACTCTAGGAAACGAGACAAACACACAGCTATCTTACTTCTCATACCAGTCCAACAATCACTGGCTTGTGAACATCCAAAGCTAGAGTTTAGATTCTGTTTTTAATATTTTTGTGATGACTTTATCATCCAGCAATCTGCCTGATCTTATTTTGAAGTTATCAGTGTAGGTCTCTACAGCTTCTTGCAACAATGAACTCCGTAGCTTCATCTGTGTGTCCTCATTTGTTTGGTCTGCAACTTGTCATCCGAGTTCCCTTAGTTCTTCAATGATGGGAAACAACAATCAGCTCCCTCTCTACCTTCTCAGTTTCACTCATGATTTTATAGTTCTGTCAAAAGCTCCCTACAGTGTCTCTTCTCTGGGCTGAAGAGTCCTTGTGTCTCTAATCCTTTCTCTGGGAGTTGTTCTGTAATTTTTTTCATCATCTCTGTACTTTTTCTGTTACATCTTTGCAGAGGCAGGGAGACAGGATTGCCAACAATACTCAAGATCCATGTGCATGAAGTGCCATTATGCTTTTCAGCTTTGTTCTCTATTTTTTTCCCAACAATTTCTAAACATGCCATTTTATCTTTTGACCATCATTGACTCCTGAACTGACACTTTCACCAGTCCAGTCACTAGACTTCTGAAATCTCTTTCCTCGGACGTAATGGATAGTTTAGAACACCTCACTGCAAATGTAAAATTACCTTTTACACGGTTATAATTCTTTTTGATTTTATCCACACTTAGTCTTCTATACCACTGAGTTTTAACACACCCAGTAACTAACTCGGTATTGAGTTTATTGACAGTTGTATTAACAACTTTTTCAGCCCTGTGTGCCCTAGGTACTGTCAACAAACTTTGCCATTTCACTCTGCAGTCTTTCTCCAGATAATTTATGCATGTATGTAACAATACAGGGCCTAGCGTGAACTTTTATGAGATTCCAAGAATAATTTCTCTGTATTGACAAACCCGACTATTTATTCCTACCTTTTCTTTCCTATTTTTGATTATTTATTTGCTTACGAGAGAGTCTTAGAAAGAAACAATGATTGGATTTCTTTGATGGGCTGTTGAAAGCTTTTTCAAACACAAGTATACAATAGCAACTGATTTTATTGATTCTTTAAAGGATGAGCAAGACCAAACATCTCTCTACAAAATTCACATTGATTTTTCTCAGTGCCACCATATTTATCCATGTACTTGCTGACTGTGTTCTACATTACATATTCTACTCATTTGGCTGATCAGTAGTCCCCAGATCACATGGGAACCTTTTCTAAAATTTAATGTAGTATTTTTTGCCTTTTCCTTTGGTGTCCGGGCCATTTTAAGAGAAAGGTGAGAAACCACTGTGTAGCGTGCTATTTTCAAATGTTCAACAGCCTTTAGAACTCCTACAACTCATTACTATGATGTTAGCTTTTCCTGCTTTTATCCTATGAGATAGATCCTCCAAAATGTTTCCCATGAAGTCTCTATCATGTTCTTTTTAAAGAACAAAAATGCAAAGAACTGATTTTACTTCACTCAGCTTTTATACAGCTTCTTTCATCAGAAGCACTCAAGATACTTCTCAAAAGAAGTACAATCCCTATTATACAGACATGAGGGGGTGGAAAGCATTGAGAAATGAAGAGCTAGGTTTAATAAAGGACCGACAGCAGGACCAGGTGCATAAATACCTTGTCTCCTCCGTGGTGGTTTAGCACAAGCCAGCTTTGATAGATAAAAGTCCCATAACTGTTTAGCATGTCTTGAGCCTGACTCGATGCACACCCCTCACTGGAGACAGGATCTGCCTCCTGACTCTCTGTCTTAATGTCCTGATCACTATGTGCCCCCATATCTGAGCCTATTTTAAAAGGTCCTTTTACAGTAATTAAAAAAAAAAAAAAAAAAATCAAGATTGTCCTGGTTTCAGCTGGGACAGAATTAATTTTCTTCCTAGTAGCTGGCATGGTGCTGTGTTTTGGATTTAGGACTAGAAGAATGTTGATAACACACTGATGTTTTACTTGTTGCTGAGCAGGGCTTACACCAGTCAAGGACTTTTTCAGCTTCCCCTGCTCTGCCAGGTGCCCAAGAAGCTGGGAGGTGGCACATCCAGGACAGCTGACCCAAACTGGCCAAAGGGATATTCCACACCATAGGACATCATGCGCAGTATATAAACCGGGGGGAGTTGGCCGGGGGGGAGAGCGATCACTGCTGGGGACGGGATGGGCATCAGTCAGTGAGTGGTAAACAATTGCATTGTGTGTCGCTTGTTTTGTATATTCTGTATATTCTCTTACCATTATTATTCTTTTTATTGTTCTTATTCTTTTCCTCTGCTATTTTATTAAACTGTCTTTATCTCAACCCACAGCTTTCACTTTTTTTCTGATTCTCTCCCCCATCCCACTGAGGGTGGGGGGAGTGAACGAGCGGCTGCGCGGTGTTCAGCTGCCTTCCAGGTTAAACCACAACAAGGATTTATTTGGGATTTCCCCAGATTAAAAAGAATAGCTGAAAAAAAGTCCAAGATATGAGCAATTCTATTGTTTCACAAATTGATCCATGCATATAATGAGATTTAAATATGTTTCATGACTCCTGAAATAACTTCCCAACTCACATTGCAAATGAACACACAGACAAGGGCAGTTACAGAGCATCTTTTGTTATAAATTCCTCACGGCTATGCCTTGTGTCCTGGCACTCTTCATGTTTGTATACTAACTGATGAACACACACCCCATCATAAATTAATGCTTTCTTGTCTTGTATGAGTAAGGTCCAGTAATTATGTAGCTGGTAAGCAAGGAAGACAGGAGAGGCTAAACAGGATTAGCTGAATATCAAAGCATCCTTTTTAATTACCTGCCACAATATATTCATTTATTTTTGTCTCCAAGTAACTTTTTTGCCACTCATGCCTGATTGATCACATAAGGACAGGGCTGGGAGCTAGGACAGTCTATTCATTATCTTAAAGGTTATTATAGTGGGTGCTCTTATTAATCAGACATTCAACAGGAGAGGTATGAGATTTTCCACTGCCATTCAGAAAACTGGTGCTTGAGGGGACCACTGAGGCAAGTGCAACTCACACCAGCAGGTCAGCTAGTCTAATTGATAATAGTCCTATTAATCTGGAACTGAATATTAACAGCCTGAAGCACTGGATCATCTCCGTACCATTCTCATTATACGGAGACTTCATTCATTTGGGAGGATAACAAGTGCATAGTATTAATAACAAAATTAAATGGAAGTATGTAAATTGGAAAAAGATATTTATTAAGTGTTTACATGAAAGGAAGAAGTATTTTACTTCCAGTATCATTTAACAAAGACTGCATATGAGCACCTGAAGAAGTTACATGAATGCAAGATAAGAATTTGGCAGTTGAAATTAAGGATTATTATTTACTTCACAAGTAGGGAAGTGGAAATATGAATTCTGTTTCTTTTGTCAGCTGCAAAGAAGTCCCTGTGGGTATTGCTAAACCACCACAGTTACACAGTGCCTCTCGGAACAATGTCTGGGTCATCCTGCATCGACTGTGGCACAGACAGCAGGAAGCAAGCAATTTTCAGGGATGCCGAGTTTCTCAGTCTCAGAGGGCTTAGGCAAGGGAGAGTTTCTAGGACATTTTGCACAGCTAACCACTCTAGAAGTGCTCAGAGCAGAACTTCAGGCACTTGATAAACTTTACAACTGAAAACTGAAGAGCTCTTGGCCTTCTGCTACCCAAGCAGTTTCTGCAGATTGCTGTCATGGACCTTGGTGTATAAATTCTTCCTGTGTTGCACTTCAGGCATAGCTCTGTATGATTTTTCCTTTGGAATCATAGGCAATGGTCTACTATAGTTTATTTTCTATATAAAATGTTAATAAAACTGTTAAACAAGCCAGTTGAATCCAACATATAAAGTAGAAAGAAAGTAAATGCATACCGATGCTGTTCTCTCCTGCTTTATAGAACTGACAGCCATGGGTGTGGTCTGTAATATTTTTTTCTTTCAAGGTGAGAAAACATTTGGTCAAGGAAGCTCACACTTTTTACTTATTTATTTATTTACTTACATACTTATGTATTTACTTATTGGCTTCATGCTTTTGCTATGCTGTGTCCAGAGTAGGTTTTACACATTTTCAAACAGATGGGTATGATTTGGAACAGCTGGGTTTATCCTACAGATTGCACAGCTTGGAAGAATCCTGACTGGTTTGGGGTAAAATGAGTCATAGCTTCCAAAAATCATTTGTCGGTGTTGTAAAACTGAAAGACAATTGATCCCGATTGGCAGTTTCTGCTCAAAAAAGTCATTTGCTTTGAAAAAACAAGGCTGCTGCAGATAAAAACATGAGGGTCCATCTCAGATCTGCTTTATTTGAAGAAGTTAGGTCTACATTTTAGTAAATAGGAAATCTTTCTCTGGTCCCATAAAACTAAAAGGATCGTCTTACAGTGATGCTGTAGGATGCACTGTGTAACTATTCCAGTGCCAGAGAATAAGCAGAAAGAAATAGGTAAAAGGTAAGGTTTTCTACAGTAAACCCAGGATTCTGCCAAAATACCATCTTTGTCTTCATGAACAAAAGAGTATGCTAACAAAAAAATTGTTGAAGTGAAGAAGGGAAACAAACACCCCCTGTGTTTCTAGACTTATACCTATGAATTCATATACTTTGTGCAACACTTACTTGATTCCTCCTACTCCTACAGGGCTATGTCTGCTCTCAGATCAGTACCTCCGAGTGACAAGTGACACCTGCAAAGAAACCCAGTCCAGGTGAACCAGCCAGAGAGCCAGCCTGTGCTTAGGACTTGTCAGAGTGGAATTATGGTAGGATTGATCCATGGACTAAATTCCATCCCCCTGCTGTTTCTTCAGACGGGGAGTCAGGCTCCAAGCAGAAAGGAAAAAGCTTCTACACGGATTGCCATCACTAACAAGCTCCTGCTCTACAGAAGGCACTACTTGTAATGAAAGTTTCTGCTTCTCAGCCCAGAATAAATTTTGCTGCACTTTCTGCAGTTGGATTTATTCAATCTTCCTCCCAAATACAGCCTTATTAATTAAGATTATAATTTTACAAAACCAAAAATTTCTTGTGATAATTTGTTATCAGCTTTTCTCCCAAATAACAAATGACCCCTCATAGGGTCCCCCTCTTGTACTCTGGGAAGATTGGCCACCCCATCTTTTGTGATCCATGTGTTAGGATCCTAACACATCCTAACAGAGCACGATGTGACTCTTAGAAATCTCATTCTGAAATCTTAGTGTATTAATGTAACACTGCTTTCAAGACAGATTCTGCTTTGCCCTGTACTGCAGAACCTTGAGGAAGAGTATCATTGCTGTGCTCTGTTTTTATACATCAGTAAATTCTTCCTCAGATCATGTTTGGTTGCTTTAAAATATAAACAGACAATGGCACTTAGAATATTTTGGGTTAGGTAATAAATGAGCTGATTGCTGAAATGAAGATTTATTATTTGATCAAGGAATCTAAAGAAACCAGGATTTCATATTCATAAATTCACGATAGTTTTTCAGCTGTAGCATGTCAGCATCTGCACATCAAAAGCTGAACCATGATGCATTTCTTACCAAAGGGAAGGAAAGAGTCTACTGATATGTTTATACAACAAATCCGCATTTTTCCATTGCTGTCTTGATTAAGAGAGCACTAGTATTTAAGGCTTAATTTAAGCTTTTGTCTTACAGTGTCTGGTAAAAGATACTGGTCTAGATCATTCTACTGTGCATGGTCAAAATTGTACACGAAAAATAAATTCTGTAGTTTTCTGAAACTAGTGGGGGTTTTGCTTGGTTTTTTGTGTTGATTTTTTTCCCCCATTAAACTAGTGGTTCCCATTCTGGACTCCAGGATCTGCAATCATACGTGACCTCATCGTCCACCTGAGGTTTGGGGCACTCTTAAATGCATCTTAGCAATGGAACAGGGACCTCCCCCAGTGACACAACCCCCCCCACACCCACACCCCCCCAGGGCATCTCAGGCCCAGTATTTATTCTCTAATCAGTGCTGTTATGGAGCTGTATTGTTAAGGCCATTTAAAGCTACAGGTTTTTATAATGGCCTTGGCCACATGGGACTTAGTAAAAAACTAATTCAGCCTTAACCATATGACTTTTCCCAAATAATATTAGAATAATTTGCAGCGGAGAAAAAAGAGATGTAATGCTCTGAGATGCCCATCAAATCACACACCCTTGCACTCACGTGGATCTCCATTTTCATGGGATGCAAAATGTGTAAGAGAAAACTCACAGAACTTTTCTTATATGTACCTCCTGTGGCTGATATGGGCTGTTATTATGATTTATTTGTTAGTTGTTGTGCACTGACAGGATGTTTGACTATTTGCAAACAAGATGAATGATGTTACCATTGTGCGACCTTGCAGCCTACTTAGTAATGAGTTAACACAAGGAAGCAGGGACCCCAGCATAACGATGTGCTTGCAGACTTGGGATAGTGCTGAATTATTTGTGTTGTTGTTCAGAGAGGCATAGGTGGTAGTTTCCCAATTAGTACCAATTAGTAAGTCAGCTAAAGGGGAGGTGGTGCTGTCAAATTGCTAAAATTACTTCCTGGGGCAAGCTCCCACCTGAGAAGGAATCAGATTTTTTTAAAGCTTTTCTATCAGTAAGTCAAGATACAACTGCTAAGTTAACGGGCATGTTAACTCAATTATATTGTATTTTAAACTATCTTAATTTTTATTTTTATCATATCATTTTAGCTGATTTTCTTTTTCTGTAGGATTTTCTTTTTCTGTGTAAACACAGACAACTCATCAGAATTCAGGGTTCAGTGTGCTTGCTGCTAGAAAAAAGGCCCAAAGTGGTAATCACTTCCCTTGCAACAGATCTGTAATGCTCAGCTAAGCCAGGCCCTGAAAGAAGTCCTAGTTATGGTGGATGGTGTGACAAGATAAAGACCTCAGAGGTGAAATATCTTGATATACTTCGTTATTAATTGTTCCACATTTTCTTATAGTACAGCAGACTCATCACTGTTTGTAAGATCTTAGGTTTGAGCCTAGTACAAAATGATAAAATGCTACCCAATAAATCTAAAATGTATAAATGAACATAAAACAGCTCTTTTATATGATTTGATGTGTGATTGACTACTGAAACCATGGTCACTCTGTTTCTTGCTGACCTTACAAAAGCAAACCTATTTCTTCTCTTTCAGTATATTAAAAAAAAAAAAAAAAAAAAAAGCTAAGTAAACTAAGATCTTTCTACAGTGATAGTTATATGCCATTACTCACAGAACAATACAAGGTACAGTTCAACCTTTCTTTGTACTGACGTAGCCCACTGAAATTAATGATAGTGCCAGTAAGCAACTGAGGTCAAAATTGATCAATAGATAATAAAAACCCAACACTGTTCCACTACAAGCGTATTTCTGAGGTAGTTTTTCTTCTATTTAAAATTGAACACTGTTTCTTCCACTGTAGATGAGCTGCAGAGATGCGAAAAAAATACAGTTATGATTTGGCATTGTTTTGATGGTTTTATTCCTAGTCTTCCTATAACCATATACAACATCTTCATAACACATTCCTTAAATGATTTCTTTTTCCAATGAACTGATCCCTCAGGTAACCATTTCAATGGAAGAACAATTCATCAGGAGCCAGAGCACCAAGTTCCACGTGTGAAGGGCCAAGACTTTAAATCTGAAAGCTTTATAGTCCAGTGCTGTTTTATGCAATAATTGTCTCTTAATACTAAATTCAGCTGATGACATTCTGTGCTATCAATATCAAATAGATTTTTATAGTTTCAGGATTTTTAATAGTTTGCTCAAATTAAAAAGTAAAAGGTGGTGTTAGATGAAGTCAATGGCATGCATAGTGGAGCACCTTAATCTGCATAAACTTGTGCATTTCTAGCTAACCAATTGCATGGTGCTTCTTCCTTTTTTCTCTGACTGTTAAAGACTGCCATATTAAATAAAGCCTTAAATAGCTTGCTAGGATGCTCACTGGTCTCTAGCAGGCAGACTGAGTGTCTGCCAGCTCCTTCGCTATTACATCTTAACGTCTTTAACTGTCTGAACAGCTGGATGATTGCATGTAGTACTGGCAAGCAGCCACTACCCCTTCCAAACCCCAATTAAAACCACTGTCACAGAGCTAAGAAAGCACAAGCTGCAGCTTTATTTTATGCAACGATCAATGACAGTAATTTTTAAAAATTATATGGCACTATAGTTTCATATATGGCTCAACAAATACTCTTCTGTTTGCAACTGGTTAATGATCTGCCGACAATCCTCCTCAGCGCCTTTGTCATTTGATATTGTTTGCCAGATACACAAATACTTTTCAGTCTACAGGCTGTGTGCAGCAGTTTCTTGCAGTAACTGATGTTTGAAATTTCAGCTATATTTATTAGTTAGAATTGGTAACAGAGGCCACAGGCTTGGTTTTTGTTTCTTGGTAGGAAAAGTGTAGCTGTTAGGCATCTTTGGGGGATGATTCATCCACCCTTATATTAGTATGGGATGAATCACCCACTGAAAGTGCCTATTGACTGCTGAAGGAGCCTGAATGATTGACTAATCTAGACACCTAAATTTCAAACAGCTAATGTAAGGTGATTCCCACTCTTAATATATACTTCTGACAGACATATACAACTGTTAATGGTAGAGCTGTTAGTGGTTACCACAGACACACTATTATATAGCATACCACTGTACCAAGTCTGATTATCACTGAGTTAATCCCAAATTTGACTAAAAAAAGAAAACAGAAAGACAATTGCTGTCTCAATAAATAAAATCCTGTCTCAATCAATAAAAATAAGATTTAAAACCAATCTAAATATGATGGATTGTGAATATGTAAATATTCTTTTGCTTTATCCTTATCTTTATTTTTATTAGCTCTACTTTCTTATCTGTCCTTGACACTGCATGAGTCATATTCTAACCTGAGTTAACAAAGTTTTACTTGGTGGAAAAAATACTACAGTCTGTGGTGCTATTATTCTTTTATATATATAATATCGTGTATGTCTCTATGCCCAAATAACTTCCTTCAGGTCTGCCTGTTGGCAAACTTTAATGTTAAAGGACCTTCATATTGATAAATCCAATGTATGTTTCTTTTACCTAAGCAATTAAGCTGACATCCTTCAAAAGAATCCTATTCAAATAAATCAGAGATTAGTTGTCACAGAATACATTTTCTCTTTCCTTTCTGAGCAGGTAGAAGTGATTACTTATTCACACAATTTAAAGTACTTCCCACTGCCTTTTACGGGAGCATATACATCCATCTATGACAAACTGCTTATCAGAATGTCTTTAAGATCTTCATCTTCACTGCTTTCTAGTAGTGGCATGAAAAACTGCTACAGCATACATAACTTTTGCACTGCGCTGATGTAATGTACTTGTCCATATTAGGACCTGCCATTCTGAGCTACCAGTGTGACATCACAGCCTATTATGAGTGTGTCATGGCCTGGGTCAAGGGACAGTAGTAATAATTTTGTGGCGATTCCAAAATCCCAGGGTAACCCAGAATTACCTTCATAAATTTTTTCAGGACACTAGATATTTTAAAATATATCTCATAAAAACCAAAGCAATAAATCAATTTTTAATTCTGTCGCATTGTATTGCATCCTTTTTGCCTCATAAAGCACTGGGGTAAGCAACGAAACATTTCTGGAAAAAATCCAGCCGTGCCTCCTACTTGTGTATGGACTGAGAATATAGACACTGTTTCTACTTCTCAATAATAGGTCAGTCTGATTCATTGAGTTCTGCTTTTTTACCGCTTGGAGAGACCTCATTTTGATTGTCTGCTGTACTTTTTCAGGAGAAGCTTCCCTAATGGTTTCCAGTGCCAAACTGACCTTTATATCGTGTTTATTATCCTGTCTATCTGGTATGGTACTTACTCTCATCTGCTATATCATAGAATCATAGAATCATAGAATCATAGAATGTTTTGAGTTGGAAGGGACCCCTAGAGGTCATCTAGTCCAACCCCCAATATATCCTTTATATCTGTGTCTTATGAGAAAGATGCAGTTGCTTGCCTTTGAAAATTTTCTTTTCATTCTTTTATTGAGAAACAGACCCCATGAATAAAGTAATGATTCAGTCCTCTAAGATTAGTTATAAATCCCTCCTATAACAATGCATTTTCCTATAATTAGCTCTGTGGCCAAACCTTCTCCCAAAAATACTTCAAAGGAATTTTCCATGCTTCATGTGCGATGAGAGAACGACCCTTTGGAAGTGAAAAGTTTAACCAAGATCATGTTATCTGTTTTTTAATATTAACATATTATAAGATACTTAAATAATGACAGTGATGAAAAGAAAAGAAACATGAAAGCTAAACCTTGTCACATGAACAGACTTCAGTGACACGTCTTTCACATTCAAAAAAAATAGTTTGAGTTACCAGTAAGAAAGAGGAAAGCTCACATTTTTCATTCCATGGAGAAGTTTTATCTTTCAAAACATCCTTAAATGGTAAATTGGAACAAAAAAATCCAGTGTTAAAACATTCCTATGATGATAACAGTAAAAAGACGATTTGATATTATTAAAAATTTTAATTTAGTTTGTTATTCATTTATATAGATATATATAGTTCTATTTTATTACATATTATCAGTGTAAATAGAAGTATATAATGACATATAACAAAATAAGGGTATAATTTAGTCCATTAGATGATAAAATGACTTTAGCAGATTCAAGCAGAGATGTTCAATCTATTTCTGTGCCAAAGCACACTTACTTTGTGTCTGTTTAGCATTTGTATCGCTTCTGTTTAGAGCAGCATTTCCCAAGCTAGGATCTCATTGGATCGAAATGTGGGAAGGAAATTCCACAGGAGCAAACCTTTAGGGCAGATTTCTATTGCTCTTGTTTCTATTCAGTCTAAACCCACTATCATGAGAAACAGAAGGGGTAAGTCAGATCTTCGTCACCAGGTAAAAATGAGGAGTTGAGAAAATAAGAGACAATCTGAAAAAATTATACAATTTTTTTCAAACCTCAGGAGAGGGACAGGTTTTGGACAAATGTTTCAAGAGTGGGTGTGGGATGCTGAGTTGAAATGCTTTCAGTTAACCATCTCTAATTTCATTTCCTACCTCACATTGTGATCCAGGAAGTCTGTTCTCCAGCATGAGTCATTTTGTCACATTCCGGATCTGAAATGAATAAAGCTATTAACATTTATGGTGTGCTGTAGTTTTGCCATATCTTGCAAATGTCTGCTTTTTTCATCTGTTGTCATTGTCAGGAGTAACAGCTGACAATGTAAGAATATATGCCTGTAACCAGTGTAGAGAAAAATAATAGTGCCCTTTACTCACTTCATAATAAGAGCTCATTCCAGTTTAAGATTTGCTAAAATGTAATTTAATCAGAGCAGGAGCTCAGGAAGAGTGCTTTGTTATTGACTGCTGCAGTGGAGATGAGTTGCCTATGTTAACAGAGACATTCCATAAAGGTTTATGAATGAAATTTACTTTATGGGGTTTTGGCTGGATCTGAGCATCAGAGTCTTTTGTGGTTTTTTTTGGATCCAATTCACGGGAAAGCCTGCACCAGGAAGCATTATAACTGGTGCAAGAAAAATACGAGCTAAGCTAGACTAACTTCTCACAAGAAATTACATTCTTAGAAGTGGAAAACTACACAAAAAGACAAAACAAACTCAGTCATTTATGATTAAAATCAACCTTCCCAAACATTCCATATATATATATATATACAGACAGAGACATATATACATACATATATATAAAAATATACATATATTGTTATTTTTTAACATTAATATTTAACAATACTATCATGATACTATGATAATATTAGAAGTCTTGGTGCTTTGGAGATACCAGCTCAAGCATACCCTTACGAGCTTGAAAACTCTTGGCATAAGCCTCCCCTGTCCTGCGTATCCCCCCCCAAAAAAAACCAAAGAAAAAGATAAAATAGTAATTGGACAAAGTACTTTAAAATTACCCAGTTGTATCTAAAGTTTTTGTTTATAAAATCCTCAAATTATAATATTGGAGACATGCATGTGGAAGCTGGCAAACACGATTTAGGTTAGCATATTCATACCTGTCAACTGTTTATAACCCATTTCCACATCTACCTGATGGTGGGCAATTGCATCAACACAGAAGTGAGTATACCTTAACTGGATCCAACTGTCTTATGCCTTGTAGACCTAGGCATCACAGACAGTGTTTCTGTTTCCATAGCAAAAGAGAAATTTGCACAATTGTATTTTCCTAGCCAGTCCTCCTTCGTTAGGAGGATTCATTTCTGACAAAGGGCTGACTCAATGTGTGCATCTTTTTTGAAAATCACATCACAGAAAGGTGATGTGTTTTATGTGATCAAATGCTAATGTCAGGCCTCTGTTTTTATTCTTGGATGAGGAATTTGCCTAATCTAAATGGCTCCTGTTAAGAATCCAAAGCCATTGTCTAACTGGATAATGTTTTATACAAGAAAGTGAAGGTAATGTCATTTCACAACAGTCAAAAGTCAAAAAGCTTGCACAATTTCTAGGTATTTCACAAGCAAGCTGAATACAATTCCTGCTCTCAGATCAAAAAAAGAAGTAGATCAAGCTGTTGAGATAAGAGATGACAAGTTTTGTCAATGCTAATGGAGTAATTAATGGATTTTTGAGAAACTGAAATAAGTTTTGCAGGATTTTTTAATAACAAGAACAGATAAGGTTATATAGAAAAGAGGAGGTGAAGGTTTTGATCTGTAGTTACGAGCTTGGCAATCAGAAGAATTGCTAGAAGAAAGAATGACTCACTTAGGAATAAAGTAAGGTCAGTTTTACCCTGTTAGGACTGAGATGAATTCTGAATTCTATGGGAGAAATTCCAGAGGGTTTTTTTGGTGATGTGTCCAAACCTAACTGGAAAAGAAGAGGAATCTGCTGCCTTGGTGTGTGACAGGTGAAGATCTTGTGCCACAAGCAGATATCCACTGAAGGAAGGTGGGGGCAAAACACAGTGTTCTATAAATTTAATAAAAAAACATGTTATTCCTAGGAGTCCCTTAAAGCTGTGTTCACACATTCTGAGTTTCTACAGGTTGGGTTGGTTTTTTCCTCTGTAGTCTCTTTTGGTAATGATGGACTGATTTGGGTGACCCATATATTTGACTATCTTTCAGAAGTTCACCTTACCCAAAAGCACTGCTGTACCTCATTCAGAACTTGCTATAAGAGACTACTCTTTAACAGTGTAGGTGTAGGAGTCAAAGCTATAAGTACCTGCATCAGTAAGATTAATATAAGAATATTTAGTTTATGCTTTAAAGTCTCATTTCTGTGCTTTTAGCTGTAAGAATACCTTTTTATCCAAGAGTGTGTGCCAAGAGAGTGTAACATACTGCCAGATAACAACAGCACAATGCATCTGACATACACAAATATTGCACCTATATTATAGAGATACAAATGGTCACAGCAAGTGCAATGTAGCAGAGCATCTGGAGTGCCCCATTACTAAAGAATAAATAATAAAGACCTGAAAAAGTTGAAGAAGGAAAGGTGGAGTGTTTCTTGTTTAGTGAGTGATATTGTTTACAGGGTGCAATAAATTATTTGTTTACTTCAGAATTTTCATATTCTGTTAGGATAAGTACAAAACTTTGCTTCTATACTTGCCATTTTGTAGGTATCTGTGTTAAATACTGTCACCAAGAAATGAATTTTAATGAAATATGTTAACTAGATTCCTTCATACATCTGTAAATGGATATAAACTGGACATCCTCTCTCACTGAACTTTGTGGAGCCACCTACAGTCAGAGAATTCAACTGATAAAGGGTAATTGGTGCTAGTATCACTGCCATGGATGCTGCAAGAAAAAACACAACTTGCAACTGCTCTGCCAATGCATTGATGTGCCTGGTCTCCCTCTTACAGGTGTCATGCTGAATAACCTCATCATCCAAATGGACGGGGTGGGGTCTTTCCATCACTGCCAACTTCTCCTAGGTGGGCTATGTGTTCCCAGAAGTCTATCACAACCTGTGTGTTATTAAGATAGATTAAGCTCTCACCATCTTTACCTTACTGCTACCAAAATGTAAATTTCTTGTCCAACTACTTTATTTCTTAAACTGTCCTTTGAGGTCTGCTAGATAGAAACTTCACAAAATGCAAAGCTAATAAGATGGATAAAATCCCTCCCGAGGATTTTTATGATCTGGCAAAATTCAGCATATGCAAAGGACAGATGATAAATATAAACATATAAAAGGTTTAAAGACAAAGAAATGGTCTGTTTATTTAGCAAAGATAGAAATGTTAATGAATTTGCTGCATGAAAGCATTATCTACCATAGATGGTTAAGGCTCAGGCTTGCAAAACTAAAAGTGATAAATGAGACCCAGCTACAAAATAATTGTTAGATTATGAATGTCCCTAGAATCATTGTATGGGTTTAACAATATTAAACCAATCTCAATTTCTTATTAAATAATGTATACATTTAAGAAGAGGGAGCACAAGCCCTCACAAAAGTCTTTGAATAAAAGCTATTCTTACTTGTTATCAGTGACAATGAACTCATTGCTTTAATAGAAGTTGTAATATACTTAAACTCCACCACAAGTGTTTAATTCAGACACAACTTTCCTCATTCATTCTAAACCTCAGATTTTGTATACATCCACAGTATTGTTTGGGTACCTTAATAATCCTTCAGTGAAAGTAGAAGCGGCAAACAACTATCTGCCTTGTAAGGCCACAAGTGGATTTTTACTGCTATTTCTTCCAGATCTACAGCTACCAATCACCAAGTGGGGTTAACCAAATACAACCTGTTGTGGTTTAACCTGGTAGGCAGCTGAACACCACACAACCACTCGCTCACTGCCCCCACTTCAGTGGGGTGGGGGAGAGAACTGGGAAAAAAAAGTAAACCCCATGGGTTGAAATAAAGACAGTTTAATAAAACAACAGAGGATAGTAGTAGTAGTAGTAGTAGTAATAGGATATACAAAACAAATGATGCACAATGCAATTGCTCACCGCCTGCTGACTGATGCTCAGCCCATCCCTGAGCAGCGATCGCTCTCCCCCCCCAGTCAGCTCCTCCCGAGCATGATGTCCTATGGTCTGGAATATCCCTTTGGCCAGTTGGGGTCAGCTGTCCTGGCTGTGCCCCCTCCCAGCTTCTTGTGCACCTGGCAGAGCAGGGGAAGCTGAAAAGTCCTTGACTGGTGTAAGCCCTGCTCAGCAACAACTACACCATTAGTGAGTTATTAACATTCTTCTTGTACTAAATCCAAAACACAGCACCATGCCAGCTACTAGGAAGAAAATGAAATCTATCCCAGCTGAAACCAGGACCTATCAAATACCAACTGGTATTAACTAGATAGAACAGGGAAGCTGTAGAGATGTGGCAAGGCTGTAGTTGCTTTATCCCTATTAGTACGGTAGTAATTGATTATTCATTAGGTAGGTATGTATAAGATTGTTAGGCTTTTGAAATCTGAGTTTTCTTTAAATGGTCCGTAAGTGCTGTTGGAAGTATCCCAGTTTTTACTTAAAAACCAAAATAATTACCCTCTTTCCCAAACCTTACTGACATTTGTAAGGCAATGATGTTTTAGCTTTTATCTGGTTTTGAAAGAGAAATCTGAACGGCATCTTTCAACTCATGAGAGAATCTGGCCATTGATGAAGATATGATTTCCCTAGTTTAAATATAAAGTTTTTTCTGGTGCAGCTTGGTCTAGTTTTAAAATACTGCGCCTTTTAATGTGCTCTCTTACAGGCGCTTCTTAGTACTGCTAGAGCTGGAGAAGCTCGCATCCTTGGGGTATTGAACTGGCAGGAAGCATAATGCCTGCTAATACCACCTGTGAGACTGTGACTTATAATTTTTATGTCTGTTTGACTTAACATGCTACGCTAGGAGAAGGATCCAAGTCAAGCTGAAAGACTGCATTACTGGTAAATGTCAGTTGGAGAGCCAAGACAGCCTGGATCTCTTTAGAAACATTATGATATTTCCTGGCTCTAAGATGCGATGGGAAATTCGAAGACATGGCAGGAGTAGAAAGCTTTCTAAGATTTAAATGTGTTTCATTCTGTAGGGAGTGAACCTTTCTGTGCTAAATGAAAGCCCATTGGCAGAGAACTGACATTGTCATCTGTTTGCTATAGAGTACCCCCTTGGCAAATAAATTCCCTTCACAAGACAGTCTCCTAGTTAGCCAACCCCATCACAGAAACCAGTGACTCAGTCATCTCTCCCAACTACTAATTTTTAAGACTAAGGGTTGCAACTACTTTTTTAGTGAAAAGTCGTGCCTTATATGTATTGGGTTTATATGTATTTGAGATCTCTAACCTCAATCCATTGTGTGAATAGTTAAATTTATGAAATCTTTGTTATTTAACAGCTGTGCTATGGTTCCCTCAAGATCCTTTAAGTGAAAAAACATCCATTTGACAAAACTGGGACTGAGTAAATTAAAATTGTATAGCATCTTTATCAATCACCTGGATAAGGGGATTGGGTGTACCCTCAGCAAGTTTGCAGATGACACTAAGCTGGGTGGAAGTATTGATCTGCTTGAGGGAACAAAGGCCCTACAGAGGGACCTGGACAGGCTGGATTGATGGGCTGAGGCCAACTGTATGAGGTTTAACAAGGCCAAGTGCCGGGTCCTGCACTTGGGTCACAACAACCCCATGCAGAATTACAGACTTGGGGAAGAGTGGCTGGAAAGCTGCCTGGCAGAGAGGGATCTGTGGGTACTGGTCGACAGCCGGCTAAATATGAGCCAGCAGTGTGCCCAGATGACCAAGAAGGCCAATGGCATCCTGGCTTGTAGCAGGAATAGTGTGGCCAGCAGGAGCAGGAAAGTCATCTTCCCCTGTATTTGGTACTGGTGAGGCCTCACCTCGAACACTGTGTTCAGTTTTGGGCTCCTCACTACAAGAGGGACATTGAGGTGCTGGAGCGTGTCCAGAGAAGGGCAACAAAGCTGGTGAGGGGTCTGGAGCACACTTCTGATGAGGAGTGGCTGAGGGAACTTGAGTTGTTTAGCCTTGAGAAGAGGGGGCTGAGGGGAGACCTTATACTTTACTGAAAGGATTATCAGGAACTGCAACGAGCTACCCAGGGAAGTGATTGAGTTACCACACCTGAAGGTATTTAAAAGATGGGTATATGAGGTTCTTAGGGACATGGTTTAGTAGCAGAAAGGTACGGTTGGACTCGATGATCTTAAAGGTCTTTTCCAGCCAAATGATTCTATGAAAAGATAAAATACAGTTAGCAGCTGAGACCAGAAAAACCTGTCTTTCCTGTGCCCTTCTCATGACATATACCATAGTCAAGTTTTGTTATAAACTCTAAAACTGCTTCAGCTTCACTTTTCTGTCTCCATGACTTAGAGACAACGGAAGTCACCATCTTGACCTTTCCATATTTAAAATTCCTAGCACATGCTGGAAAGCAACATTTTTTCCTCCCTGGTTAATGAACAATGGGACAGAAAATCTGAGAGAGTGTAAACATTATGACTAACAGAAGTAACAGAAATATATATAAAAAAAATCTAGGAAAACAGAATGCATTTTCTGTACATTTTGAAGTTGAATTTTGATCTAGTTTATCCAATCTTCTAAGGAAATACATTGGTTTGGATCATTATCTACTTGGGACAATGCCATAAAAATATACCACTAGTTGACTTACAGAAAGGAAAATATTACAAATTATAAACTGAGCACAGCTGGGCAATATCCTGGTGGGAGCAATTATTTTAGCATTATGAAAGGCAGGAGATTACAAGCCCTGAAATGAAGAAAAGCAATGACCTTTCTTCACTAGAAAAGTCTCCTCAGTAAGTCTTGCCTGAGAAATCGGTGGTAACACAGATTGATACATCAAACTGCAAACACTGTAATTAATGTGAATGACACTTCTTTAGACTTCAGGGAATCAGCTACTGTTAAAGGTGTTTTGTCCTGCAGGAGTAACTGCAGTGTCCTGTAGGTAACTGAGACTGGGTCTTTGAATGTATAGTTTTCTCAAGGCATCCAACATCACCTTGTTAAGTACAATTCCCTCACCATACAGCCTTTCACACAACCTCTTCTATGCTTTCAATCATAGCAATCAGAGTCTAGTAGTGGTACTGAGAGGGATATATCATATTAACTCAGAAGCTCATTGTCTAGTATCTCCCATATGCATTTAAATGGCTTCCTTATCTTTAGCAATTCTTCTATTTTAAACCTTTTTTTCTTGTTATTTTTTGTAAATTATTAAGGAGGATAAAAAATAGTGTAATAAGAAAATCATCATGGACAGTGGTGTTACTAATCTAGTTAGACTAATGTTCCTACAAAACCATCACACCAAAAGCCAAGCATTACTGCATACAGCACTGTCATTTTCTTTCGGTGGTGTTTTCTTCCACTGATTAATAAAGTATCTCAGATTGCCTCTGTAGATGTATTCTAGCAAAATTAAGTAGAGATCTGAGTACTTAGGCTATTTGTGTTGCTTCTCATTTTTTTCGTAACCTCTACTGCAACTTAGCATGGATAAGAACTAATTCACTTCTAAGTCTATTATGTAAAATTGACATACACCTATGGAAAGAGTCATGAAAATTCTCATTTGATAATGGAAAAGAAAACCTTAATCAAGAGGAAAAAGTACTTGCTGATTCGTAGATACAGAAAAACCTTAAATATCTTGAATCTTAAGCAATATTTGGTATGTAACAATGCAGTCCTCATAAGGCCTGCTAGATAATGAATTTGGACCCTAGGTAATGGTCCAATCCACCTGCTTTTTGTCGTTGCCTGGAAGGATAAATGCCAAAACACAATATGTCTGAATGCTCCTTGGATAGCCATCCATATCAAGTATCACCTGGTTTGACACAGGAAATGATTTCCCGGCTAGAAATGCACTATAATCCAGACATAGATCCACATAAAGTACTTACAAATCTTCACAGAAGCTTGAAATGTTAGTCATGCTGGGGATACTACCTGGTGTTTGTGTGCATGTAATAATCTAGTGATACGAGCAAGCAATCAAGTGAAAGTGTTGATTTATAGGCCCTTTACACCTTGAGCAGTTTTGAAGCAAAGGTTCCTGTACCTCAGGAAGATGCACTAAACTCAGCTTCTAGGTAGATGCTACCTGGAAGTGCTGTTCAGACTACATGATCTGCATAGTCCAGTAGTGTGTCATGAGATAAAATGTGGAGTATGCAGTATGTATATAAAATATGTGGCTGCTATAGGATTTTCGTATTTTAAAATATAAAATCAGTGATACTGTATGCCACACTTGTCAGAGTTTTTTGACTGCTGGTGACACCGAAATAAATGTTTTAGTAGAGATTTTTGGCGATTTTATGCCTTTAATTCCCACTCCCATTTCCAACCTTTCCTTATCACAGCCTACTTATAGCCAAATCCCAGGAAATATATCAAAGGTGCCAGCGTAAACTGCAAGGAGAGGAGCTAGGGAGGAAAGAGATTTCCTGCGTTTCATTCTCAAATAACAAGTAAACATTAAGAATATAAGAAATACAGAAAAATAGTCACCAAGTTCTTTTAACATGGGGCATGGCATTTGATGCTGAGAGGTGGGAAATCCATTTTACAGTACATACAGCAGCCTTCAGTCAGCTGGTTCCTCCTTCCAGGATAGTTTGAGTTGTTTATTCAGGATCAGAAGCTTTCACATTCTGGGTCATACAATTTGAAATTCCAGCTCTCCAGTGAGATTCAGGCTTCTTCCTACTTGTTTACTTTCTGTCCCATGAAGCCTGTCATAAAAGTGACAGCCTGAATTTTGCCATAAAATGTGTCCTTCTGTGTCCTCCTTCAAGGAGCTTCAGTCAATTCATATGGGTGTTTAAGCCTCAGGTGAGGAGTAGGGTAAGAGGTACTTCTAGCATAGTAAACTGCTCTTACAAACCTTTGAAAAAGGACTGCCCCATATCCTTTGGTTGCTTTTACTTGGAAGAGAGATAAGTGGGCTTACAGAATCATAGAATCATAGAATGTGTTGGGTTGGAAGGGACCATTAGAGGTCATCTACTCTAACCACCCCGCAGTGAGCAGGGACACCGCTAACTAGATCAGGTTGCTCACAGCCCCGTTCAACCTGGCCTTGAATGTTCTCAGGGATGGGGACTCCACCACCTCTCTGGTCAACCTGTTCCAGTGTTTCACCACCCTCATTGTAAAGAATTTCTTCCTTATATCCAGTCCAAACCTACCCTGGTTTAGTTTAAAACCATTACCACTTGTCCTGTCACAGCTGGCCCTACTAAAATGATTTTCCCCATCTTTCCTATAGGCCTCCTTTAGGTACTGAAAGGCCACAATCAGGTCTCCCCACAGCCTTTCTCTTCTCCAGGCTGAACAAGCCCAACTCTCTCAGCCTGTCCTCATAGGAGAAGTGCTCCAGCCCTCGGGTCATTTTTGTAGCCCTCCTCTGGACCCACTCCAACAGTTCCATGTCCTTCTTGTGCTGAGGGCTCCAGAGCTGGACGCAGTGCTCCAGGTGAGGTCTCACCAGAGCAGAGTAGAGGGGCAGAATCACCTCCCTCGACCTGCTGGCCACGCTTCTCTTGATGCAGCCCAAGGTACTGTTGGCCTTCTGGGCTTATGTTTCCTAACGCTAGCATACAGGCTGACCATTGCCTTTTGTCCCAAGGAATTGAACTTATTCTGCTTGTGATGCCAAATGCATCACTTAGAGGGGTGGAGTTGGGGAACAGAAACTGATGGAGGAAGGAAAACCAGTGGGGGAATGGGAGCTGGTAGAGGAAAGGACACAGTACCTTGGACTAGTCCTTTCCAAACTGTCTCCTGCAGTAGGGCAGTTGTTCACAGCTGGAGTGGTGAAATAACATCTTTTGGCATTCCTTCTCAAGGATGAAGAAAAAAAAAAAAGAAAAGAAGCTGCTAGAGCTGCTTCATCTGTCCTATCCTTTATTATTCATTCCTTCCTTACTCTCCCCCCACCCCTCCCCACAAAAAGGATGAGAGCAAGAAACAGCTGGGACCATGCATTCGCTTCCGTCCTGTGTTTTGGCATGGCGGAACCACCCTCTCACTCTCAAACTAAGTTTAGGGTTTTATGAGTGGCTTTGTCAATCACCAGCTCAATCCCTGAGGCCCAGTGCAAAATCTGCAATGACTTTGACTTTGGTTCATTGGGGGGGATACGATAATACTGTGGAAGGAAGGAGGAAGCAAATTTTTGAATAGAAAAGGGGGAAGAGAAGATCCAAAACAAGTTCAACCCAGCTGAGGGGAGAGAAGCGAATTTCTAACTTATGTGTACTGAATCTCTCTGAGCTACTCGTATTTGGCTCTACTGTCAGTCTATAATGCTTACTTTATAAAGATTGGATTATTTCCCATGTTTCCTAACAGTCTGATGTCTAACATACACATTAGCTGACTTAAGATAAGTACGCTGGATCCCACTCATTTTTATTAGTGACTTTTATGGATGCCATGGATCTTATTCATGTTTACATCATGGAAATGAACTGAAACAAATTATGACAGCAGTGACTACAGGTAAACTGGCTTGTGTGATCCAGGTGACTGAGTGGAGTAGGTGATGAGGTTTTAGAGATGACTTAAATTTCTCTCTTAATACTGAGAAAAAAGAAAACTCTGTTTTCTGCCAACAGTTATGGCACTGGTTGGTTGGCTGCCTGACCAGAGGCATTACAATCTAGATACAATCTGTAGCTTGTGTTTTTCTTGGTTTTCTTGTCCGTTTCTTCCTCTCTTCAAAGTTTGTAAAAAAGAAACTGGAAAGAGAAGTGTGATTTCTTTTAAACAATTCTGAATATTATTTTACCTATTATTATGTTTCTTGGTTTTACTGTATAAAAGATAGTGCATATATACACATACTTTTCTGTGTATCTGCTTCTCTTAGCAATCTCTTCATTGATGATTGGTCCACTCTATTTTCAGTCCTGTGATCTAAAGGTGAATGTCTGGAAGAGACAGCATATGCTTTTTCTTTTTCTTGGTGTGGAGACCAGACACAGAGCAGCTTCCTAATTACACATGGAGAGTCCTCTAAATCACCTACAGTAACGCAGCAAGTATTAAAAGCAGCAAATTTTCCACTGATCTAACATTATGCTGTTTCCAGATATTCTTTATACTGGAAAGCAGAGACCAGATGGAATCTAACGGCAGAACCAGCTACTGTAGGGCAGGGAAGCACTGAATTCCCAGCTCTGCGCTGGGCAAACTTGATTACCCATAATGTGTTCAAGCCAGGGACAGCTGACACAAGACAACACTATAGGAAGATATGAGCTGAGGGAAGGGAATCACTGCCCTAACAAGCAGCTGTGATGACTTACAGTTAAGTCTGTCTGATGGGCAGGTGACTATCAAAGGCAACATTATCCTAACGTAGCCTTCATTATTTTCTGAGAGGCTCTTCCTTGCTTTCAACTTAGCAATGTGTCTACGTGGACCTGAACTTTAGTGAAGAGACTTGAATTTCTCTTGGATAATCATGGAGAAGATATTATAGATGCAGTGGTAATATGTGTACACTTCAGCGGGTTAAGTACCGCTGAATTACTCATTAAACATTAACTAGGCTCCTTCTCCATTTTTCAACCCAGACTACAGGATGGAGTCTAGGAACTGAATGGAAGGACCACTTTAGGGGAAAAAAGGGAGAGAAAGAGATTAGGTTGATTATGATTGTGGAAATGAACCTGAATATTAGGACACTCAAGTAGCACATATTGAAAATGTTGTCAATGGCAATGAAACTAAGAGCAGAAATGTCAGCAAGGAAAATGAGAAAAAAAAACGAAAGAAGAAGGGAGACAGGCTGAAAGAGCATCTATAAAAAGTGTTTCAAACCCATTGGTTGGTAAATTAACTATCTGTTGGGGTGGGTATAGAAATTACTAATGAAATTACTGAGTTGTTTTTTTTTTTCTTTTTTTTCATACTAAGTTGAGTTACAATCACAAATCCATTATTACCTTGCTTAATGTGAATAGACCATATTCCTTTCCTGTTAACTCCACAGAAATCAGCAAGCATCCAAATTAAATAATAAAAGGAAGGGATTAAGGGTCTTCACTTAGAGTGTTGCTCACATATCAGTGCTGGGGGTTTTGTTGGGTTTTGTTTGTTTTTTGTTTTTTTTCTGAATAGTTATTCCAGGAAATAGAACCTATTCTAGATGCCACAGTTTTTCTTGTGTTCATACTAATTGGACTATAATCCACACTGGAGCAACTTGTTGGCAAGCCTCATCCATTCTATGCACTTTTCAGTAGGTAAGACTTAGTTAAGCTCTGTCTTATAAAATCAGACAGTTATGCAGAGGACCTGATTTATGCAGAAATATTCTGCACATTGGATGTTTTTTTTACTAGAAACTGCTGAGGGGATATAGCCCAGGGAAGTGGACTATAAACTAGAAGAAAAGATTGCTAGCAAAAGTCAAGCTAATAACAAGAGAGGGAAAGAAAGCATATCTAATTTCTTGCAGTACTGAATTAGTCTTAATAAAGTTACTGTTATGTGAAATCACTGTAATGGAACCTGTCTATACATCCCCCTGGTTTGCCTCATTTCCCTCTCTAACTGAGAACTCTTTGGGAGACAACCTGTGTTTTCATTTTGTGTTTGTACAGGACTCACAAATTGGGTTTCAGATCCTGAGTGGGAAGTCCTAGAGGGTGCTGCAAAACTGAATGAAAATTATCAGATGATGATAATAGTAACAATAATAAGACTAATAAAGTTATTAATAAATAATGGTCCAACATTAGAACAGTTAAAGAAATAAATGGGTTGCATTTAAAAAGTATAAAAGACTAATTTCTTTTAGATTTGTGTCCTGGTTTCTGATGGGACAGAGTTAATTTTCTTCCTAGCAGCTGGTATGGTGCTGTGTTTTGGATTTAGTACTAGAAGAATGTTGGTAACACACTGATGTTGTGGTTGTTGCTGGGTAGTGCTTAGACTGGACAAGGGCTTCTCAGCTCTGCCAGGTGCACAAGCAGCTGGGAGACAGCACAGCCAGAACAGCTGACCCCAACTGGCCAAAGGGCTGTTCCATACCATATGATGTCATGCTCAGTATATACACTGGGGGAAGAAGAAGGAGGGGGGGGGGACATTCGGAGCGATGGCGTTTGTCTTCCCAAGTCACCGTTATGCATGATGGATGCTTTCCTGGAGATGGCTGAGCACCTGCCTGCCCGTGGGAAGCAGGGAATGAATTCCTTTCTTTGCTTTGCTTGCGTGCATGGCTCTTGCTTTACCTATGAAGTTGTCTTTATCTCAACCCATGAGTTTTCTCACTTTTACTCTTCTGATTCTCTCCCCCACCTCACTGTGGCGGGAGTGAGCGAGCAGCTGTGTGGTGCTTAGTTGCCAGCTGGGGTTAAACCACAACTTGACTCTTCAGAAGGTCATCATCCCTAGAGCAGAACAGTAGAGAAGAAAATCAGGTTAGACTGTATTATACGAACACCTCCCCCTTTTGTCATTCTGGAAACTTCTAAATACAAGAAACCCCTAATCAAAACTGCTCAAACAACACAGCTGAAACATCTCTAACATAAACATGGCACATGTGAACATATACAAATTATTTCTACAGCAGTATCTTTACCATTTTATGCAATCAGGTTTGTGAACCAGCTTTCAAGGGGTCTTGATATTGCTTTATTAAATAGAGGCTAGTGAACATGTGGGCAGGGATCCCTTAATTAACTAAACTTGGAATGGCTAAACTTATTTAAACAGTGCAACTTGATGCCTGAGACCTCACTTGTAAACTGTGTAGAAAGATTGCAATCCATTAACTGAAAAATAGGTAATTTTATAATGAAAGGCACCGTGTAAAAGTACTATCTATTTAGAGACAATGAAGCTACAATCAGGTGACACTTGGAATTAGGGTCTCCAGATTTTTAGAGCATAAATCCAGACTGAATCAGCCCTAGGTTGCTTCAGGGACTAAGACAAAATCTATTTTTCCCTATAAAAGCTATTGTTCTTTTTTTGTGTGTCAGTCTTTTGATCTTCTTGTTAGTAGATAAATCCTTTGGTCAGTAGCATTGGCCCATGCATCACAGAAACACACGAACAGTAAATAGTACCTTCCAGCTCTTCAATCTGGGCACCAAGTGAAGACAGATATATATTACGTAAAGACAGACACAAAAAAATTAAAGAGAGATGGACAATCCTTCTTATGACTAATGTTTTATAGCTCCTGTTTCATTTCTCTACTTGACCTGTGATCTCTCTTTTAAAGTTTCTATCTCTAGACCAAACAAAACCATAATTCATAAATTCTATGACAGTATCTTAACTTTAGTTACCTAAAGGCCCACTTACATGTCTCAGATCATTTTAAATGGATTTTTAATTTATATTTAATTTACTAAAGTCCTAGACTTTTTTTTTTTGAACCTGTTAAAATGACCCACCAGATTAATATACACTATGTGTTTACAGTGTGCAAATGATCCAGTGGCAGCTTCTTACAATGACTGACTTTTCTTGGTTCACAAAAAATTTTTGCTATTCCAATTTTGATTTTATCCACCATGATGCCTGGATATCCTAATTACTCATAAACTTCAAAATTGACCATGCAGTTTCACTATTTTTTCTTGGTGAGCTAGATATCTGTTTTCATGCCTTTTCTCTCTTTTCTTCTGAAGGCCAGAAAGCCAGCCAGACTTCACAACATGCTGTAAAAATTGGCAGCAAAATAAGAGATTCCTGATCAAAGACTAACACACTCAAGGCTAAATAGTCTGAGTAGAGCAGAAGGTGGTAAGTTCCCCATGTCTGCTGATATGGTCACTGTGGTGGAACTGCTCTTCCAAATCATAAGATTTCAAAAGGCTTGTGTTTGATTTTCAAATATATTTCAGAGTTTTAATTACTGCAGATATTCCTGGAATCTTCTAATATGATCATTGGGGCATGAATATTTTTTCTTTCATGCTCTAATCTAGCATAACTCTATTAGACTGAGCTATGAGTAACACATTTCACTTACCCTCCGGTTTTTGTTTTAATCATGCAGGCTTGAGCAGGGTAGACTATCAAAATTTTAACTATTTCTTCCCTCCTTTTACATGTGAATAAGCAAGATTCAGAATTCCTCCTGCTTTTCCTTACTTGCAACCCCCCCCTTTTTTTTTCCTCTTTCTTTGGAGCAATTCCTTCAGTGAAAAGGTACAAAGCCAGTTCCGTGAGCAGCAGATTTTTATGTGCCTGGTTTCTCCAAGGCACTCTGTTTAAAGTCTGAGTACTAACCCATAATGCTGGTTTTCCATTTGTCAGTGACACTAATACCTACACTCTCCTCTACCTGGTCACATACTCTCACAAAACTTCTAGAACTTAATGTATCTGAGACTTACGTCACCAGATTTAGTAGCAACAGGCTGATGTATTCAACTACTAAGACAAAGCTAACAGACTGATTGTGAAAGTTTCTTTCCTTGGGAAATACATTAGCTAATACAAATGTATGTTGGCCTCAAGTCTAGATGGGTCTCACTTTTCATGTACCAAAGGTAAAAATAGCCAGATGTACACATATGTGCACGCACATAGATAAAGAAATTCTATGTACTGCCTTGACTTACCTGGCAGACCTGGAGCTGTGCAGCCCAGTCCTGTTCCATTTTGTACCCCATCACCTGGGCCCTCCAGAGTTTACCACCAGTCAAAGGATCTCCATCAGTAAGCAGTGGGGGTTCACAGTTCAGATGCTGTGCCCACCTCAGCTTAACAGCCAGCTAGTCTGCTTAGTTGCTAAGAAATTGATTATTCTTTTTATTCTTTGAAAAGACAGTGGGTAACCATAGATTCAAGCTATTATATTATTTTTAGCATGGTTTCCTAAGAAAACAGAGATCACAGTGCCATTCTGTTCCCTGATAGTGGCCTGCATAGTCCATGTCCACAGTGGTAGCAATGTAGGGACCTGGCTCTCTCAGTAGATTGTATTAGTCAACCACTGTGAACATAAAGCTGGCTTTAACTCCCATGCTTATAAGTTTTTCCCCTACTGTGCTCTGATTGCTTCAGCTTTTTGGCATAACTCATCATGACCTGCCAGATGGCTTGCTCACAAAGGGAATTTCCTCTGTATTTTCAGACAGCTTCTGGGGTTTTTCCAATGACAACCGTCTTTTAGTTCTGGATATTTCTGGGCCCTTCCAGTTCATTTCTTATATAGGCAAAAAACACTGTTAAAATGCGCATCTCTTCCTCATTCCTCCTCCCCCCAAACAAAACAAAATGAAATATTTTACAGCATTCAGGTTATATAATCAAAATGCACAGTGGTGTCTTTTACAGTCAGCCAATATGGGTTTCTTTTTAGAAGAATTACCTACCCCTGCAAAAAAAAAAAAAAAAATTGCAGGTAATTTGCACCAAACTCCAGTTATCTACATTAGCAATTAAGGACAGAGAAAACTTTGCTTACCTCTAAACCTGTTTTTTCAGAGAGAATTAAAGCATTTTTTTCTAGCAAACTTTAAGAAATGCTTTGACTTCTGCCAGAATGTCTGCCTGCATTTCCTTAGAACTCACCTCCCTCTAAAGACTCTTCCTCATTTACTTCTCTTTGAAAAGTCCCACTGTTCTTTAGGTTTTGTAGATGTTCTTTGATGATTGGAAAGGCATGTATGTAGTTTCTTGTGAGTAGACTTCTAGACCCCAGGGAATACTAACTTTGTACACTGCCACGTACTACACCCCATGTATTTGCAAAGCATGTCTCTTACAGTTGCTGTGCAGTTTTGGGTTCAGTCTCAAAATACGTATTTAGAGGTTTTTAATTTTTTTTTCTTTCATATATAATTATTTAACATAATTTATGCATGCTGATATCAATCACAACCTTTTTGTTCACTTTAAAAGGCCTTTTTTCTTAACATTTAGTTTTCAAACCTTTGGGAGAAAGATACTAACAAAACAAGGAGAAGATGAAGAAGTAAGAGAGAATCCCCTTGAGCATTCTAAAATTTTAGTGTTTCCGTGGTTTAGTTCCCTAGTATTCCCAAGCTTTCCTATTCTTTGGGTTTCCATTCAAAGTTGCACTCCTTTTTTTGTGTGTTTGTTTTTCAGAAACTAAATCAGGCAGCTTAGAAACCTTGGGAAGAGCCAAAACCTGTTTCTTCTGCTGGTTCTTCTGGCCTACCAGATGGAGAAAAAGAAGTTTCCTTTCCTGTTGGAAGATAGAGAATATTGGATTACAGTTTTTGATTATGGGAATAAATGCTCTGTTGTAGTAGTCTGGTGGTGTGACCACATTGAGCAACGTCACAACTAGTAAGGATATTGTGGAGGAGTGGCTGAGTGAGAATGGGCACACCTTAGTCCCGTTTGACAGACCCTGCTCTTAAGCGGATGTGGGCGGAACTATGACCAGAAGAGAAGGAGAAGCCCCTCCGCATGGACAGATGATCTGTCCCAATCATGGTAGCGATGGAGGCGTGTGTATAGTGGTGTTCTACCAACCACAGTGTGACATGTGTGTATGTTACGGTTTTCTGCCTATATATGCTTTTGTTAGCTGTGCAATAAAGGAAGAACAACCATACTCATATTGAGATTCCATCATTACTCTGGGCCGACTTCCCATTCCAATAGGATATTATGAGGGAAAAACAAAAAATCGCTAAAAAAGTCCCTAAAATATGGTCGTAGAGTCCACTTCTTCTTCGATATGCCTGTAAATTTTCTGGAGCCCAGTGACCTCTTCTACAATTTTGAATTTGTCAATGGATATTTGCTTTCAAATTGCTCCTTTGCAATAGATCTCATTGATCTTTCAGAAAACTCACATAGACTTCCTTAAACACTTATTCTTTCTAGAAGAGATACATCATTAAATGATTGGGGGATGGGAGGGATTGAAAACATAATTAATACTTAGATTAAAGTTCTGCAGCTCAACAGCACTGTCTGAATTATCTCCATTTTAGGCAATAATAATAATAATTACTCTCTAACCACAAAGCTGGCAAGCAAAAATTGAAGTGGAAATTACTCTTTTAAAAAAAGTAGTAATAATAATGTCTGCCAGTCATAAACGAGGCTCAAAGTCACAAAAGTCAGAGTTCTTAATCTTTAACTGATAAGAGGCTACTATACAATTTCCTATAACATTTATTCACATATATTCTTTTTTTGCATTATCAAACTATCATTCTACCTGAAGGAACTCACCTTCCAAAATGAATACTTAGTGAAGGAAAATGAATATCAATTCCCAAACTAAAAATACACCTCCGGGATTACAAATGACATGTTTGGAATTCCATCTGAAAATGGTTGCTTCTTTGTTACCATTTTCCTTGGCCCCCAGGGACCCAAACAGACATTGTAGCAAAAACTTTTAAATACAGGCTGGTTTTACCTGCATGCTGCAGTCTATTGTACCCCTGTTCCGACTGCTGGGCTCCCATACATTGGGCATCTTGTTTCAAAAACATGCTTGGAACACTCTCTGGAAGACATGAATAAACATTATGAGGCTTCCCTTGCTTCAGGGAGTCCATTGGGAATATAAATCTTTTGCTCAAGGAACCATGAATTGTTTCAGTGGTGTAAGGTATAATCTTTTCTCTTTTCTTTCATGAAGGTGCAGAACTACTTCTTGACCTCAACAAGACCTGATGCATCCCTGGAAGAGGCTTTATTTCAATTTGCAGACTGTATATCAGCCTTCGATAGGAAAAATGAAAAATTTTGGATGTAATGGTGTAAGTAACCATAAGACAGCAAAAACATGAGATAATTCTGTCCACTCGATTCAGAATTAGCTTTTTTTCTCTAGACACTTCAATTTAGAAAGCCATTTTTCTGAGAATAAGTTAAAATGGCTGACAACCATAAGTATACCCAGAAGAAACACAATTAGGAAAATGTTAGAAAAACAGGGTGATAGAAGTAGTTATTGCTCTTTGCACCTGAAGTGTGCATCGTGGACATGTGCTCCCTTGCCCATACATACAACTGTTCTTAACATAGATACAGGTCATGTAAACAAACATCCAAATACATATGCACACAAAATTAATCTACAATATTGGTATTAAAGAAAAAAAAATCATTCTTCCTGTCCAGTTTTGAAAATTCTGTTTCATCTGTGCAACATTGTGGTTTTAAACAAAGCAAGAAGAGTAAATAAGATTTTGGGTAGGGGCACAGGGTTTGAACTAAAATGGAGCAAACAAAAATAATTATGTCTACATAAGCTTGGCAAGCACATTTGCTTTTTCTGATCTAAAGAAACTCCACACATTAAAATGTGATCTCTCACAGAAGCAGAGAAATAAATTATATGTCTGCTCTCTCTGTGAATATCCATATTTACATGCACAAAAGAACAGTCATCTGCTAACAAGAGTGCTTGTAATTTGTCATTAATCTATCTGAAAATCTTGTATATTCCTATCATGAGGAGTGAAGCTTATATTGTAAGCTTAGGGACCACCAATATGTAAGCAAGTTCGGCTCAGAATCAGACATGAACCTGCCTTGCCTGAGCTCCAAGCCAAGCAGAAGCTGGCTAGCCCAGCTGGGTAGTGTGCTGCAGCCCCAACTTTGAAACAGTATGCTCTGCTTCTCAAACTTTACAGGCTACGGATGTTAACCCCGACTCCAGGCTTGTTTGAAGGACATGCAAGCTGACCTCCTGTCCTCCTGCAAAAGACATAGGAAGAGCTGCCAGGCTAGACATGATACTAACAGCTCTTCTTTGGATCTGTCTCATTGAATCTGATTTAAGACAGGAGACCTTTTTTTTTTAATTTTAGTATGCCAAATAAAGTATATTGCACAATAGCATCAGCTTTACCATATGTATTTGATAAATACCTACGATTATGTTTGTTCTAATGGCAGCATATCTCTCAATAGGCATGCTGGGCTAATTCATCAAACGTGTCCTCCAGTTATGTCATAACCAACTAGCAAGTTTATAGAAGAATTTCTGGTCATTAATAATCTGGTGTATGACCTTGATTTTCGCTAGAATGCTATTCTTTTTCTATTACTCTGGTGTGCAAGGTATTCCAGATCATCTCATTTAATTTTCTAGCCCTCCTCTGTATTGCCATTGCTTTCTCATTTTGCATCACTAGAATGTTTTATTAGTAAACAATGATTTTTTGCCTTTATCAATCAAAAGATTAAGTATGATCAGACCAATAACTGCTGCTTAAAGAATTTCATTAGTGACTGTCTTCCAGACTAATATTTCTTTTTAGCACAACCTTCAGTTTTCCACTCTAGGTGTCATTAATATTGTATCAAAAGCATTTCCTCCCAAATAGTATTCATAACCTTTTCTTATAACTAAAGAGAAGCATTTTCTCCATGACTTGGAAATGCTTATAAAAAATTCTGTATCTGGATAACACTAACCCAAGTTTTGTAAGTATGTTTGTAAGTATGCCCAGTCCTGTGGAAAGGGTGGTGGTGATGGTGGTGTTAGTTAATGTTTGGATTATACATAAGCAACACCTGTAAAAAAAAAAAAAATATTCCACTCCATCTAAGAGTGTGAGGACTACAGCCCATACCAAAGAGCACTCTAAAAATGGCACTATTCCAATTTTATTTTTGCAGTGCCTCATAAATTTGAATCATGATGGTCAATTTGTTACCTGCACAGTCACAAATGAGACAAGATTTAAAAAAAAAGGTTTTCGGAAAAAAAAACCCCAATAGTATTTTCCTATATTCTTTATTTAAATATGACATATCATAGCCTGACTCCTTGCAAAAATTCACAAATCATTATTATTGCTCTTACAGTAATCAATCCCAAGAAAGTAGCACTGGAAAAACGAGAGGTTTAGTTATAGCAAGAACAAAGGCTAATAATGTTTCCCCTCATAGACCAGTTATTGTACTTTACCTTTAATCATGTCTCATATTATTCCTCTTCATGGCTTCTCACAAGTTCAGAGAGACAAATCACCACAGACCCATGTTTGAGGCCCTCTAACAGATTTTTCTTGTGCTCTAATGAAAATCTGGAGTTCAGTCTTTAAAGAAAAAGTAATATACTACCCTATTTTGCCAGGAAGCCTTACTACAAACTTAAACTTGTGTCCCTGTTGAATATGTTATTCAGAATCTGCATAACTGATCTATGAACATAACATTTTACCAGTTCAGAAGAGAAACATGTCAACTGACCCCTCCCACCACTGATCTGTGTAGCATGCAAATGTAAATATTTTGTTCTGGTAGAATCCTCCATCTTATGCCAGCTCTTAGCTTTCCTATGTTTTCATAAATGTAAGCGCATTCCTCTTACTACTTAATCCTATCTTCGACTCACTTCATTGACCTTTTCTATAAATTGATCATCTTTCATAGTACTGCAGCGTTAATTATTATACAACTTTCTGCCCACTATGTCCAGAAAACAAAATAATATAGAAGAACTAGCTATAGCTTTCTAATTAAGACTGAATCAAGGGTTTAGCCTCATTGTTATGTATGAAAAAGACAGCATGTGTGTTGCTGAGTGCAGAATGAATTTCCTGATCATTTGTATGTAAATCTGTTAATTAGTTTATGAGTAAAAATAATTAAAAATATTGCCTTTAAGAAATTCAACACCTGCTGTACTTTACCCTTTATATCAACATGACAGGACAGATTCTTCAGCACTTAGTTCTTATTAGGTCCTACCAAAATCATACAGGAATTCATTTTAAACATTTATCCTTTCCTTCCTTTTCCCTTTCCCTTTCCCTTTCCCTTTCCCTTTCCCTTTCCCTTTCCCTTTCCCTTTTTTTTTTCTTCCCTGCCCTGCCCTGCCCTGCTCTCCCCTCCCCTCCCCTCCTCTTCTTTCTTCTTAGTCCCCTTTGACTATTAGTTTGCTTCAAGGAAACCCTAAGAAACATTTCAGTAAAGGGTTTTATGAGCAGAACTGCCCCTTTCCAAGGGGCCACTGTCTCTCACTTTTTCTGGTTGGACAGAAGGGTACAGGTTTTTGAAAATCAAGTTTGGGAAACGGCCCTTTTGTGAGAGGTCAGCACCACCCAGGTTTCCCCCACAGAGGATTCTTTATCCGATTGCAAATGCAGGAAACCACTTACAACAACTAACACACAGCATAACCTGACCACCAGTCTTAACTGTTGAGTTTCCGAAACTGCTTGGGACAGCTGAGCCACCCCAGTGCAGGGGCCAGAGCGGAGTGCGAGGACCTGAGGTCTCCTTCAGGGAATGTGAAGAGAAGGAGTAATGCAATGTACGTCTCTGGTGGCAGGTGGGGAAGGGGTGCAAGAGGAACTGGAAATGGATATAAAATGCAGAACAAGTGTGCAGCTCCAAGCTGCCCAGGAAGAGCCGAGCAGCCAGAGGCTCCTGCTGGCGGGACTGCGCTGCCGGGCATGGCGTCAGTCTCGGCCCATGCGGCACAGGCAGTGCCTGATGGTGCCTCCCCACGGGAGGCTGCAGATTTTAAACTACCCGTGTTTTAATTTAAGGCCAAAGTCAGCTCTGCATGCTTCTGTCTGAGCAACGAGGTGTGGAAGTATTGTGCTACCATCTCTTTTCAGTGACCACCACTGACCACGGCCCCACCCCGCTGTGCCTGGAGGTGGTGAGCAGAGCCGGGCCAAGGCTGGTGACCAGGGCCTGCCACAGACACAGGACTGCTGGGCACAGCTGTGAGGTGGGGTGGCTCTGAGGCTGGCATGGATGGTCCACTGGCAGGCCCAGGGCTGGGCTCAAGATGAACCCCGGGGCCTCCCTGGGCACCACTCTCAGTCCAGGGCACAGGCTTCCCGATGTTCTTCCTCCCTACCCCGCGGCTTTCCTCACCGTCAGGCCCCTGTCTCGGAGCCAGCCCTGGGCAGGGGCTGCTAGGTCCTGGGGTACCCTGGCCCTAGCATGATTTCCCACCTCTTCAAAAGAGTGTACGGGTTTCATTAGCACATGGGTGATTTTGATCTCCATGTACTTCAGCTGGCCTGATTGCTTCTACAGATGGGTGAGAGCTGCACTAAAGCAGCTAATCAATAGTTAGCTGGGTGAGGAAAAAGCAAATAACCGAGGAAAGTTTTGGAAAAAAAAAAGACTCTCAAGGTATTTACTGCTACTCAATATTGACAAAAACCCACTGGGAAGCTAAATCTGCCAATCAAACTAATTGGATTTAGCAGCAAATGATGGATTGAAGATGTATGAAAATAACCATCAGTGTGACTGAAAAATGAAATGCCAAGTAAATTTACAATAGCAGTCGTATCTAGTATATCAGCCTCCTGTCTGCCTTACCTGTGGCAGAGGGCATAAATCATAAATTTTCGGTTTTCCTGCCAAGACAGAAACATCAACCACCTATAATCTGCAGGTCCTGCTTTGAATAAATGTAACTTCTGACATAATTTTTGGTAAAAGATGCAAAATTGTGTATGCCAGAATTAGGTTTGTAGCCAATACTTGTTCTTGTCATAGAAAGCATGTCATATAAAATTATGCTAAAGTGCTCTGTCAATCAAATAACCTGTTTTTCTAATACCTCAGAATCTTTTGAGTTTCTGCTGCTCCTTCACCATGCTGTTGCATATTTTAATGTGTTCAGAGCAAAGGAAAATCTTAGTATCATTATGAAACTAATTTTATTTTAAAAATGGTAATTATCAATTTTAATGTGGCAACCATTACACATTTTTATGTTAACTTTCTTGTAGAGATTCATTAGAGCAGCCCTAATTATTACACTCTTTTCATTTTCATTAGAAAACTGAAATGGGAGATATAATTGTTTCTTTAAAAGAAAAACTGTAGTTCAGCAATTGTTGAAGACTTAGTCTAAAACAATCCTTTTGGTTCATTCTCTCTGTATACAAGCCAGTAGGCCCTGATTCCTTAATAACAGTTTTAGATCAGTATAGGTATCACAACTCACTTTTCCTGATTTCCATCACAATGTTATTTTCAATATGCTGTCAGTAATGAGACTAATCTAGTTTTTAGTTCCTATTTTTTCCATTGGCATTCTTTGATTTTTTACAATGCAAGAAGACGACTCTCAGAATTTGACTTGATTAACCCAGTACAATTAATTAGTTCAAGCAAGACTTCCAGGTATATATTTGCTCTCTCTGCAAGTCACAGTTTTCATTAAGTTAATATTTCTTTCGCTTTGTTTTTCAAGATCTTCAGTATTCCATTGCAAAAGAAACTTCCCAAATGGCTGGCAGAACACTGAGCTGTTCACTGAACTGTCATACCACAAAATGTTTCTGAATAAAAATGTTGTTTCTTACCAGAGAAGCCTTAAAATTTACTTTCATAGTTCTGCTGAGAAACCAACAAGTTCATTTTCACTAAAGTAAATATTTTTTTTTAAATGGTTGCAGAACATTTTTATTACTTTTTTTTAATATATTATCCTTGTTAATATATTCAAGTAATTATTGTTACGCATCTATTACATATAAATTGTGTTTTCTCACAGAAAAAAAATCAAGAATCATCTATACTATTGTGTACTCAAAGTTAGTAATACACAGATGCTATATAGCAGATATATACTATATATAGTATATGCTTCAGTGCATGCTATATATATTATACTATATATAGCATGCATCTATTGCATAGTATACATACTACAGTATACATATAGTACAAATCTATGGATATAGTATATATTGTATACTTACTGTTTATATATTATGTATATATAGTGTATATATACACTAGTGTGTTATTTCATACATACACGTTATTTAGTATGTAGACAATATATACACTGCATGCATTTGTACACATTCTACTTGAATAACTATTTGTGCCTTCTTCTTTTCCTGAGACTAGGAAGAAACAGAAGCAGCCAAACTGAATCAAACCAAAGGAACAGCAAAAATGGCAGCAGTGAGCCCATACCTACTGTCAAGAACTACCAAGTGACTCCAGTTTGGAATTTTCTGTGCAGCTTTGGACTTACAAGGCAACTGCACTGTAATGACAACATTGTGAAGTTGGCCATATATTTAGTGAAACACTGATTATAATGTGTACATAGTATTTGAATGTTTCAATTTATATAGTAGTTACTGACCATATCACCAATTGACAGCAAATTAAATGCTAGGAGGAAGAGAAAAACATTCCAGGTACTGCTCTTGAATTTACTTCCTTATGGCGGCTGTATCAAATCTAATGGCACTCTGATGGCACCAGAACAGTAAGCTGTGATTGCCTGTGTCAGACCTATGGTTTTCTTAATGGTTATGAAAGCAGCAATGACAGTAATGAATGCTTTAAGAAAATAATTCTAGCCCACAGGTTAGGTTGTCACCAGAATTACTGCCAGGTCAGTTGCTGCTGCGTAAGGTGTCGGGAGAGTCAAACATCAGAGGCAGCCAAAAAGGAGCAGCTATTCTTGCACTTGTCTCTGCTCTTCTACTTCTCCACATGCTCTGAAAGAATTTAAGAACATGTTCTACTCATCTTGGAATGAGTTCATCTACATTTTTCTTGTCATGCATCAGACAATTTTTCCTCTACTTGAATGGTCAGATTTTGGAACTGCAATGAGATCAGAAAGAGAGACAGTAAACCACAGGCAAATGTGTTTTATATTTAGTGAGACAGATGGTATCAATTACCATATCTTGTTTCTTGAGCCCTATATTCTCCACTTACCCTGTTAGACACTTTGCATATTTCTAATGAGAAAATTGGGTAGATTTTAAATTTCATTTTGAGGATTTTTTTCCTGAAAGCTTTGTTTTAGTAGATTACTTCTTATAGGAAGAAGGCCAGTGTGAAAGAAAGGCATTTTCCCAGACAAGAATTGGAAAATATGTTTGTGAAACAATCCGGTATGCTACTGTTCCCGAAGAAAGTTTAAACTTCAGTTAAAACAGACTCTTCTTATCCTATAGTTGAACAGCTTGAGATTTTGACTAAGACCTAAATGTAGCATGGTCAGATCCTGTCAAGAAAATGAATTTTACCTCTAGACACTTTAAAGTTCTATAGGAATTGAGAAGCTCCAATTGATTACAGAACAATAGCTTTACTAATGGCTTCAGAAAAGATCTTTCCAAGCTTCATTTGTGTGCATGTGTCTGTACTTTGCACAGTGCTGGTTTTGCCAAAGCATTTTGTCTGAGTCTAACCTACAAAGAATTACATTAGCGTTGCATGTATTAACATTAGATTGTATGTCATTAATATAAAAACTCAAAATAATATTACCAGTGCCTGCATATGACACTCCAGTGAAAACTGAAGCCATGTGTGATTTGCAAGTGCATATGTGGAATCACAGTTCTTCCAGTTCTAAATCATTTAACATTGCCTCAGTTAGAAAAACAAAGCATTTTGTATATTCATTTAAGTATAGGGTTATTAGTATAGAATTATGGTTTTCAAATAACAAGAAGAAATATAATAGTACCTTCATGAGGTGATGTAGTTAGGGAAGTCTATTATCAAAAATGTTTTGCAAAATTTATTAAAGACCTGTTTAAAACAAACTCATAGCTCAACTTGCGAAATAAATGTATTTCTGACTGTGATTTTTTTTTTTTACTTCATTTATTTTATTAGCTGAAAACTAATGTAATTTCTTGGCTACTACAATTTCTTTCAATTGAGTACAATGAATGTAAAATACCATGAAACCTGGGGATTTTTTTCTGCTAATTTTTATGGCTTATCACTCCTTTTCCTTCTTGTGTTTTTGTTTTCAGTCATGAACAATGTTGCACCTAACTTCATCAAAGGAACACAAAGTAAGATATTTCTACCTGTTAATTTTACAATAGAAAAAGCATACAGGTGGAGTGAAAGGGGTCTCTTACTGAATAAGTAATTCAGAAATCTTTAATGACAGAAACTCACACCAAATGTTCATAAAAATATTTGCAAGGTTCTATCTTCAATAATCACATCTTTTTTTTTAAAGTCTCTTCTGAAATCCCCTATCTCTTTTCTTATTTATATCATCAGGGGTTGAATGCTGCTGTACTCTCTGTGTGCCAGATGGTTGAAGAAATGAAGATACAATCACCTCTCCTGAAATTTACATAAAAATGAATGTACAAACTGACATCAAATTAAAATCAAAGGAAAAAAACTCACAATGACTTTGATGAACATGGAAAAAGGAGAGACATGGTGAAAAGAAACAGCAAGTGTTGTAAGGGGAACTGTAAACGGTCTCTTACTGTTTATATGACAATTCAAGAATTCTTATCTTTGCATTTGTAGTGATGTGAGATTTGCTGTTGCTTGGGGAAGTATAGAACGGAGCCTGAGATGCAGCTATGGGCTTATTCCTGAGATACAGCCCTTCAGTTGAAAAATTAAGGAATAGGTATTCTATTTCTTTTGCTTCCATTTGTTATTTGGCTATGGTTCTGACCTTCCCCAAATTTATTGTAATACATGTTTCGCAGAACTTGCCTTCATTTTGAGTTAATGGCATAGAATAATTTGGAAGGATACAAGGCACCTAACTGGAGCTCAGCTATATTATACTTTAGTAGTATTCAATATTTAATAGCTTCTGCTTTTTCAGAAGTTTTCTTCAGAGGATGAAGATGAGAGCTCAGGGAATCAAATAGAATATAGAAGCTCCCGACTTCAAGGCACACACAGTCAGAAAAATCCACTAACTATAATTACTAGGAGTCATTATTGCTGAGCATTTGAGGACTCTTCATAAGATGATCAAAATAATAACTAAAGGCCAAATCTGAATGAATACTTATTATTACTGCTGTTATTACATAATTAAACACAGAAAGTATGGCCATTTGTGTACAAGTCATAGGCAATATCTAAGTCTAGAAAACATACTTTGAAGCCAAGTAACTTTTTTCAATTCTTTGCATTTTATTGATGATCTAGTACAGCTATTCATAGTACATAGTACTATGTACATCATACAGCTATTCATATCTCAAGGTTGGTTGTCTGAATTGAAAGGACCAGGACTCCTTATGGATCTGGTAGGTATTTTGTTGTGGCATCTAAAACCTGAATATAAAGCAGATCTCAGCTTAATCAATTTTTTTCTTAAAGAAAAATCCCTTCTGCCTTTCACCTCACTTTTAGAGGAGGTTCTTAAGGGGCTGCAGAGATACATAGTAATGGAAGTTTGCCAAAGGTTATGTTACTTCTGCTGTGCTGTATTTTGCACATGGATAAAATGAGAAGGCTGCAGCTTCCAGTCAAGCAATGTTTGATGCAATAGCAATGCTTTAAAAAGTTCAGTTTAAGAGTTACAACCACTTCCTTGAAATATGGCATTTTTGTGCCACTCCGTAGAAAGTTCATAGCAACTGTTGAAGACAGTAATAAAATTACCAGTATGTAATTTTAAAGCCTCAGCTTCATTTGACAGCTCCATACTTCAGGATTCAAGTGTTTTTTTTTTTCTTCCCCCCCTCCCCCCGTAGATAGCACACTGTCTCTCAATTCACTAGTTCTAGACCTGATACTTATTCATTGCATTGCTCTTCTTCAATTAAGTATTTGGCAATTGCTTACACTCAGCCTTGGAAAGAGGAGACACTGTGTGAGAGCAAATAAATGTAAGCTAGGAAATGAAGGTTATCTTTCATGGCTTTTAAAATACATTTAATGGAATCTTTATCTTCCTGGTGGACAGCCAACATATCATTTGGAGCAAAAAACTCCCCCAAATGCTACATTTCCTATTTGAAGCACCATCGAAGGGAAGCAGAAATGGGACATAACAGTTACCTCCTCAGTGGCTCATCAGGTCTCAATTTGACTCTCAGAGAGGCCACTATATATATTTCAGAAGAATGCCAAATGGCACGAGTGACAAAGGGAACTATTATTAACGTCCTTGTAGTTCTTTATGCTTTTCTGAGGCTGGTTTGTGCAATCATAAGAATGATGTGGGTTTTTTGGTTTTTTTTTCAAATTTAAGGTTGTTGACTAATAAAAAGCCTTACTTCCTAGTAAAATAAATATTCCATATATGTTTTTCTTATGGACAAAACACATAATCTGTATTTTGTAAGAATTAATAGACATACTATACTAGAGGATTACTTTTTATTATTTCTATTAGTATTGTCTTCAGTCTCATTAAATCTTCCTTACTTTTTTTCCTTAAAAAGCAAAAAGTAAGCACAATAAGATGAACATTAAGAAGCTTCAATTGGTAATGCCCATAATATATTCTAATCAGTATCTCCAGGAACATATCTGTCCAACTTTGAGATGCTGAAGAAAGTCAGTTCTGCTGGGGACTCTCTAAATTGAAAGGGAAAAAGTAATGGAATTTGAGAAGTCTGTCATGAGGATCTCCAACCTGATGACTGTTATGAAGGGTGTGCCTAACTGAAAAATAAACAATACACATGCAAAATAAGAAAGGAAGATTTCCAAAGGATAATCATGTATAGCTTCCTACCCTGCTTACCTGTTAGAACTACCTCATGGTTTTCCTGTCAGTTATCTCTATGTAAGTTGCTAAAATATGAAGGAGCCGTAACTTATTCAAAAACTCAGATGATTTGTGTTTTTAACCAAATCTTTTTTATCACCTTAGGGCCTAACTACTGCCCTGCACTGAGGCTTCTCCCAGGACCCAGGGCATGTAAAATGATAAACACACCTTACCAGGCTGCTCAAGATGTGGTAAGCTTCCATGAATGGAAAAGAGGACAGAGTTGGGAAAGGTGTTGTCTTCCCAACAAGATTCCCTGGAGGATATGTTTTAGACACCCAAGCAGTAGCAGCAGCATTGGTCAGAACAGTAAGTACTGAGAAGAAGAAAGTCTTTTTCTCTGCCTAAAGCAGAATCAGATTTCTTTCATCACTAGTAACCTGGGAACAGAGGTGTAGGGCTGGATTTGTAGAATTTGCCTGAGAGCATCTTGTGCATCCATACCATGTCAAAGAAATGTTTTTAACTCTTCTGTTCTGGATTTTCTTGGCATATCAAACTAGACCTCTCGTTCAGTGGTATTAACAACCACAAAAGGTGACTTAATCAATGGGTATCTCTTAGGGATGAATGAATCCTGGATATATTGTTGGCATCACACCTAGGAGATGCTCTCATAAGGTATTAAGGAAATCTTAGCGCAGTCAGTACACCTGATGACATTCTGGGAAGGAAAACTGGGACTTGTAAATACTCAGACTGCAACTTAAGCTGCCATACTATTTTTTTCCAGACAAGAGTTTTTGAGCATTTGCTTTTACTTATTCAGTTTTTCAACTTTTTTTTTTTACTATTATTTCAGATTTTTTTGAAAGTGAATTTTTCTCAAGACCTACTTTAGATGAAAATTTGTTGTGCTAGCCTTAGTTAATCAAAAAAGAAAAAAAAGGTATTTTACCCAAGACTGTCACAGTTCCTTCCCCTATGATTTTCCTTACATGTTAAAATGAGCTTACTAGTCTGTTGATATCTTTCTAGCTAAGCTGCTTGAATACAATTTTATTGATTTGTTGAAGGTCGATTTCATTACCACTCAATTTATCTTTAAAACAAATACTATTTTTGAGAGTTCTTGAATTCTTTAATTGATCTTGTGTTCTTGACTTTTTTCTCGCCCAATGTCTTTACCATGTGAAAGTTTTTCTTCTGGAAGTTATTTTACAATGTATAAGAAGACAAAATTTAAACATTCAAATGTCTATTTGACATGTAAGCTCAAATGCTAAATCCTCTGCTATCAGTGCAAAGCAGTTAGGCTCACAAGTGAGTCAGGAGCATAGTTAAATGGGATTCCAGCCAGCCGAATGGAATTACTTGTTGAAGTAGTTACTCAGATAGAGGAATAGGGATCAAATGCTGGGCCATAATGAAGAGTAGCAGGATAAACTTCTAACTGGATAATAAGTTTTCAGAAGTGATTTATGCTTTCTCAATGGACTTTTATATATTTTCCTGACTGGACTGATGTGTATGAGATATCTTCCATAAAAATAAAAGTGGAAGGATGTGATCTGAATTGCTTTTGATCACTCCTTAAAGCGTACTGAAATACATACTCATAATGAGGTGGTTCATTACTCTTGAAACTATACAATGCCTATCTGTAAGCTTAAAAAAATGTGTAGTACAGTTGCTGGTACAATCAAGAACAGTGTGAAAACCACGTTGAGCAACATCAACTATTCATCCATCATTGAGCTGCCCTGACAAAACCCAGGACAACAACATGTAAAAAAGAAAATCCAAATTAACAGCTGGAACATCCTTCTTCGGTTTTTCTATCACATTTTTTATTTCAGATGTACATTTATTTTCAGATGTTTCAAATCAAGTAGTCCTTTTACTCCTCAAGATGAACCTTGTGATCCTACTTATTCCTATCTTTTCCCTTCTCTGGTTCAAACTATTGCCCTGTTTTTATTCTGCTTTAAATTTTTCCCTAATGATTTGACTTTTCTTCCTCTGCCTCTTAATATACCACTGTTTTCTTGTTTAAAAAAAAATAATCATGGAATAACCCTGCTTTTCCTTGTTCTTCATCCTCTTTTCCATCAAGAATATGTTGAACATATTGCCAGTTTTCTTTCCTGAACTTGCTGTTCTGGATGCTTTGCAAATCTGCTTTTCACAGACTTTGCGTCCCTGCCCCGAGTAACATTATTCTCATAATGGCCATTAATTCTCTCTTCTATGTTTGCTGTTCTTGATTATCCTTCTACCTCACCCAAATCCTCTCTCTAACTGTTTTGTCAATGTGGAATATATCCTATGCTCATTTGCTGTTCTTTGATAGCTGCAAATGTAACTTAATTGTATCATTTGTTCGCAGTTCTTCAGAGTTTCTTTTTTCCCTGGTATGTCACAAGCCTATCTCTGGTAACCCAAATTTGATGTCCTGTCTTCAGTGCAAAGAAATTATCTACAAGACACTGGTTATTTTCGGCGAAAATAGCATCCAGTTTATTTTTTTTTCACTGGAAGACTTACCTTCATCAAAGATTTATAGATTTATAAATATTTTTCTGAATTCTGAAGAAAAATAAAAAACAACCTTTAGAAGAGGCTGATTAGCAGAGCATTTTGGGTAATATTTACTGTACTGGGTCTTTTTGGCATGAAGTTAATTTTATTCATAGCAGCCTGTATGTTGCTGTGTTTCAGATTTGTGACCAAAACAGTGTTGATAACATAGGGATGTTTTAGCTGTTGCTGAACAGTGCTTGCAGAGTGTCAAGGCTTTTTCTATTTCTTATGGTCCCCCACGTGTGAGTAGGCTGAGGGTGCATGAGAAGTTGGGAGGAGACACAGCTGGGACATCATGCTTAGCAATAAAACTGGGCAGAGGGAAGTGTAGTTTTTCCTAGGTAGCTGTTGCTTGGAGACTGGCATTGGCCTATGGGTGGGAGGTGGTGAGTAATTGTTTTTGCATCATTTGGGGTTTTTTTTGTTTTGTTTTTTATCCTTCCCTTGGCTTACTAAAATGTCTTTGTATTGATCCATGAGTTTTTCTTCTTTTTGCCCTTCTGATTCTCTTCCCTATCCTGCTGTGATGGAGTGAACAAAAGACTGGGTGGGGACTTAGCTGCTGCCTGGGGTCAACCCACCACAGCCCTTTTTGGCACCCAGGGTAGGGCATGAGGTGTTCATTATAATAAAAGATTTGATCAGAGTGTGCTAGACTGATTTTAAAGTTGTTATACCTGTTTATCTGCTACTTGGTAAGTTGTTACTTGCTGTTGCTGTTTGCAATGTTGACTTGTTTGGTTTTGATACTGGTTTGTTTGTTCCCTCATGTGATCTGTGGTGTGCTCCCTTTCTTGCTGTACATAAAACTTCAGGGCTTGTTAATGGCTTCTGCACCTTGCTATGCTGTTTATCACTTTGGGTTTTTTTTGCCTGGGAGAGCTATGATAAAAGCACTGGTCTTGAGCCTAATCTGGTATTTGGACCCTGCATTGCTGCTGTCCCAGTACTCCAAGAATCATCTTGTGGACACAGTTAACAACGACATCTTTGTCTTCTTTTCCTCAGAGAGCCACTTTGTAAGGAAACGAGGAATGGTATCTTCCCCTTCTCCTTCTCCAGCGTAGATGCTTTCTGCCATGTTACAATGGCTATTCAGCTTCTTGAACATCCCTGAATGCTCATATTGGTGTGTGTCATGAATCTGATTTTGGCTTTTTGTAAGGTTAACTGATTGGTTGGGAATGCCACACAGGGATGTGCCCTGAGTCAGTTGAGTCATGCGTCGCAAGGTGCTTGGGAGAATTTGAGCAGGTACCTAGAAAAATTTTCACTTCCAACAGTCTGGGACTTCACATCTGAACAGGCATGCAATCCTGTTGAAGTGACACAGCACTTGACAAAAGAACACCTTGCCTACGCCAAAGAGACACAACTTACTGCACTGTGCTGGGTCCTGGCCTAAGCATACTGAGCCTCTGTTCACCAACCTCAAGGTGGGGTGTGAAGGCACTTCTGGTTTGCAATTATGGGAGTTCAGCAATGAATGCTCTGACAGGAATAGAAGAGTCCTGCCTCTGGTGAAGTGGAGAAAAAGGACAACCAGGTTTATTGGACCATATGGATTCAACGGCATCAGACCCACATGATTATAAGGCTCTGGTGAAGACGAGTGCACAGTGTATCCTAATGCCATCAGGGTAAAAGGAGACAGAACACATCTGGATTTTTGGAGTGACAGAGGCATCCCAACAGTTCACTGTGTTGGAGGCTGACTTGAGCCTAACAGGGAATGAGTGGCAAAAGCATCCTATTGTGACTGGCCCAGAGGCTCCATGTGACTTTGGCATAGACTACCTCAGGAGAAGGTACTCCAAGGACCCAAGAGGGTACTGATGAGCTTTTGGTATAGCTGCTGTGGGTGTAGATTAAACAGTGGTCTGTCTTGCCTGGCATTCCAGAGGATCCTTCTTTTGTGGGGTTGCTATATGTCAAAGACCAGCAGGTGCTGATTGCTACCATGATGGTGTACCAGCAGCAATATCACAACAACCAAGAGTTCCTGGTTCCAGATTGTTGGAACTGTCTGGGAAAGACTGTGGTTTACTCCTTCCCCAGGAAAAAAGCAAACTAATGGGATCGCTTTTACTCAGGAACCTGGGTGCACTTGATGGGTAAAGCAGAAGGTTAGAGAAATCTGAGGTGTACCTCTGTAAGGGACTAAAAACTTGTTTCAACATTGGTGGCAGGCAAGTTTAACTACCGAAGCCTAATCACCACGACAACTGAGTGGGACAGTTTAATCACCAAGGCAGACACGTCCGCGCCTGGGCCCAGGGTTGACTGACAATGGGGAGGGAGCTCAGACCCTCTGGGATTTTCGAACACCATCTAGTGACAGTACTGAGCATGCACCCCACTGCCAAGAGGGAGGCCTGGGTATGCAAAACACTTATTGGCTATGCAAGAGGACAACCCTGTAAAAAGGGGAAACCAGCAGAGACCAAGGGGAGCGTCTGGGAACATCTACCCTCCACCAGATTCAAAGATACATCAGGCGCATTGGACCACTCGGGCCACACCAGCCGCACGGACCACTCGGGCCGCTCAGGCCACACAGACAGCACATAGACCCGTGGTGGTAGCTATTGTAACACTCCCCTGCCCATTTTTTCTGTTTCTCCCCCTCTCTTTCTCTTTCCCACTTTTCCTCTCTTTCTCTGCTTTTCTCTCACGCAGTTGTTATTGGCCAAATAAAGTGCCTTGGCACTTGACTCCATTTTCAGTCTTAATTCTGTTCCCGAGAATGTGAAAGGAACCTAGTCACGATAAAACATTGGAGTTAATCAGTTAAGTTAAGCCCAGCTGCCCCCAACCTCCCAGAATTATCTGAGGTCAGTTGGAAAGCAAGGCGGTTTAACCTCTGCCAAATTGTTCAGTCCAACAGTGGATCATGACAACCTCAAGGAGATTTATCCCTGGGTGAAAATAACCCATGATTTGAGTTGCATTATGTCATAGTTATAGGATGTCATAGTTGTATGTCAAAAGCTACCCAAACCAATGGAGGACAACCTCATAAGGAAATAAGCAAGTGCAGCAGTGATCCAACCTGAGCTGGTTTTGAAACCCAACAATCCAACACAACACACTATACTTCCTGTCCTGAATGATCATTGCGACAGATGAAGTGCAAGTCATGGACTAATTAAACTGAATGGACATTTGAATGGGGATGGCCAGTAGACTGAGGGAAAGCTATCTATGTATATGTCAAAGGACAGAGAGGGACAGTGGTGGTTGATGAGAATTCATCGAATATTGTAGGACATGAGCATGATGCAAATGGTATGGAATAAGAAAGGGTGGAGATTGTACTGGGTCTGGTTGAGATGAAGTTAATTTTCTTCATAGCAGCCCATGTGGTGCTGCGTTTTAGATCTGTGACCAAAACAGTGTTGATAACACACCAATGTTTTAGCTATTGGTGAACAGTGCTTGCACAGCATCAAGACCTTCTATGGTGGGAGGAAACTGGTTGGGCATTGGTCTGCTGGTGGGAAGTGATGATTGATTGCCTTTGCATCACTTGGGGTTTTTCTGGTTTTGTTTTACCCTTGAATGGGAAAAAAATGTCTTTATCTTGACCCATGATTCTTTCTTGCTTTTATCCTTCTGATTCCCTCCTCCATCCCACTGAGAGGGGGCAGTGAATGAATGACTGGGTGGTGCCTTAGCTGTTGTCTGGGGTCAAGCCACCTCAATTACAAATAGCTGAAAAACAAATCTCAGAAAGGAAGCTGTTGGCTAGTACCTTCTATAATAAGAAAGATGTGTCATTACACATCGTGATTAGCAGTGTTATTATTTCATTTCCATGTAGCCCATCCAATCTGGACTGTGACAACAGTGGGACCAAAACTACTCTTTTTTTTTTGCAGATTACTATCTAGATGAATTTTGTCATGTATAAACTAACAAAAATAATCCCAGACAAAATTCATCCTGCTAAAGAGGATGGCATTGTAAAAATATATTAAGGAATTAAAAACTTTAGATTATGAATGAGCACTGAAAGATATTTCAAATAAATGCTCTACTTCAGATCCAATCAGCCTTTATTTTGCCTACCCCAGGGCATTCAGCCCCCTGAGCTGGAAGACAGGGATGGACAGCAGAATAAACCCCCCATAATCCAGGAGGAAGCAGTTAATGACCCGGACACTCACAAGTCTGTGGGGCTGGATGGGATCCACCCAAGAGTACTGAGGGAGCTGGCAGAGAAGCTTGCCAAGCCACTCTCCATCATTTATCAGCAGTCCCAGTTAACAGGGGAGGTCCCAGATGACTGGAGGCTTACCAATGTGGTGCCCTTCTACAGAAGGACTGTAAGGAGGAACTGGGAAACTACAGGCCTGCCAGCCTTACATCGGTACCAAGGAATATTATGGAGCGGTTC
>NW_009258539.1:3614976-3646597 GCF_000687185.1 Egretta garzetta | reverse complement strand
AGCATGGGGTCATGAAAGGCAGGTCCTGCTTGACTAACCTGATGTCCTTCCACGACAAGGTGACCCACTTAGTGGACAAGGGAAAGGCTGTGGATGTTATCTATGTGGACTTTAGTAAAGCCTTTGACACTGTCTCCCACAGCATTCTCCTAGAGAAGCTGGCGGCTCATGGCCTGGACAGTCATACTCTTTTCTGGGTAAAAACCTGGTTGGATGTCTGGGCCCAAAAGGTGCTGTTGAATGGAGTTAAATCCAGTTGGCGGCCAGTCACAAGCAGTGCTCCCCAGGGCTCAGTGTTGGGGCCAGTTCTGTTTCGCATCTTTATCAATGACCTGGATGAGGGAATTGAGTGTACCCTCAGCAAGTTTGCAGATGACACTAAGCTGGGTGGAAGTGTTGATCTGCTTGAAGGTAGGAAGGCCCTACCTCCCTCTGGATCTGGACAGGCTGGATTGGAGGCCAACTGTATGAGGTTTAACAAGGCCAAGTGTTGGGTCCTGCACTTGAGTAACAACAACCCCATGCAGAATTACAGGCTTGGGGAAGAGTGGCTGGAAAGCTGATTGGCAGAAACGGATCTGGGGGTGGTCAAGAAGGCCAACAGCATCCTGGCTTGTATCAGAAATAGTGTGACCAGCAGGAGTAGGGAAGTGATCGTCCCTCTGTACTCAGCACTGGTGAGAGGTCACACGTTGAATACTGTGTTCAGTTTTGGGCTCCTCACTACAAGAGAGACATTGAGGTGCTGGAGCGTGTCCAGAGAAGGGCAACGAAGATGGTGAAGGATCTGAAGAACAAGTAGTACGAGGAGTGGCTGAGGGAACTGTGGTTGTTTAGCCTGGAGAAGAGAAGGCTGAGGGGAGACCTTATTGCTCACTACAAGTACCTGAAAGAAGGTTGTAGTGAGGTGAGTGTTGGTCTCTTCTCCCAAGTAACTAGTGAAAGGAAATGGCCTCAAGTTGCACCAGGGGAGGTTTGGATTGGATATTAGGAAAAATTTCTTTACTGAAAGAGTGGCCAAGCATTGGAACAGGCTGCCCAGAAAGAAGTGTTTGAGTCACCACTCCTGGAGGTAGTTAAGAGACATGTAGATGTGGTGCTTAAGGACATGGTTAAGTGGTGGACTTGGAAATGTTAGGTTAATGGTTGGACTTGATGATCTTAAAGGTCTTTTCCAACCTAAACAATTCTATGATTCTGTGTTTCTACATTAAAAGGTAACAATAAAATACTGTTTATTTCTTGTTCCTGTTTTGCCTCTAATCTGTATTTGAATTCATTGGGGTACTGTTTGATCAGTTTTCTGTGCTTTTTACAACAGTAGCATCTGGGATTCTTTGATCTTGCCAAATTGTTTTTAATTTTTATAGTACTCTTTAAAGAAATAATTAAAAAACTGAAGCAGGCTTTACAACCTTTAGAAACATTTATCCCTGAACAATGTTAGCAAGAATTGCTCATGACTTCCTCCGTGATACTCACTGATAGGGATTTATACAAGATTTCTTACCCCATCTTGCATGAAAGTTATCTCTGCTTTCCTTATTTTATAAATAGTGTCATAGCCATCTCCAAAAGTTCCGTGATTGCTTCCAAGCTTACATTTGGAGAAATTTTGTGTTTTGATGACATGGTTTAACCCTGTCCAGCAACTCAGCACCACACAGTCACTCGCTCACTCCCCACACAATGGGATGGGGGACAGAATTGGAGCAGTAAAAGTGAGAGGACTCGTGGCTTGAGATAAAGACAGTTTCACAGGGAAAGCAAGAGCCACACGTGCAAGCAAAGCAAACCAAGGAATTCATTCCCTGCTTCCCACTGGCACGCAGGTGCTCAGCCATCCCCAGGAAAGCAGGGCTCCATCACGCATAATTGTGACTTGGGAAGACAAACACCATCACTCCCAACATCCCCTGCTTCCTTCTTCCAGCTTATATACTGAGCATGACGTCAAGAGGCCTGCATGGATAAACAAGGAGCTCCTAGCGGAACTCAAAGAAAAGGGTAAGCTCCATGGAATGTGGAAAGAGGGTCAGGCCACTTGGGAGGCATACAGGAATGCTGCCAGAGCATGTAGGGAAGCAACTAGAAAGGCCAAGGTTCACCTGCAACTAACTTTGGCAAAGGATATCAAGGATAACAAGAAGGGCTTCTTCAAGCATGTCACCAGTAAACGTAAGACTAGGGGTAATGTGGGACCACTGCTGAATGAAATGAGTGCCCTGGTGACAGAAGATACAGAGAAGGCGGAGCTACTGAATGCCTTCTTTGCTTCAGTCTTCACTGTCGAGGCTGGCCCTCAGGCTCCCCAGTCCTTGCAGGTAAACGAGCTAGCTTGGAGAAAGGATGACCTTCCCTTGGCCAAGGTGGATCAGGTTAGGGATCTTTTAAGGAAGCTGGACACCCACAAATCCGTGGGCCCTGATGGAATGCACCCACGAGTGCTGAAGGAACTGGCAGACGACATTGCTGAGCCACTTTCCATCATCTATGAAAGGTTGTGGAGAACAGGAGAGGTGCATGAGGACTGGAAGATAGCCAATGTCACTCCCATCTTCAAAAAGGGCAAGAAAGAGGACCCAGGGAACTACAGGCCGCTTAGTCTCACCTCCGTCCCTGGAAAGGTGATGGAACAACTCATTCTGCATGTCCTCTCCAAGCAAGTAGATGAAAAGAAGATCATCAGGAGTACCCACATGGATTCACCAAGGGGAAATCATGCCTGACCAATCTGATAGCCTTCTATGATGGCATGACTGAACGGGTAGATGAGGGGAGAGAGGTGGATGTTGTCCACCCTGACTTCAGCAAGGCTTTTGACACTGTGTCCCATAACAGCCTCATAAGGAAGCTCAAGATGAGTGGACAGTGAGGTGGATTGAGAACTGGCTGAATGGCAGGGCTCAGAGGGTTCTGATCGGCGGGGCACAGTCTGGTTGGAGGTCGGTAGTTAGTGGAGTTCCCAGGGCTCAGTACTCAGCCCAGTCTTGTTCAACTTGTTCATCAGTGACCTGGACGAGGGGACAGAGTGTACCCTCAGCAAGTTCGCTAATGAACAAAACTGGGGCTGACCTGCTGGAAAGCAGCTCTGCTGAGAGGGACCTGGGAGTCCTGGTGGACGAAAAGCTGACCATGAGCCAGCAATGTGCCCTTGTTGCCAAGAAGGCCAATGGTATCCTGGGGTGAATTAAGAGGAGTGTGGCCAGCAGGTCGAGGGAGGTAATCCTCCCCCTCTACTCTGCCCTGGTGAGACCCCACCTGGAATACTGTGTCCAGTTCTGGGCTCCCCACTTCAAGAAAGATGAGGAACTCCTAGAGAGAGTCCAGAGGAGAGCAACTAGGATGATGAAGGGACTGGAGCATCTCTCCTACGAGGAAAGGCTGAGAGAGCTGGGCTTGTTCAGCCTGAAGAAGAGAAGACTGAGAGGGGACCTCATCAATGCATAATATATCTTAAGGATGGAAGTCACGAGGATGGAGCCAGACTCTTTGCAGTGGTGTCCAGCGACAGGACAAGGGGCAATGGGTACAAACTGAGACATAAGCGGTTTCAGTTGAATATGAGGAAAAACTTCTTTACTCTGAGGGTGTCGGAGCCCTTGAACAGGCTGCCCAGGGTGGCTGTGGAGTGTCCTTCTCTGGAGATTGTCAAAGCCCACCTGGATGAAGTCCTGTGTAACATGCTCTAGGAGAACCTGCCGAGGTCCCTTCCAACCCTTGCGATTCTGTGATTCTGTCATATCGTATGGAATAGCGCTTTAGCCAGTTGAGGTCAGCTGTCTCAGCTGTGCCCCCTCCCAGCTTCTTGTGCACCTGGCAGAGCTGAGAGCTGAGAAATCATTGACTAGTCTAAGCACTACCCAGCAACAACTAAAACATCAGTGTGCTGTCAACATTCTTCTAGTACTGAATCCAAAACACAGCACTATGCAGGTCACTATGAAGAAAATCAACTCCATCCCGGCCAAAACCAGGATATTTGAAGAGGATTGTTCCCATTCTCACAAGCAAGGAGCCTCCATTCAGAATCATTCATCTCTATTTGGAAATCCTGTGAAGAGCTCATTCACTTTGGAAAAGGCCAGTCATAGAAAATAAGGCAGGGGTATCATGCTGAAAGCTTGTTGACAGAAGGGCAGTAGCCATAATCAAGATGCTGACTGGGCTGCTAGTATCTCTTGAGCTGTAATGTCAGCAGATTTGTTACTTGTTTGTACTGTTTATTCTCTGAATTCCTAAGGCACATAGAAAAGTTCATCCTATATTGATAATGGGGGCATAATCTGTAGCCAAAGATAACATTTTCAATTAGAGGCAACATCTCAAGTTTTATAGGCAAGACAGAGTTATTTTAAAATGTAATCCACATTGAGAATATGTAATCCACATTGAGAAGTTTCAGAAATATATTTTATACCTTCATTCTCTGACAATACCCTGTCTACTTGTTTTACATGCATAAGTACTACCTGATTTGTGTTTTCATTTACTCTGGCTAAACACTGTCTGTTACAGTTTTCTTCTTCTCTGCAGCAATGATGGACCTCACAGCTGGGAGGGAAATCAGCAGCAGCTACAAGATCATCTAGAAACTATGTGGAGGCCATTTTTTTTCTGAACTTAGTAGCAGTAACTATTTTTTTTCACAATCCTCTTTCATTGTTCTAGTAACAGTTTGAAACACTTGCTCCTCTTAAACAGTTGGCTCTTGGCTTGCTCAGCATCCCAGTGTGCAAAAAAAAAAGCTGTTCTTGACTATTTTTTTCCAGACTTACAATAAAAACAAAACAGAAAGCATTCTAGAAGCTTACGCTTCAGTCTACAGGCTTAAGTTATAGTGCCGTCTGGACTGAAAGAAGCATTTAAAGTAACAGTTTGAAACACTTGCTCCTCTTAAACAGTTGGCTCTTGGCTTGCTCAGCATCCCAGTGTGCAAAAAAAAAAGCTGTTCTTGACTATTTTTTTCCAGACTTACAATAAAAACAAAACAGAAAGCATTCTAGAAGCTTACGCTTCAGTCTACAGGCTTAAGTTATAGTGCCGTCTGGACTGAAAGAAGCATTTAAAGCTCTTCAAAAAAAAAAAAAAAAAACATAGTGAATAAATAAATAGTTCACAAAAAAAAAGAAAGGTTATTTAAGTCTTTATGAGATGTACAGACTGAGGTCACAAATTGCAGTCAGTTATCCTAGATAGTACACCACACAGACATATTGCCTATTTTACCTTTATCTCACACCCCATAGAAGAGAAATTCCAGGAAGGAAAACGGAAGTAGATTAGCTGTTCCCTGCCTGGTCAACCTTCTTAAGGGACAGACTTCTATAGGTCATAGAAAATCAACCTGTTAAGCTAATTACTTTGCAGTAAATTCATTGAAGTTCTTTTGTGTTTCTCCCTCCCCCCCATATATGCCTGTCAAAATAAAGCGCCGGTATCCCCTGTTAACCTTGATGGCTGATTCACTACTGCAAGAAGTTATCAGAGTTTTAACATAAAGACAATAACTGATCAAATTTGAAATAACTACAACAGGGTAAGAAAGATACTTGAATGAAATGGAAAAAACCACATGCAATATATGCATATTCCTATATGGCACATATATTTAAATATATATATATCTTCACAATGTTTTAACAGGGACTGTTTGATAGATGCAGAGGATTTATACTATAAGTTAACATTATTTCAGCCTAGAATCCAAACCCAAAAAGTGATTATTAAAATTGTTTACACACATTTGTGTTTTCTTGTTCAAAGCTGGTTTTCACGTGATTTTACTTTCTTTTACTAAAGCACATTACTGTGCCTTAGTAGTAGTAGGCTTGTTACCATACATATTTTTAATTCATTTAACTGATATGACCCAAGTATATTTATTTACAATAGGCAGTAGTTTTCAAGCTCCTAGAGTCACCCAGAAATAAATAGAAAAAAAAAAAAAAAAAAAAAAAAAAAAGATACTCATCAGTAGCCAAATTCTACTGTTTTTTAAAAAAGGACAACTCTCAAAACTTGCATGACTGCAAATCCTAGTTATACTAAAACACAGAATATGTTTATCTGGTTTTAAATGTGTTTCCTGAAAAACTAGTTACTTAAACTGAATACCATACTGGAGCATGCCTGAGCAATTCCAGTAACTTATTTGGAAAAGAAATGTGAGAATTATCAAGAAAACAGTGATTCTTGTTTATCACTGGCATTTAGGGAGTGGTTTATGACACTAAGAATTGCCTGAGCAGCTAGGAGGCTGCAAAAGAAGAAAACTAGTTATGACTGCAGGGTGCAAAGGAAGCAATGCCTGAAAGCTGGGAAGAAATTTGCTGCTATAAAGCAGAATTTACTGGACTCTGATGACGTTTATTCTACCTCATTATTTCTAGATGGCCCCTTCTAAGTTCATTCTTTTATTGTGACAGGCTTTGTGCAGACAGCAAGGAGCACAGAACAGCTTAAATACTTTCTCATTTAAATAGATAACAAAAGCAACAAAGATAATAATTTTGCTGAGTTCACAGAGCAGGCCAGGGCACTGAGTAGAGCCTCTTTTCTCCAACTGCTTTACAGCTGCCCTACTTTCTAGGCATAATATATCATCATTTTGTTTAAGCATGGGGTTTTTGGGTTTGGGTTTTTTTGCTTTCTTACTCACCTAGACACCTATGCCATCACCAACATTTTTGTTGGAAAGAACATTATTATTTCTTAATCTGGTGAGTCATAGCACAAGTTGGCCTGTGAGAAGCAGTCTCAACTCCACTAACTCTGTTTTTCCTTGCTATAGAATGGATGAAATGAAGAAACATCAGAGGTCATGTTTCAATCCAGGACAACATTGTAAAATGTCCTAGGCGATTCTCCATTAAGAAGAAAACAGCTTCTATTCTAGTACATCTCCAGCAAACATGAGCAGAAGAATCTTCAGCCATAGGGTTAATCTAAGCAAGAGGTTTCCCAACCAAAGTGCTTTCAACATTCATAGTACCCTTGAAGGCAGGACAAATGGCGGTCTGGTAGCAGTGGTAGCAACATCACCCACATCTTGATACTTCTATGTGTTGCCCTTTATATGTGTCTCACGGAGTAACTCCATGTTTGGAGTTACTGTCCTTCAGCAATACCAGTTGCTTATGCTTGTGTGAAATAAAACTGTGTAGATGACCGCTACCAGCAGCAGGACCTGCATTTCCAGCTAAGGATACAGGAGCTGAGCTAAAGGCTCAAATACCCTGAGATCATGGGGTTGTAAGGTAGATTGCCTTGCGTGAGTGAGATGAAGGAAGTTCACATAATTGTGCTGAGATACAAGAGGAGTAGAGTTTAGACATGGATGGGCAAGGAAAATAGGTCTGGATCAGGAATCCAAAAGTAGAAGACAAATGAGAACATACTGAGCTGGGTAAATGCAAGGCAGAAATCAGCAGTGACTAGAATGTGCATCCATCCTTGCCCAAAGGCAACCTCCAAACCCCTCAATCTCTTCTCTCTTGATAACAAAATAATTGAGAAAACCACAAGCATTTTTGCTTCTCCAGTTCTGCTCCACATAGGGAATGAAAAATTCTGAAAGTTTTTATCTGGTTAGCTTGGACGGTATGGGCTTCACATTTGTAGATGACCTATGTGAATGACAAGAAAATGTCACGATGGAGTTTTTGTTTGCTTCCTTTACCCAGACTTAGTACATACTGCATGTACATAGACAAACATACACACACAAACACACACTCAAGTGAGTCCAAAGGAAATTATTGTTCATAGAATTGTTTAGGTTGGAAAAGACCTTTAAGATCATCAAGTCCAACCATTAACCTAACATTTCCAAGTCCACCACTTAACCATGTCCTTAAGCACCACATCTACATGTCTCTTAACTACCTCCAGGAGTGGTGACTCAAACACTTCTTTCTGGGCAGCCTGTTCCAATACTTGACAGCCCTTTCGGTGAAGAAATTTTTCCTAGTATCAAATCTAAACCTCCCCTGACTCTGCTTGAGGCCATTTCTTCTCATCCAATTGCTAGTTACTTGGGAGAAGAGATGGACACCCATCTCTCTACAGCCTCCTTTCAGGTACTTGTAGAGGGTGATAAGGTCTCCCCTCAGCCTCCTCTTCTCCAGACTAAACAACACCAGTCCCCTCAGCCGCTCCAGACCCCTCACCAGCTTCATTGCCCTTCTCTGGACACGCTCCAGTGCCTCAATGTTCTTCTTGTAGTGAGGGGCCCAAAACTAAATGTGATATTTGCGGTGTGGCCTCACCAGTGCCGAGTACAGGGGCACAATCACTTCCCTACTCCTGCTGGTCACACTATTCCTGATACAAGCCAGGATGCTGTTGGCCTTCTTGGTCACCTGGGCACACTGCTGGCTCATATTCAGTTGGCTGTTGACCAACACCCCCAGCTCCTTTTCCCAGGGCAGCTATTATTGCAAGGGCATAAATTAAAAAATGAGGAAATGCTGGAATTAATGCTATCGTAGAAATTTCATTCACACTTTCTACATGTAAACATTAGGTACAACAATAAATAGCGTGATATCATAAAACTAAATGTTACATCATAATGTTGAGGTAATCATAAGGGACTTTAATGGACAGTCTTCTTTCAGACATTTATACACAAGGAATACTTTTTGTTCCATAATATAGCGTGTATTAGTAAAGTGACTGCAGCATCAATTTATTTTGATAAAACTGCTAATAAGATATAAATTATATTGAAAAATTAGTTTGGTTTTTTTTTTTATTTCGCAACTGCACAATTTTTTATAGTTCTTTTTAGGTTTGTTTGGTTTGTTTTTTTTTATTTTATTTTATTTTGGAGTCATCAAGATATTAAAGATTATCTTTAACAATGTAACTTTTTGGACTAAGCCATGACAGCTGGAGAAAATTACGAATCACTTTCACATTACAGTATATTTTGGATATAACAATGTCAATAATGTCAGCATATTCTGCTGATAATAATAAACAAGTATAATAAGGGTGAATGTTGCTGTTTAGGCATATCTGTTGACCAGACCCATGTATCCACTCATTATAAGCTCCACAACATCTCTTAAATCTGTAATTCCTGAGCTGCCATGTGACCAACAAATATTTCTTAAGTAAAGTAACAAATCTTCTTGTCTTGCAGGATACACACTGTACTTTAATTTAAGTCTACCTTCTCCTGATTTTTCCTCATGCATCACTTCTTCTCCCCCCAGTGACAAACGGGTAGCATTTAGCTCTCCCTGCACCTCTGTTGCTCCATCCTTACCTTTCCCAAAATGCTGGAATGGCATCAGAGCAGCCTGCTGTTTTCTTGGTCTTTGATATCAGCAGTGACAAAAATGAAACTTACCTCAAGAGTGGGAAGAACTGAAAAGTAATTACTTGCACACAAAATTAAATTAAATTTTCTCATTTCAGAAGTATAATTTCATGCTGTTTGCGGCCATTTTTCTCTACAGCTGAATAATTATAGATGATTTTTTCACTGCTCAGTTAGCTACCTTTAATTTTAGATAGATGTTGGTTGGTTAAAAGGAGAGTTAATGAAAATCTTCTTCAGAAAGGAATAAAAGTCTAGCATGACATAACAGTTGGCAATGCTAACTGCAATTTTTTTTATAGTCAATATAGCTCATCTGTCCAGTCAAACTGTAGCAGTCCATAGTAATGCAGTTTGTCTTTCACAAGACCCAAACAATATATGATGGTAAAGCACATTCATTACCAATCAAGTGTGAAGAAATTAAGGCTGAGGCACAGAAAGCTAGGTTTCAGATTCATGTCAGCAAGACAATTTAGTTAGGAATTGAGCATAAATTAAGACCAAGGCACCTAAAAGCTGAAAATTCAGCTTGTGCTAAAAGCAGCAAACTGATGTTTCCTGCTATACTTAAGTATCCCATTCTCCCTTGGTTCCTGATATCATTATTGGAGCACAGATGGCAAAACCACATACTGTTCGAATTTACTATGTTCATTCACAAGGGTGTTAGTTAAAAAAAATAGCATTAGTCTAAATATTATAGCTCCATTTATTCTCTTTTTCATGATTTTTTTTCATTTTTCAATACTGAAATAAATAAACCTGGATTTGCAGTTACTAAATATGCCATATACTTTCTAATAATGGAAAGTACATGATGGCTGGTTTGCAGACATTGCAGAACAAGGTAATTAAAATTACAAACTTTAAAAACACATGTAATTTCCTCCATTGTTCCTAATGCCCTCTCTAGAGTCATTACAGCCGTTGTGAAAGTATGTTATTATAGGGTTATTAGACATGATCTTTACTTGATCATCTCAAATTACTCTTCACTGACAAATCAAGTTTTATGTTGCAAGGTTCCCTCACTGAAAACGTTTGGTGACTCACTGATTGCACAGATGCTAATAGCTACAAAAGAGACTTGTGGTCCAAGTTAACAATAGGAGTACAATAACTTTTTGTTAATCATTTAAGGGATGGGTAAGTGCTAGATTAAAAAAATATTGCAGATGATATTAAATGATAGACCTAAAAAGACAACCTGAAGTAATAAGATAGCAGCTGGAGACAAAGTAAAATAACATCCTGTAATAACAATGACCAAAGGTCCTGCAACCAGGCTTTTCAGCTTGCATTTAACATGTTATGGACAGATTCCCTTAAGTGCTTAGTACCAAGAGAAAGCACTCTTTGTATTTAAATATAAACTATAAATTAATTAAAGGTATGTGCATTTGAAGTCCTCATTATAGCAATCTTTTTCTAAGTCTATATTTACTAGGTAGCAGACAAGTTTTTAACTCATGTTGCATTCTGATGAACTTACTGCTGCATTCTCTCCCTGGTTTGTGTGTGTGTCTGTGCGTGCACATGTGTGTATCCTAATCAGCTTCCTTCTTCTACCTATTTCTCAGTTTCATCTCCTGCAAACTGTTAAGCTATTAATTGGAAAGGATTAACTTAGGTTTTAATTCAGTTATAGTTTTTCTATTTCTGCACTAAATACTGACAAATACTTGGATACCAATTTAACTTTTGTGTTCCCCTTCAGGTTTTTTGACCGTTTTCCCCCTCAACCTGAATAAGGTTATTGTTGTGGAATTTGTTATCAAATCTTGCCTACTCTTCTCTTTGTATGTGTTCTTATCATAAGCTGTCCAATTTATGTATCTGCTATCTAATTTTTTCAGTCTTTTACAATTTGTAGAGACATCGTAGAGGTTTTCTAATCAAAATGAGAAAAGTTCAAAAGACACAGGTAATAGGGCCCGAGTTCTCATTTAATCCTTGCTATCAGTTGTACCATCTACTTTTCCTTGAATGTATACTTTACCATACTGTAAGTACACTGAAACCTGGTCCTGGGCACATGCTGACTGGATGCAAAAACCTAATGGTACACAACTCATTTTGAATTAGAATCAGTTTACCTATTCCATTCCTTTTCCAGTATTTGTATAATAGTCATTATCTGTAAGACAGTCTCTAAACACAAGGATAGGTGGTCCATCTAGTCCAGTACCATGTCCCCAGCAGTGGCTAATAAGAGCAGCTGGTCTAGGAGGCCTATGGAACAGGGCAAACATACGGTCACACTTTCGTAGTGTGCTCTCCCAGCGTAGAGCTCGTAGCTAAGCCAGCTGTGGTTCTTTGTGTTGATGAGCACCTCTCTTCTGAGAATTTTTTCAAAAGCTTTTAGTATGCAAATCTTCCTGACATTCAAGACATCTGCGGCAAGGTGTTCCGCAGTTTACTTATGCACAGTGTGAAAAATTTCTTTTGTCCTTAGTAGCTCTCCAACATAATTGCTTGCTTCCCCAGTTTCAGTATTATAAAACCAGTTTGCATTTAATATGCAACAACTGCATAGTTGCTTTCTCCTAATCAGCCACATTTTTATTACTCTCCTTCATATCTCCCACAAACATAATTTCTCCAAATTGTAGAGTTCTTAACTAGTAAGTTACTCCTTGCTCCATCTCTTTAGCCCTTCTCTATATAATTTTGTGACTCTATTGCCTGTATTTTCTTGTATACCAGATATGGGCATATCACAGATTCTTGCAATAGCTTAATGATATTTTTATTTTATTCGTCAGAGCTTAATAATCTTAGATATCCTTAGAATACTGAGAAGTGAATGCAGAACAAATGTAGATTTGCTGTAAACCAAACAGAGCTCTGAATTTGGCTTACTGCATGTATAAAATATAGCATAGTTAATTTGTAATATATAACAAAATATATACTTTAGGAAAAGACATTTTTGAATTTTAGGCAATAACTACACAGTAGAGGTACTGACTACTTTCATGTTTCCCCTTTCGTAATTGAAAATGTCCACAAACTTAGCCACTTTCATCTTTCAGACTACTTTAGACAGTCTGGAAAATAAAATCACAAACCTATGAGGTACAGAGAAATGCACCTGCAATAACAGAGACATATTGATTAATCGTCTGAAGCAGATCAAGGAGGAGTTAGCACACACTGATGGACATTTGTTACAGCAGAATTCATATTTACCTGGGCTACATGGCAAACCAGCTTAATTTTGGCAAATGCATGTAAGTAAATCCATTTCAGCAGATTTGCTGGCTCACAGACATTACACATCATATTATGTCAACAGTATCAGCACCACATTTTTCATTGTTTCCCACATTCTTCTGTAATGGGCACCTTATTCACTTGGAAGCGCAAGGAAGATGAGCTGCCAAATTATATTTGCAACTCTTAGCACAGTTAATCAAGAGGGAGACTCTGGGACCACAGAAAGCTCCACAGATTCTCCTTCAGATGCACCATGCTTTGTAGATAGACTGCAGCTTTATCATTCAAATAACCCTGAGGACTGGTAGTTTTGATAAATAGAAGCTTTGCTCTGTATTGTCTGTGGCTTGTGTCCTTCCTTTCCCAGTCTCATGAGCAGCAGCTGAGAGAAAAGAGGTCACTGAAGCCCCTTAATTACAGAGCCGGAACTGCACTGCTTTCATACTCCCAAAATAGCAAAGCTTACATAAAAACATTAACAGCATGAAATTACAGAATATTGGAAACAGCTAGCATGGCAAAGATTCAGTAAAGGTAAACAAAACCTGCATTTAGACAACTTTACATATAGGCAAAATGTTAGACTGCAGACAATTCTGTAATTGACTAAGAAATAATCTCTCTTTTGCTAGTAATGTTGCCCCCAAATCAAACCTTTTGGCAACAAGCTATCTTCTTTAAAACCGTGGATTATTGTTACATGCATTGTACTAGTGCTGCTCATTCTTATTGTACCAGAATGTTGCTCTGTGGAGCTTCCCATCTCCCATGGAAACCCAGAGCAGTACAATTGTTTGCTAAGTCAGACCTCAGCACTGGCAGACTTAAAAGAACCCAAGCAACAACAGGGACAACAACAAAACCTTAAGCAAAAGTACCCTCTTTTTCATTTGCTGTTTAGGTCAAAATGACCTAAACCCTTACATGGTTCAGATCAACCCTGTAGCACAAGATCGCATCAAAACAAAGGAAAACATGAAGTTTCTTAATGTGATGTCATTGAACAAAAGTTGAAATCAATACAAGTTGGGTATAGTTTTTAATACAAAATGAATACACGCTAGATAAGTTTTGCCTTTAAGCTGTGATTAAAGAAACTGACAAAACTGAACTTTGCCGTATTTGAAAAGTAGACCACGACAGAGGACTTGGTTATTGAGGCACTTTACCCCCATGATTAACTTTTGAGTGCCTGCCTTGGCGTAGTGCTAATAGGAACTGTTCTGCTGTAGTCATTACCATTGTAAAAGAACAAGTAGAGCTCCTGGATACTGTGGTAATTAGAAATCCTATGGCACTTATTAAAAGTGTAGGGGCACTAACATCAGAGCTCCATTCAAATTCCCGTTTAGATGATTATCGTTAGCTCAGTTTTGACCTTTTGCTGTTTTAGCTGGCTGTCATATTTCTCATTTAACCTCCTAAAGACTAGCAGGATCATTACTGTCATGATCCAGTCACTGCTCAGGTGCTGCATGCATAAAACTTGCAAAAACCTTTGGTGCATCTTTTAGTAGGAAAGGTTGGGTCAGTATTTTCAGTCTTCACTTTTTGGAATTTCTGTTTGCAAGCTTACTCAAGGATTCTCATCTGAAAAGGTAAGAATTTAACATTGACAACCTGACTGCTGTCTCACAGTCCCTAAATCCTGCACCAGTGCTTCACGTCCCTGCAGCAAAGCAAGGCAGCCGCCTTCTGTCCCTGTATGCAGCTGATGAGGCAGGAGGTAGCCTTTGGCTTCTCCTCACTGTCTAACGCAGTGGCTCCCTGTATCCTGTGACTCAGTAGGGCTGCCATCCTGATATCAGATACATGCATGGCATCTGACTTCAGCTACAGCCCTAACATGCTGGGTATGTGCCGTCTCCGTACAGTCACATGGCATCTCCCTGCCAGCAAGCTGTACGTGCCGCATGCCTGCCGCTGCTGCAGCACTGAATCAGCCAAGCACAGGGTGTGTTTAGCAGTATCAGTTACATTTTAAAGCTACGAAGAAAACATCCCAGCCATCCAAGCGAATAACCCTCACTATGCTACTGTGCATCAGCTGAACATAGACAAACCCTACCCTTTCCTGGGCATCGAATGGAGCTGGCAGTTACTGGCACTGGCTTGTGAGAGGATGCAGAGTCTGGTCCTGAGCGATGATTTCCACAAGTAATCATGAACTTCTAAAGGTGAGATCAGCAATAACGATTAAAAAGGAGTCACACCACACAACAAAGTTTGCTGTTGATTTTTTATTCACATACATAGGCACAAAGCACATTCCTAAATCATCTCTAGGCTATCATCATCTTAAGCACAAAAAGCACACCTAGCTGCATTTTCAGGTTTTGGGTACTGCAGACTTCTGTCATCATCTCAAGAAAACAGTTTCTGTATTTTTTTGAAACAGAAGAACCTGAAGGCATTTTTCCTCATATAGAGAACTGCGATATTGAGTGTACTGCTTGGGGATAGCCTTCAAGATGCTGCATCTCTACTTCAAACGGAGAGAGCCAAACAGCATGTGACTCATTGCAGATGCTGGAGAAAAGAAAAACATTAGTGCTGTGTCTGAGTTTCTTCAGCGATAGGCATCTGCTTTGGAGAATCAGTTAAAACTGAGGCTTATACAATGAGAAAACAATTCCATCCTCCCCCCAAGAGAGCAAGCAGCTCATCTGTCTTTTCTTTCAAGATGCTGTTAGTTTTTCCGAGGAGTCTCCTTCCTTCTTCAGCATCTGCTCTGTTCCTGGCTGTGGAAGAGCTTTCCTAGGTTTGCTGCTTTACACTGAGGTGGGGAGCTTTGTGCTGTAGGTCCATACACATATGATATTCCATTTATAAGCATTAAATCAAGATCCACATTTCCCCAGAAGCTGAATCCCTGATTTTCAGTCTCAGATTATTAAATATTTTTCCAGACAGAATAAGCAAATTGTCAAAAGTGTGGAGGACACATTAGCTCACTGAAGAGCTAAAATAACATTAGCTTGATTCTGTCTGGGTTATCTTTGAGACCATCAGCCAGCATTATCTTTCTAGAGGCTTGTGAAGGTTTTGCTTAAAAGAGCAATTCTAGGTCTCTTGATGTGTTTAGATTAATATATAATACCTTTTATTTTTGTAAGAAGAGCTTTATCAAACATGAGTAATTTGGTTTAATGGAAAAGAAAGTGAATGAACTGTAATAGCCTGTGATACAGAGGAAATCAGTCCACAATATCTCATGTGCACTCTATGCCTTAACCAGAGTGCAAGCAACCTCTGTTCAGGGATAACGTGTGCCAGCTTGCCTGGGAGGTACAATTGAACTTCCAACCAGCCCCAACACAAACAAGTGCCCTGGCCACAAGCAGGGTGTAATCCCATGACAGAAATATGGTCCCACTCATGGAGCAACAGGGATGTGGGGCCTTCCTGAACAAGGATTGGGGAAGGAGAATGCAGAACTGATCCAGCACTGTCTGATCAGAGCCTGACTCCACATGATGCCTTAAAGTTATGAACAGGACATATGGAAGGGTTCTTTGCGTCAGGGCAGGATCCAGCTTGTGAATTTATCATAGATGGTAGAGGACGTTGGTTTAACTCCTCTTGGATGGCCAAAAGAAAATGAGACCTGGATTCCTCGCATCATTTGGTGAGTATTTTAACTTGGGTATTATGGGATAAAGGGAATGGGAATATTACTGCTTCATTTGGAAACAGCATGGCTAGAAGCATGCATGATACTAACAGAAAAATTTATGATAAATGCCACATGACTCTCAAACATCAGTGAATGTCCTGTGTCATACAATGCAATACGCAGTCTACTATGGGGCAAACAGCACACTGCTGAGGGGAGAGTGAGGGAATTTATCCTTGGGTTCTCCGGATATTATTTGACCTCAAGCAGTTACATTTTGCAGATCTCTAACTATACCCCATACCCCGCATCATCAGGTCATGAAGATCAGGGATATATGAGCCACATGCTATTTCTTAATTTCTTTAACCGAAAAATAATGTAAGCAACTTGTTTTGGGAACAGCAATTTAACTGAATTACATATATTTATAGAATTAGGTATTGTATTATTTAAACACAGATACCTGTAGATGCATTAGTGAGCCAAGATTAAATGCATAAAAGAATAATCTTTCTTACAACACTGCACCTCTCTGCAGTATATTTTTGGATACTGCTTTGGTAATTAAAAGCTTTATGAGCAGTTCATTGCAGAATAGTTAAAATGTGTTAAAATCCATTAGCACAGATTGAATATATTCATGAAATGTTTCTTTGGTACAATAATGAAATTCACTTCACTTTTTTTCCCCTCCTTTTAGTGGTAAGTTGACTAAGTTGTGAATAAAATGCAGTATAAATGAAAACAGTTATTTTAAACCAAGTCATGCAAGCTTTTTATTTATGCTGCAACTTTAATCTAATAAAAAAATCTGTGCCATTCTTAACTCTTAGGGAAAAATCCCAGCAACTTAGCAGATGTGAGCTAGACAAACTTACGCTCCTACAGAAGTATCTGGGAAGTTGCTGTTGTGAATACTTGTGCTACTAAAAAGCTGTCATATTGGGAAATAAGGAATCTACACAATAGAATTAATTGACTTTTTTTTTATGTTGTTCATTTCTTTCATTGCTGATTTCATGCACATTTTATAAGTCAGCTTCTTTTTCTCTTGCTCACGAACAGGCCAGAACACACAGATAAGAAAATGTTCTTCAGAAAGAGATTGCTAAAGGTAAAATATGGTGCTTACTAACAGGAACAGAAAAATGCACACCTGGAAAGGAGGGAAGGCCACTGTAATGAAGACATTGTTATTTGAACTCTGAATGTTTGGAAAATTTCTTCAGATCTTAATAAGTAGCCACAGTCTTGTTATAATCAGTGTCAACTGCTGTATACATCAGAACTGAAAAGCCAATTACAAAATCCTGAACTTCAACTGCTTGTTTTCCTCAGAACTCAGAATTGTGGATATAACAAACTTGAAATTATGCTGACAAATTCCTTTGGAGATCTTTACCAGCAACCTGCAATGATATATTTGTTTTTCATTATACATTATATAGCCAATAAAATGAAAATGTGAAGTTCAAAGGGCAAATTAATCTATCATGACAATTTGGTATAAGATATTTGAAACCAAATGAGCACACTACTATAAATATGTTATTATTAAGGTCAAGTATAATTGATCTGAAATCCAGGTGAATAAAAGAATAGTTGCCTTTTCATCTATGGAGTGTGTAGATAGCTTTTAATTTTAAAATAAAACTAATTAACTGTGCAATTTTATTTTTCTTCCTAGGCTACTCTCTGCCTCCAGATTAGTTCTGAGGGTCTCCATGGCTCTACTTTACATTAATTTGTAGCCTTCTTTCTCAGTGTTTCTGAAGGGTTTCTTCCTTCTGTGTCATGACATCTTTCCTAGTTGAAGCAGCACATCTCCGTTTGGATACAGGTTGTGCTGTCTGGCAGAGCTGGTGTATGAGTTACTCTGCACAGAATGCACATTACACCTGGGAAGTGTGGGTACATCTGCGTGGAGATTTGTCACTTCGGGTCTAGCTGTCCTGTATCTTCCTTGCTGTGATGCCAAATGTAAAATTTATTGTCTGGAATCATTCAGTGCTCACAGCTCTTACTTGCTCACAGATTGCAGACAATTCCTGGGCAGAGTATGCAATATGCTTACTATAGAATCATAGAATCACTTTGGTTGGAAAAGACTTTTGAGATCATCGAGTCCAACCTTTAACCTAGCCCTGACATCCCACCACTAAACCATGTCCCTAAGCATCTCATCTACTCTTCTTTTAAATACCTCCAGGGATGAGGACTCTACCACCTCCCTGGGCAGCCCATTCCAGAGCCTGACAACCCTTTCGGTGAAGAAGTTTTTCCTAATGTCTAGCCTAAACCTGCCCTGGCACAGCTTCAAACCATTCCCCCTCGTCCTATCATCTGTTACCAGGGAGAAGAGGCCGACCCCCACCTCACTACAGCCTCCTTTCAGGTAGTTGTAGACGGTGATCAGGTCTCCCCTCAGCCTCCTCTTCTCCAGGCTAAATAACCCCGGTTCCCTCAGCCGTTCCTCATATGACTTGTGTTCCAGACCCCTCACCAGCTTCATTGCCCTTCTCTGGACACGTTCCAGCAATGCAACATCTTTCTTGTAGTGAGGGGCCCAAAACTGAACACAGTATTCGAGGTGCAGCCTCACCAGTGCCGAGTACAGGGGCACGATCACTTCCCTACTCCTACTGGTCACACTATTTTTGATACAGGCCAGGATGCCATTGGGCTTCTTGGCCACCTGGGCACACTGCTGGCTCATATTCAGCCGGCTGTCAACCAGTACCCACAGGTCCCTCTCTGCCAGGCAGCTTTCCAGCCACTCTTCCCTAAGCCTGTAGTGCTGCATGGGGTTGTTGTGACCAAAGTGCAGGACCCGGCACTTGGCCTTATTGAACCTCATCCAGTTGGCCTCGGCCCATCAATCCAGCCTGGATCCTGGGAGGGAAAAATTAAAACAGGATTCAAAGTAGAGGACCAAGAGGTAGTATTGTATCTAGAGGTGACCTCTCTCTTTGAACATCTATATCTTTTGGGGATAAGTTTAGTATTTTTTAGTATGGGCACTATTTTCCCAATAGTAGCTGTGATAGAAGCCACACTGGAAGGTGAGAGGTCACCTCCAGCTCTGGGAGCTCAGCTGGTGCTGCCCTGGGGACGGAGGCTCACGAAGGGGTTCAGCCAACACCCCCCATGACACTACTATGTGTGCAGCCTCCTCTTTGTTTCAGCTGACACAAACTGTCCCACATTCCCTTATCCTGCCTCTTGCACTGACCATTAACGAGCAGGCACTTGTTTGACGATTAACAAACAGGTACTGACAAGACTAGCAAACCGATATTTCTCCACATTCTATATAAGAATATCTACAGATTAAGGTGGATAAGAATCGTTAACAAGGTGAAAAATTTGGAGAAATCCCCATAAGTGGAACAATAAACATAAGGAAATTAATAGACATGAATAGACATAAGGAAACTGTTGTGCTTAGAAAAATAGAATTAAATTCAATTTTAGGCTTCAGTACATAGTGTAGCTATGTACTACATAGCTATTTCTGTACATAGCTATTCTGTTTCTGGTTAGCTGCTTTGAGAATGCTATAGGAGGCAGACCACACACCGTGTTTCAAATTTCATCACGACACCAAACACTTCGTTGTGTCACCTTGGACAATGTATTCTCCATGTAATAAGCTTGCCATGTATTATGCAAGCCTGAATTAAAAATGGAATTGGAGGAAAAAAAAAAGAAAACCTCAGTTCTTCCTTATATTACATCTTCATTGAAGCCTACCAGTTGCACAGAAAAATAAATAGGGTCAAACACTGCCTGAACTGCTTACAGCCTCATTTTACTTCTGTCAAATAAATGCGTCTTTCCTCTCTCTCATCAATATACAATGCATATAGTTGCTAGATGGAAAAGATTTAATTAAATTACTTTGCTTTACTAAAAGAGATAAACAGTAGATCCAATATTGCCTAGTATAAATATATGAAGCCAAAAGTAAGTTGCCCCAGGGTTTGTTTAAACCTTCCATAACTGTAGAGAATGATTAAACTACAGAATCAAATAACTTTAAGAGACTTACAAAATTTCAATTGTTGCCCAAAATATAAGAAATATGTAGATCACTTTTCACTTTGGATAAAATCATACCTATTGTGAATTCAAAAGGCAGAACTGCCCTACTGAATCCTGGAAGTCATGGCAGCAGGGATACTAAGATGCTTCAGAATGCTTAGAATTAAATTTTTTGGAAGAGAGATGCCCAAAGTGAACAGTGCCGTGCAGTACTGTGACTTAGAAGTCTAAGCTTTTCATTATTAAAAATATGCCTTATGTATGTCCCTTTTTTTGGTTAGCAGATCATCCATGAATCAATATTTGTTATTCATGAGAATTTGATGAATACACAGGAGAAGTAATTCATTAGTTCTTTAAAATCGGTATGTTTATTCTTTGTTGTTAGCATCATTTGATTGCTCACCTACAGCATTTTTCTTTTTTTGTTGATGATATATTTGTCAAACATGTAAGTCACACACCCCTAGTAGGAGCCTCTGGTGGCTAAACATCAGACTAAAATTGAATTTAGAAAGATTACTTGTTGGTTTTCAGCCTGATAACAGAGAACATTTGGGATCTGTGACCTAATTTTAAAGACTTTGAAAGGTAACTAAGGACAAAAGTGAACCTTTTTTTTTTTTTTTAAATTTTAAATTTACCATTGGAAAATTGTTAGGGATCTAAAAATTTTATTTTATTTTTAAGGAAAGAAAACTTATGGTCAAACATATGGCAACCTAATCTATAATTAAGGGACCTTAATATTTTACTTAATTCACAGAAATATTTGAAAAACAGGTTATAATTTCCTTCATTTTACTTGCTGAATTTCACCTTGTTAATAGCTGCAATATATTTGAACTTGTTTTAACATTTTCAAGAAATTGCTTCTTGCATACCTAATAAGCTTAAAATACTTTTAAAAAATATTTTCATTTCTTGAAATGAAAAATTACTTCTTTTGGAAGACCTTTCCTATTGCATTGTGTGTGAACCTGATGCTTACAATCATTTCCCAGCATAAGCTGGTAACTTTTATTTGTTCCTTTACAAAAGCAGTCAGTCATGTAGATAATGGGAATGAGAAGTACAGTAGTAAGTCACTGCCATTAAGGACTCTGAAAAGTTTTCATGAACAATATGTTTATTGTATTGTGTGAACAAAAGAAAAGCATACAAGGATCATTAAGGCACTAAATATAGCTAATATAGAAATGGAAAAGTGTTATATGGAAGAGTGAATTCCACTGTGGTAACTTAACAGTTACCCCACACTTTTTTCCAAGGTTTCAGCAATAACAAATTTAATCAAATTTACTTAAATAAAATAACTTTAATATTGGTAAGAATGGGTTGAAATTTTACAGATTATCAGTCACTGGGTTTCCATACCTATTTGTATGAGCGATAGGATGATGGGAAGCTGACTTAGCCAAGTGTTGATTTAGTAACATTTTTCTGTAAAAGAAGAAATATCTCTTCATTTGAAATATGCCATAAGATATAGTCATAAGAATATAACTTTGAATAGCTAATGAAAGCAGGCAGCTGTATAGATGTAAACCACTGGTCAGAGTGGTTTCCTGTCCCAAAATCCACAGACAAAGCAGTACCCTAACCAAGGAGGGAAGGAAAAAGACCAGATGAAGAGAAGGTATGTGGGCTTGCAGGAATACATCCTGGTTCTGAAAGACATCTCTTAAAGGCAGAATTCAATTAAATAGGGCCTTTAAGAAATCTTTTACTGGTCTTGATATTCAAACTGTACAGGACTAATATTTGCAATTAACATTTTAGGTATGGAAAGAAAGTGTTGAATACACTGTGCTGACAAAACTGTCCTGCAGTGGAGACTAGAAGCCTCTGATTATGAACGGGAAATCTCCTGTGCTCTTGTACATGGCTTAATCTCCTGTACATGGCTTTAAAAGCTATGAAACTTCAGATGGTACAAAAAGGTTTTCTTGTGCTTTTCTTCAACCTTCAGATCTTTAAGTCACAAGACTTACCTTCTGTTTGTGAAGACTTAATTCTCTGGGTAGGCTCAGGGTTACTTCCTGCTGTTATCCTTGGGAAAGGACTTCATTGTCTTCACATCCAGGCAAGACAAAGGCCCAGTCAAACATGACAAAGAAAAAAATACCAAAGCTCACATTTACCATATTTTCAAGAAGTCCGAGACTTCCATGTCTCACATTTTTATTTTCCGAAATAGATTTTCAAGAGCATTAGACACCTGAGTACAGTAAGGTTTTTGAAACAGTTGTAAAGTTCAGTGATATTTCCCAGCACACCACACATAAACTTGGTGAGATGTATGAGAAAGTGCTTTTTCTTTCTCCTTCTACCTTTTATGTTTCCAGAGCAAATCTTCCGTGAGGTTACTGTGGATATTTAAGTGGATGAAGTTTCATAGTCACACCTCATATGAAATGAGACTAAGTCTGGTCTTTAGTTATTTCACTGCCGAATTGGTTCTGCTATGCACAGCAGAAGGAGCAAGTGTGAACTCCATGTTCTGCAGTAAGTACTGTAGCAGAGTAACGTTACCAACATAAAAATAACATGTAAGCATGTAGAACTAGCTGTTGTTTTAGGAACTATCAAACAATGCAGATAGATAGTAGAGGAAACCAGTCTATTAATGCCCAACTTTAATCTTAAAGGATACTTTAAAAATGTGTCTTTAGCATATATTCCTCTCTTCAGTAGGCATGGTGGTTCTGCTGAAGAACTCCCGAAGTCACAGCACTGCTTTCTACTTAAATAGTTAATGTGCCACAGCAAAGGTAGGAAATGTTTCTGAGAAGTTAAAAGGGCATATTTTGCAAGAAGTATCAGAGATTTTATTCTTAAACACTGTTATTAAATACATCACCAAAGCAGGAGAAATACAAGTACAGTTGGTCCAAACTTTCTCTGAAGCAACACAGATGGTGTTTCCTTCTTTTTACAGAAGCTTCTTTAATCCCAGGCTGGACCTCTTACAGCACCCTTTTCCCCTAAAGGAAGTTCTGTATAACCGAACTTGGTGTGGTTAAAAATGTGGCTGCTGCCAGAATTCCAGGAAAAAGACAGTCACTGGGGTACGTGTCAGCTGTGTTGCTCTTGTTGCTCTGAGCAACTCTGCCTCTGACCAAGAAATATTCAGTGGCATGGCTGCTGATGTTCCTTGCCCTCACAGCTCCTTACCTAGAAAGAGATAAAAGAAAACTTGTACTTGTGCTGGTTTTGTGTGTCTTGATGTTCCAGTTTTTGCTGGTGTTCCATTTCAGCCCTCTGGCATCCTGTACATCCACAAGACTTGCCCTTGCATTTTCTGTCCAGGGGTATTTTCTTCCAGACCATTGTGCGTGCTTCCAGAGATCCCATGACTCCCCTGTCTTTTCAGCCATGGGATTTTGTATCCCTTTCCTTTTAGTGGGTATATGTGCTGTTTTGAAATGCATGATGTGTCATCTGTCCTCTGCATTTCTCGAAGTACTGCCAGGACACCAATACCATAGTAGCAGTAGCAAGTAATTTCTCTTCATGGAAAGATGCTGAGAAACAGGGAGAAGTGCAATAACACATAAAATTGAGTTATTGTTGAAAATTCAGTCTTAGCACTGAGAGGGAATGATTAATTAAGTTGAATGTTTGGAAATCTGCTTAAACTGTTCATAGCTGTAGCAAATTATTCATGACCAATTTGGAAAAAAAGCTCATGATCCCACTGACTTTATGCTACATGTGAAACGTATTTTAGCCATGATTCAAACCTCTGAAAATACCCACGCAAAATATCCATGGACCATCAGCAAACAAAGTTGTGCCACAGGTTTTCAAATTTTTTAACCATTCAATAGCAACCTTTGAGCAAACAGAAATAATTAAATAATTTAAACCAACAAAACCAAATCTTATTCCTGCAGCAAGCAAAATTCACTATGGCAGCTCTGTACAATGTGGTGAAACTTTATCCTTTCATCTTGCAGAAACTACTGTTGCTAGAACACACTCTCTGATGGGAGTGGAGGATCATTTGGGAAATAAAAAACCTCTACCTCTCATAAATTTTGCTATTATTTGCTTTCAAAAAGAAAAAAAAAATTAAAAAATAGACTTTGAAAATAAATGGCATACAAGTCACATTTGCAAGGTCCTCTTTAAAGCAAACATTAATTTACTCATTACAAGCAGTAAATGATGTAAAGCTGCCTACATATCACTGTACGTTACCTAAGAGATAAATCCTTTCAATTTTACTGTACTATGACACAGAGATGCAAGATAATGCTGACCAAGCATTTACCACTCTAGTAATAGAGACTGAACAGTGGACATGGATATTCTTGCAGTATGGAATATTCTTGAAATAAGGAAACTTCTTTTTTAGGATGCATTACTTCTTCCTCCAAGCATCCAGTTAAGCAGCTGCACGCAGGCCTTGAATCAATTTTTATAACAATGGAGAGGACACAGAAAAAGGAATTTAAAGTAAGTAGTCAATAAAAGGTAAGAAGCAACCTTGAAGTGAAATAAAAAGCCAAAAGGATGTTAGAACTTCAAAACAAAATCAGGCCTCCTCTTCAATGTGTGTAAGTGAAAAGGTTATTTGATCCTTTCTGCATCCTTGAAGTACCGTGGCTGAAAGTAATGCTTTGCACTGTAATGCTTCATTAGTTCAAAGTGCTGTGTAAACATTAGCTAAAGAAATCTCATAGTATCTCTTCAAGGCAAGCTCTGTTTCTCTTACATGGCAGATAGGAAAACAGAGATGTGTTTTCTTGTCCAAGGACACACTCTAAGACATGTACAGCACTGGAACTCTTATTTTTTTAGTCCATGATCATTTCCTTTATCCTACAGTGGTTTTTAGTCTACTTCAAGTACATATTAAGAATGCCTGAACTCTCCACAAATTACAGGTAGCAAATAAAAATATTTTTACTGGAAGTATTATGTAAAATTTAGAACTATAATTGCAATAATTTAGGAGGTTTTGATCCATTAAAAACACCCATTATTTTCTTTCTTCACTCCAATTCATGCAAAATCAGAAATGTAGGGTCATAAATCAAATGCATTGGTTTTATAACGTTATTGTTGTGGAAATATTCTACATGACTATACAGAACAATGTCCTTCACTCAATAGTTCATAGACAAATCAACTACAGGCAGGTAAGGCGTTAAATATATTAACCTAAGTCAAGCTGATCTCATAGAGCATGAATTCAGGTGTGAAACTGGGTGGACAAATGCTTCAAACCAAAGTTCCAAACTTTGCAAGAAAGCAGCTCAGGATACAGCCCAGTTCTGCAAAGTTTCTACATATAGTTCAGTGAACTTGGTTTCTGCAGCAAACTTAAAGCCAGAGAAGTGGGCCTGAATAATAAGTTTGCTTTGCAGAATTTAGGTAGCTCAGTATGCTAAGGCATGGTTAATCCTGAGAAAGACTACAGAAATTATTTCTCTCTTTCCTAATCCCTATTATATGAATATTTCAGATGATCAAATATTACTATATTGAAAAGAACTGCTGTGTTTGCTGTATTTGTCATATAGTCATATCTTGAGTTATGTGCGTGTGGCCTCAGGCTTTATTAGGTAAATATATAGGTATTTTGTGTCTATGAGAGTATAGGTTAATTCCTCATATGAAAGCGTTGCAGTGTTGGCTTTGTCCCTTTCTCATCTGAGTTACTTTTACAGGGACGGTTTTCCATAATGATCATTCACATGATCACCTGTGATGAATCACCGGTACTGCTGCCACTTGCTGGAGACGAAGCAAGAGCTGAACTGATGTATCGGTAGAACCACACTTTGTGCCCCTCAAGTAGCTTGCAAGTGCCAGGGTTAAGGCAGATGAATGCATGAACACAGCTCCCAGCAGCAGTCAGATGGGTATGGCGTGGTGTGCCTAGCACTCGTCTTGAGCTAGAAACACATCTGCAGACTTACAAACCTTTATGTGCATCCTGGTATGATATACAAGTGTGAGTTAAGCGTGGCCAAAGTACACTCCAGCCTCCTGAAGTACCTGGCAGCTCTGGAAAGGGCGGCAGAGTCCCAGGCCAGGTGAAGAATCAGGTGGCCATTTCCCCCTTCATCATCCTCGGGCTCTGGCAGGGGGTGGAGACAGACAACAGGACACTTTCCCACCCAAGAGGAACCCCCCCACTGCCTTGTACCCTTGCAGTCTCATGCCACTGGCAGAAATAGAGTATGCCCCAGCCTTGGGGGTGCATGTGCGCCTGTGCGTGAGGCTGTGCATACAAGTATGTGAGATTATATATACACACACATATATTTATATACACATATACACACACTCTTAAAAAACCACAATAATTCAATGCTAACAGATACTCCACAGTGAATATTGCCTGAAGTACTCTGGATCATGTTAGATTCAAAATTTCACCCTTTGAAAACTAGCAGAGATAGAGACTCCTGTGGGATTGTCTGAGAAACATCATTAAAGGCTAATAGGAAGTTGAAGCTGAAGACCTTGAAGAGAAAAGAAACTGGAATTTCAGCATTGAGAATAGTCAAGAGAAGAGAAAGTAGAATAAAAAAAAAAAATCAGTCTTTTCTCAGGACTCATCTAAGCTACTGCATATAAAGCATGTGGAATATAGGTCAGAATTCCTCAACATGCAAAATTGTTATTTTTGTACTTTGTTATTTGCTTTGTTTCATTTTCCTTTTGTTTCATTGGGATTTTTTTCTAAGCTACAAAAATGTTAAGTGATGCCATTGCACATATAGATAAAAGTGACCAGTGACATTTCCTATGAAAGCAAGCCTTTTATAAATAAATATGTTTATAAATCTTGATCTTTAAGACAGAGAGGAGGAGATTTTGGAGAGGAAGAGAACAGGCATGCTATAGTGAATGAAAACATTAAACTTCTTAATACAGTAAAAATGAGGACCAAACCTGAAACTGAAAAAAATCAGCATCTCTGCTTTCAGAGTTTTACTTACTGATAGCATTTGAGGACCTGTGTCATGAACTGTACGTCACACCACCACAAACTTTCAGAGCTTTGCCCTTTACTGCAGGTTCAAACTATCCTTAAAATAAAAATGTTGTTTTACCATGGTTTACATATTAATAGGACTTCCTGAGGGTGATCTTTTAGAGTCCTTTCAAAACTGGCCGTATTTGCCATCTCCTTTGGACCATCTAGCCCTCTGAACTGCTGCATGCATGCATCTCCCTGATGCTTCTGCAGACGAATGACTTCTGCTAGTTACCATGGGGACCTGAGCAAGGACCATGCGATGCATAGCAACAATGCTCCTATTTTTGCCATTTTTGCTTTTGTGACAAGTAAAGAGGAACTGCCACGCATACTAGAATTTTTTCTCTCTGTTTATCTTTTTCTCACATGCACACATACACAAAACATTTGCTCCCTTTTAGCTAACACATAAGCAATATATGTTGGATCTTAAAAAGCAAAGCATGAAATCAGATTACTATGTTTTCAGGCTCCTAAAGGAATACCAAGAAATTATTACAAGAACTATGATACTTTTGAAATGCAAACTTCTTCAACAATCTTGAGGAGGTAAAAGATACCTGAATTATGCCACTTTTTAACAAAAATGAGAAGAAAACAAACCTTGAGTAAAATCAAATATGCACGTGCTTATCTTGAGAAAGATGTCTTTAAAAGAACAAGGACAATTCTACACTAGAGTTGTATAAACCAGACACACATCAATGGACTGGATCGAGGGTTGTGGTCTTGATTTGGGTTTCTTTTTGGAAAAGGCATTGTGCTCTAGTAATTTTTAAAATAGGCAGTTCTCAGCTTAATATTTTAAGTGAGAAGTTACCAACTATGCTCCCCATATTCTGTTTCTCTCTTCTCCCCTCCCCCTTTTAAAAAACTTCCTCTTGCCCCTCTCAGGTCCTTTCTATATCAGTAGTAATGAATTTCAGCATTGTTAAAACTACAATTTTCTAGGGAGAGAAGTCATTCAGTAAAAAGACAGAAATCAATGTTGCTTAGTCACATGCTATTTCTTCATTCTTTTATATAATTAGTATGAAAACCTTGATTTTATTAGATATCATTTTAATAGGTAGATCTAATTATGTTCTCAAAGGATAAAGACAATGAAGACTTAAACTCTGCTACTCACACAATTCAAGCTGTCATAGCTCGCTATGCTCACAGTGCCTCCTCCACTGAATCCTCAGATGAACAAATGCTCTGTCATTATTTTTGGTGCTACTATTCAGCTGATATAATTTTATAAAAACATTTCATTCTTCAAGGACTAGGTTGCTCTAAAAGTCTTTCAGACACAAAAACAATAAATAGCTAATTAGGTCAACAAGAAGACATGGCAATTTTTAACTGCTTGCATGACAACATTGATGTAGAAGTATCCTGACTTGTGATTTCTAGGGCAGCAGGCGCTGGGTTAGCAGAAGAGACAAACTTCTCATTACGCTTTGAGAAGTGCACAGAAGAAAGAGCAGGCACCTGAGACACAGACCAACAATCTCCTGTCAAGGAGTGCTGGGGGCATAATCCCAGAAAACAGCCCTTTGAGCATCTTCCTCTCTCATGTATGGATGGGGTGGGCCCCCTGTCCCAGCAGACAAGTACCACAAGGAAAGAGCCTGAGGTCATTTGCAAAGGCATGGTCTATATAAGGGGCTGCAGAGGACAGTGGGGATAATCCATGTCAGATGAAATCTGAATTTTCTTTTCTAATAGTGTTTAATTAATAATCAGCAGCAGGAAGACACTAGTAGTCCTGCTGGGGAATCTGAGTATTTATTAGGGCCCATCTAGAGCTATGAGCATTAGGTAAGTCCAGAAGTAATCACAGCTTTGTAGCTGTCTGTGCCATATCCTAGGGTTAAAATAATTTTCCAGCACAGACTCTTACATGACCCATCCCTGTCCCTCCCTTCCCACCCTCAGATCCCATCCAAGAGGTCCCCTGCCAGCAAGTAGATGACGGAAATTTTCAAAGCCAACCAAAGAAGATAGCTATGCAGCTCTCAGGAAAACCAACAGCTTTCAGCATTTCAGATACACCTTTCCAAGTAAAATGCTTTCCTTCCCCATGCTCTTGGTCTTTATCTCACAGTCCTTCTAAGTGGGATATTAAAACCAGAAGTGAAATCCAGCTGAAAATCTGCAATTATCAAGGAGCGGGGATGTCAAACAGCAAATTAATGGAACGATACAAATTAATGTGATATTATTGGACAATACAGTTTGATTGCAATTACAGGAATACCAGGGAACTATGCATGTGTGGTAGATTTTCCACCTATTTATTTAAATAAGAGCTACATTTATGATATCCCCTAAAGGATCATAAATATTCAAGGACCTAAATTTTCATTAGTACACTAGCAAGTAAATTTTCAGTGACGCACAGGGATTTAACTGCATGAGTCCCATTAATGTCACTACTTTGAAAATTTACTTCCTATGAACTTGTAGAGAGAAGATGGGAAAAAATGAGAAAGACTCTGTCATAATTTTAAGAAGATGACAGGGAAAAGCTTGTCATCACTTTGGCACTATGGTACTTTAATCGGTAAAAGAATAATTTAAATCACATCTTCAAAAGTAAGCTCCATTTTAGGCACAGACACAGATGGTGATGTTCCATCAAGAATTTCTACTGCACATTACTAGACATGTACTAATAGGCCTTTTCCTTTACTGTAAATATTAACAGTAGGTCAATCCTGCTTATCTTCTGCAAAGAGTTTTGTGGAAGCTCTTGTTCTTAAAATTAGAAATCAGACTCTGTATTTAGGGTCTGGAATTTCAAACTCTGGCAGTGGAATTTTTTTTTTTGAGAGAGATCAGTTCTCCTTTGGCCACCTGTTAAGTTACATTAATGAGACTAGAAAATTCTGTCTCGATGAAAAAAAAAATATTTATGTGTGGCAGAATTTTATTCAATACAGATTAACATTTTTTTGTCATGCATAGAATTACCAATATGTTTTTCTTTCCCTGAAAAATGTTTAAAACAAATTTTATGTTCATGCCATATTTTTCTATTATGTCTATAATGTAACATATGAGATCAATCACAGTTTGGTTAAATATATATAGTTTTTCTCAAAGGATGCATCAAAGATTGTGGCAATTTATGTACCACTGCTAATTTTGTAGTTCATCTGGGAGGAACAAGGAAAACAGTGGGACAAGTCCTTGCACTGAGGTAAAAAGACTCAAGAGGTTAAGAGGGGACTGTGCTAACCAGTATATTCTTTGGGTGTGCATCGCTAGAGAAAAGACCCAAGGTGAATGGACGGTATAGGCCCCATTTCAGTATATGGATGTGTGAAACTGCAGTTCACTGTTGCTTGTTCAGGTGGGCATAAGTCCTTGGAGATAAAAAGAGCAATTAAAGAAGATGCAGATAGTTCTAACACAGTTGTTTCTTTGCATCAGTCTCTGCTGTAGAGTGGCATTTTCTGTGTCAGGCTTGCTTTGCTTGTCAACAATGATGAGGAGCTCTTAATGACTGAGTTATCATTGGAAGAGATGTTGAAAGCAACTGATTATTGAAAAGCTTCAAGTCAACAGGCCTAAATGATAGACACCATAGAATTCAGAAGAAGCTTAAGTTTGAGGGGACAGAGCAGCTAACAAAGTGCACAGGCTTTAATTAAAAATGCCTTCTATATCAGTAATTTAGAGGGTGACAAATTTTATGTCTCTAATTAAAAAGGCTTCAGACATGATCCAAGAAGTTACAGATGAATAAACATTGCATCTGTATCAGGAAAATAAAACAATAAACACCCGAAAGACCGGGATGTGATAAAGCCTAGCCTGCAGTTTTCTGAAGAGTCTCCCTGATGTGCTAAAATTCAGTGAGTGTCACCGAAGTAATAGATAGCAGGCAGTTTATTCAGTCCTTTGGACAAGGTCTTGCACAGGAAATTAGCAAGGAAAGTAAATATTTATCAACTAAAGCATTACTGGGGATCAAAATTGTCTAAGGGACAGAAAAGAAAGTCTAGAATTAAACTGGCAGTTTTTGTTGTGGGAAAACACAGAATGCCTCAGAACCTTGCCCTGAGATTAATGTTTTCTGGCATAGTCGTGGTCTGGAATAGGGGACCAGAAAAGTAAGAAGGTTGCAGAAGTTACGTAGGTTACAGAAGAGCAGAGAGGACTGTGAGGACTTCAGGGAGACCAGACACTGACCTCACAGAGGCCATTGTTAGGTTCAATAACACTGGAGCACAGAAAATATACAAAAATTTAGATTCCTCATATACTTTAAACAATTTCAAATTAACTTTCATCCTGCTTCAGGGAGGAAGGATGCAAACGCAAGGAAAATGAGAGATGGCAGATTATAAAGTGATAAGTGGAATATCTGCTCAAAGTATATTTCAATAGACTATAGAACTCATTCCTG
>NW_009258539.1:3603006-3614943 GCF_000687185.1 Egretta garzetta | reverse complement strand
ACATCCTGACTTGCATTTAAAAAAAATAATTAAGACAATAACCCTTGTATAGAATTATAATGGCTAATTCTAAGAAAAGGGAAGTGAAGATATGAAAGGAATTTAAACTTGTTTTGGCCTGTGCTTGTCTTTAAAGTAGTAAATCTGCCTGTGGTTAGATATTATATTCTTCACAGCAGTAACTAATTGTGAAGTCTGGTGTTTCTTGATCCAGAAAATAATTTCTGTAATCTTTGCTTTTTTTTCCCAGCTTCTCTTCTGGTTTCTCAAATTCGTATGTTCAAATCATAGAGGGAGGAGTGCCAAAGTAAGACAGTTCAGAGAGTTAAGATAGACCTTCATTTTTTTGCCTTTTTCACTGTCTGATATTGAAACCACTACTGGGAAACTGAGCAAGCAGGGAGTAGAAGGAAAATGAGTACTCAATTTTGCCTCTGAAGAAATAGGAGTATCACCAAAGGGATCTGGGTCTAGAGTTCAGTGGATAATCATAGAATGTTCTAAGGCAGGAACCAGTGCCCCGTGAAAGCCAGAATGTTTAGACATGGGATATGAGGGGCAATGAAAGAACGAATTATGACAGGGAAGGACCTAAGACAAGGCATAATGTATAATGAAAACTTCGCCAAGATAATGGTAAGTAGATATATAAATTGGGAGAAGGTTATCATAGAATCATAGAATGTTTTGGGTTGGAAGGGACCCCTAGAGGTCATCTAGTACAGCCCCCCTGCAGTGAGCAGGGACACCACTAACTAGATCAGGTTGCTCACAGCCCCGTCCAACCTGGCCTTGAATGCTTCCAGGGATGGGGCCTCCACCACCTCTCTGGGCAACCTGTTCCAGTGTTTCACCACCCTCATTGTAAAGAATTTCTTCCTTATATCCAGTCCAAACCTACCCTGCTTCAATTTAAAACCATTACCCCTTGTCCTGTCACAGCTGGCCCTACAAAAAGATTTTCCCCATCTTTCCTATAGACCCCCTTTAAGTACTGAAAGGCTGCAATCAGGTCTCCCCGCAGCCTTCTCTTCTCCAGGCTGAACAAGCCCAACTCTCTCAGCCTGTCCTCATAGGAGAGGTGCTCCAGACCTCGGGTCATTTTTGTAGCCCTCCTCTGGACCCGCTCCAACAGTTCCATGTCCTTCTTGTGCTGAGGGCTCCAGAATTGGACGCAGTACTCTAGGTGAAGTCTCACCAGAGCAGAGTAGAGGGGCAGAATCACCTCCCTCGACCTGCTGGCCGCGCTTCTCTTGACGCAGCCCATGGTACAGTTGGCCTTCTGGGCTGCCAGTGCACATTGCCATCTCATGTCCAGCTTTTCATCCATCAGTACCCCCAAGTCCCTCTTGGCAGGGCTGCTCTCAGTCCTTTCTTCCCCCAACCTATATTGATACTGGGGCTAGTTAGTCTGGGGCTGGATAGAAATACAGCCATGAGAAAATAAGTCTTTTAAATAATAGTTCATTCTCACTTGTGTCTTTTGAACCTTGATTTATTTTATTTTCATGTGCCTGCTTGCTGCCTGAAGGCTCCTGTACCTCCCTGTGCCTTCTGTGCTGAGATTGTGACAAGTGTGGAAGGTGCTTCAATTAGAGAAAAAACGAGGTACAAAGCTGTGACTGGTTTTCTCCCTCCCATAGTGACTAGCACATTTTAAGAACCCAAACCTGGGGAAGATAGGACAAATAAAAAGATCTTTTAAATGTATGCAGAGAGAATCATAACTGCCCTAGACAAGCAAAGGAAAATTTCCTTACATTAATCTACAGAGCAAAGAAGTTTATTTTGCCAGTTTAGTTTTAAGTGTAAAATCTTTCATACACCTCCAGAGAGGTTCTTTACTGGCAGAACAGCAATATAAAGACACTAATGTGTCAAATCAAAATGTCACTCCCCTCCCCCTTATACAGACTCATCTCTCTCCCTCTCTTCGGCTGCCTCCCTCCACATTCTCCAAGTTTAATCTGCAGTTTGACTTCTAATACAATAATTCACTAGCTCTAGACATGTGCTTAAAGGACTGCATATAATTGTAATTCTGAAGAGATTAATACCTTATATTGATCCCATATGTCTTCATCTATCTTGGCAGCATGTAGTATTTTGTAACAAAAGGAAAAATGATTTGTTTCCAAAATGGTCCTCGTTTACTGCCTATTCGTACAGCTGTTAGAACTCATGTGCTCTCCTAAAAACACTATGGTGGAGCATGCAGAGTAAACATATGTTTAGATTTATTGGTTACAGTTGACAGCATATAGAAAAAGCTATAGTCTAGAATGAAAGCCTGCAGAAGTGTCTATTGATTTGAAAAGACAGGCTTTAGCTTTTAAAAATAACCAGTGCTGTGCTCGTGCATTTTGTGTCCCAGTTTCACAGCTACATCTTATAGGCAACATGGATGTCTCCTATGCCATAATCTGTGTTGGTATTTCATAGCTGAACACTGATTTTCTGGAATGTATGGCATGTCCTAAGAGAGGTGATCTATGTTTTAATTTGGTGAACAATTCTTATCACTGGGGGCATCTATCTGGTCATTAGATTAGTGTTTGTTATTTGGGGTTTTTTATAAGCATATAAAATGGAAATGCAAAACTAATATGAAACAACAGGTTTCATGATAACCTTCAGGATGTACAGAAAGAGCTTGACTTAAAAAATAACAGATAGGGTAATACCTGCAGATGCTTACATGCTTTTGGCTAAAATGTGCCACAAAAAAAAGATACCATAGTGTGAAACTAGGAGCTACACAAACCATTAAAGGAAGCACTTTCTAAAAGGGTTGCTTTGGTTCTGTGAAATGCTGAATGCCTGTAACTCCTGTTTATTTAAATGAGAACTGGTGTGATGCAAGATCTTGCAGTGTATCTAAGTCTTTTTTTATAAGATAGAAAATGGCTCTTTAGTTACATAGCATATAACAGTGCTGTTTTTGTAAAAATACATATCTCAGCCTTCAATGAAGGAAGACATGCTTAAAGGAACAGACATACATGACACAGATTTAAAAGGTTGGTACTGTTGATGCCAGACCTGGACAATTTGGGAATATATTAATAGATGTAGGCATACAAATAAAAGTGGTCACCACTTAATATAGTCTGCTGAATCTTTTTAGCAATCTAAGAGAAAATCCACTGTCTGAACAAAAAATATGTCAGCACAATAATGCTAATATTTAGATTGCTATAATATCAAGAACCAAATAACTGCTATGGAAAATGGCAATATGCAGTGTCACAATGCATTCAAAATTCACTCAGCCCCTCCGTAAATAACTTGCTCTTTGTGCATTTAAAGTGAATTACTGGAGCTCTATTGCACTGATTGTTAATATCAACTCTTTGACTATGTGTTATGTAGTAAATGAATCCACCCTTCAGTTATGATATTGAGGCAATATGATTTTGGTCTATGATTTATGCATAGAATATCTATGCATAACACTGTTAGTTCAAGATGTATTCAGAAAAGAACATAATTTGAAATATCTTTGGCTTTGTAAATTTAAACTAGAAGCTAGTGAAGTTTTCCAGTTAATGTGATTCTTGCAGAAAGATAGGAAAAATGTATACATATTGTTGGCTGGCACAGGCTGTGATTGCATTAGCATTTTGGACCATTTTGCAGAGCAATTTTGGCACATGAGAACTGGATTTCTTTCAGATGAAATTAAACAGGAATCCCTGATTCAGGTGCAGATATAATGCACTACAAACCCTAGTGGGCTTTAACCAGTGATATGGGCTCAGGACAGTTTCAATCACATGCATGGTGAGGACATTCAATTCTGCAGACTGGGCTAAATGTAGCCTAAAGTAAAATGTGCAAATTGCATATAATATTGGGGCTTCAACATCAACTGCTTTGATCTAATGCCATGCTCTTACTGAGCTAACCTGCTTGCTAATGTAAGCATAGCCATATATTTGCTTTCCCTGGCTTCCTTATTAAGGCCAGAAGTGTAAATCCAATGAAAATAACAGAGAGTCAGAATTAAACAAAAGCCTTCATATTTTTAGCCACCTTTTTCTCTTCATTAAAACTTCATGGAAGCAAGACCAGGTATAATTAACGAAGAAGTCTTTTCTCATCCAGGAATATTTTGAGGTATAAGCCTGATTAGTTTTCATCCATTCCTTGAATTATTTCTTGTCGGTTATGTAGAGCCAATATAAAAAAAATTACTGGTTTTCCTTTCCATTGAAAAACTGAACTACTGAGATGAGAAAGCATAGGTTATCCAGACCCAGAAATTTACATTCAGTGAAGTGGTTTATTACCAAAAGAAAGGGGGGTGAGGGTGGTTTTATGAAAGTATTAATATGAATTTTTGCTATTGTTTCCATACTGCAAGCTTAAATGAGAATGACAAAACTGAGCACAAAAACCTATCAATGCAACAGTGAACCAAGAACCTTTTCAGTATAAGCTAATTGGTAATACAAAATAAGAGAAAGATGGAGATGTTTTGAGGCAGTAAATTAGATTTTCTGGGTATTCCTTTTATGTACAGAACATTTTCAGTGTCAATGCATGAAGCTTTTAAACATTAAAACACTGCAACCCCCATTAACAACATTATTGTGCATGTTTTCAAAAGGCAAATGCGTGAATGATAAAAGCCTATCGTTTTATTTCTAATTTCACTTCATGTTTGACTTGGTGAGATGAACTGGGGAACTAAATTTCACAGATGGTAATAGTGATTAGCTCAGGTGTAAGAATATATTACCTGCTTCTGTTCACAAATAATTTACACAGGCTGTAATCTAGCATAACACCCCTGGTTAGTTGATGAGTATGCTAGTAGCCAAAAGCAAGAGTTTACAATTTTAAAATCTTTAACAAATAAAAGTTTTGTCATCCCATTGAAACTGGTGATTCAGCAGTGATGCTTTAGAAGTTCAGTTAAACTATTCTGTAAATCTTGGTCGCAGAAATATAACTTGTGTTCTTCCTTTGTTAGCCTCTACTCTCCATCAGCATTTTGCACTCAGCCCCTTTTCCAGATCATGAAGCCAGCAGCATAACACCACAAATACTTTTGCAGCTCAACTTGTGTCAATGCAGATTTTATTTCCTAGTCCTTTCCACCTTAGATGCATCTGCCTTAACTTCTGGCAACCATCTTCATCAAAGCTTCTAAGCCAGCCCTGTATCTCTGTGGCTTAATCTGCCTTCTTGTAAACTTTATAGCTATGGGTTGCATTACTCCATTGATTTATATCAGCCTGCTGTATTTCTGCAGGAGCCATCATGTCAAGACTCTTTTCCTTTCCTGGGCACTGTACCACATCTGTGTATCATTACAGACGTTTCACACTGCTGAGAAAGCATTTATGGTTATTTTTGGCCAGCTGTTCACTATGCTTTGCAGAGGACTTGTTTCTGTAAAAAAAAAAAAAAAATGCTAAGGACCAAAGTCATACAGAAATTACAGAAATTGCAGAAATACCAAACACTGTTTCACTTGTTATGGCACAGAAAACAAAACGCAAAATGGGAGGCCCGTGTTTCATATCTCAAAGTTTTAAGAATTTGGAAGCAATTTTGGCAATGGCTTACAAACTGCTGAAACCTACAAGGCACCTGGGTGAGAAAATCTTCAACACAGGTATGCTGAGAGATGTTTAGAGCCAAACTGAGGTGCACTGCAAAAAGGACAGATAAAGAAACTTCCTTGCCATGGGCATAATCAGATTTGGGTTAGTCAAGTTAATATCTGTGCTTCATTTCAAGGCTTCTGTCTCAAAAAAGAGAGAAAAAGTTTATGAGTTTTCTCTAAAATGTAATATGAGTAGTCAGTCACTTTATCAGCTCCCAACATTTTGTACAACAAATACAAAGGTGACTGGCTACCGAGAAGCAGTAGGATTTAATGTAAACAGCATGACACAGTATGATCAGAAACCTAAATTCTCCTCCTGATCTTGCTCAGTAGCTTTTGCAAAATAATTTCTTTGCTTTCTTTGTTTTGAGCACTACATAAGTGCTAGTTAATACCAGTAACAGACAGAAACAGTAGCAAGATTCCTGAATTACATTTGTACAGTGGGAGGGAAAAATATTTTACTTTCCTTGGTACAGAGAGAGAAAATAATCTGATTCAGCTTCAGGGTTCCCCACTTCAGAGAATGAGCTGGAAAAATATTCTTACAAACTGCTATGAAATATATCCTGTAAAAGTATATTGTACATGTGTAAGAAGTATTTTAGAGTATCAGATGTATTTTTTCAGACGGCCTTTTACAAACAGAAGATTTTATCTATTTTTTAAATGACAGTAACCTAATCGCATAATTATTTGCAAGGAAAAGTGTCATAGTTATTGATTAGAAAACCATAGCTGAATAATAACCACTCCAGATTAAAGTCTCCCTTTTCACCAGATAGTTCCATCTCAAAGCTCTGTTTTTCTTTCTCATCTTTTTTTGCCTATGCAGGCTGCAGGGGTGAGTAGTAAAAGTGTTCCTCCCTTATCTAGAAGTCATCTATCTTCTAAACCTTTAGGGGGATGCAGTAAAGCTTAATATATGTCACAGCAGCCAAACAAACATATTGTCATATCTGCTGTCAGGATCACCTGCAAGCAAACTGGTAGCCCATTTTCTAGAGCAGTCTTCTGAGGGAAGCCTCAGGTTTTCTAGCTTGGGTATTTTTCAGGATTTTAAGAAACTCATTTTCTCTGCTCCTCTTAAATAACATGGTCAGAGATTTCATACAACATGTAGGCAAAAAGTTAAGTGCCCGATTGTAATTTATACTTTATAAGTTCTTATATCTTGACAGCTAGCATATCTGGCATTATATCATGGTGACTGTTGTAAATTGGATATAATTACACACAATTCAGCAAAGACCAATGAAGCAAGAGTAGTATATGTAGTTAGAGACACTCAGTGCCTCTTTAAAATGTTGCAAGGGTCTCTGAGCTTTCCTAAAGTCCTGCACTTGAGGGACCATCACAGTCAAAGCAGATGGTTTATAAGGACAACCTAGAATATTTTATCTATCACTCAATCAAAAAAAAAAAAAAAAAGAAGAAAAAAAGGGGTTGACTCTCACCCTGCTGGAACAGAATGGGTTTGCACATTCTGCATTTGCCAGCAAACAAAAAAATGAAAAATCTTTCTGCATCTTCTAGCAAACCTCACTGTAATTAAGATACTCTATATTACTTTTCTGTTAGGCCAGACATTTTGTATTTATTCATATATGGGAAAAAAAAGAGTATATGGCATTGTTAACTCAATATTTTCATCTCTGGACCAAGTGAACCTACACATCAATTGAAAAGAAAACAGACCGACCAACAACAGATAGCTGAGAAAGTGTCTCTAAAGTAGGGGTCATGAGGACACAGCTTCAGCAGCCAAGAATAAATCCATAGGAGGGTGAACACGAAGCACTATGACCTCTAGATCCAGAACATAAATCACAGCCATGCTAGACCTTGCTTGAAACTAATGAGCTATGGTCAGTGGCGTCCAATTGTTTGCTTTGCTCTGTAAAGGTTAGTAATGGAGCAAAACTGAAGGAGGGTGAAGCTATAAGAATTTGACTTTTTGAGATTAAATTTGTGAAGCTGTTTATTTATTTACAGGAATTTATAGGAGTGGCTGATTGCTTTTCTCCTGTTTTAAATTGAACAGCATGCATCTCCTGTCTCAAGGTGAGAACAATAAGACCTTGCCAACTCACAGGCTTGTGAGAATGGCTTTGTTAGAGAAGGTCTTTCTGATTGTTAGAAATACTTTTCTTTTTCATGCTTACTTCTGCCCATCAATAAAGCAAAAGTTACACCCAAAAAAATCCCTCTGAATGGTTGGAAGCTGCAAAGTTTTCACAGTTGTTTGGAAACAAGTGAGAAGAACAGAGTAAAGCAGAGTAAAGAAGTTTTTCCTAAGTATCAGTCAGCAAACAAAAGCCCATCAGTAGGGCACCCAGGTTTCTGGTACGGCGGCAATTTAGTAATTCCAGTGAGACAGCAAATATGACGACATGATAAAAATGGCTTTGCTGAAATAGTCTCTGCATGAGAGTTTCCCTCCCTGCATTCAGGAGACTTGGGATATGCTCCCAGCTGCATGCAGTAAGTACTTCTGTAGGTTTCCTCGAGTTGCATCTCTAAATCATGGGCACTCCTGCTGCAGTTTCGCCAATCCTGGTGGCCCTGCAGGGCCTGCCTGCTGCCTTCAGGCAGTCTGGCTCCCAGCTGAGATTTGCAGATGGCATCTAAGAGATGATGGGAGAGGCTGAAAGTGCTGGCAGAGTAACGCTTTGTGTGCAGCTGGGCTTTCTCAAGGCTGTGGGGAAAGGGCTGAAAACACAGATGCCGTCATGGAGGTTTTCCATAGAGTCAGGCAGGAACAAAAGAGGCAGCCCTGATTTCCACAGTATGAGGAAGGAAAATACAAAGCAGATGAGATTCATTATTTTCCATTTCTGATCTTTTCTGCACGCAGGGTAGAGGAAAGGAAAGTCTTGGAGATCACCACTGGGCCACAGGATCACTGCACAACAAACCAATGGTCCCATGGAATGACTCCAATGTGCCATTTCCATTGCAAAGCTTGACGCTGAATTTCTGCAGACCATGAAGCTGGCCAAGGCACAGTGTCTGAATGTCAAGCCACGATCAGCACTTCTTCCTGCCTGTCAGCCAAGGGATTCTCCAGACATCTGGTTTGACTATCTCAGTCTGTAGTGACTGTCTGTCCTACAGGTGTTACAGAGATGGCAACTCATTTATGCATATTATGATTTTGCTTTAAACCATCTAGTGCAGGCATTGAGAGCAGAGAGACATTTGCTAAATTAGATTTACTTTAACAGACGCAATTTGCTGCCGTATGTCTGTCAGACCCCCAATTGAAGGCTTGTTGGACAGAGGCTCCTTACTGCCTGCTCCCTTTGAAAAATGAGTCTTTGTAATTTTTATAAGTATTTTACCTGTTTGGAGAGCACCACAACATAATAGAAATAATAAATAAAGATACACGTAGGAAATGTAATAAGGAAGCGTAAGCATTACCTTTAGCTAGTTGTTATTTAATCATTCTGCCATTACTACTACAGAAAAATAAGGTTATATTCCCACCAGGTGAGTCACTGAAAGCTCGCTTCCATGATAAATCACTTCGGCAGATGATGTCCAAAGCAAGCTTAGCAATTCTCAAATTCTGAAATGTATATGCCAGCTATCACTTAAATAGTATCTGGGATTTATTTTGAATAGAGGCAGCCAGAGACTTATATTGGCAAGAACAGCTGCAGAAACATTTGAGGCTTTGACCTTCAGCACTGATGATGATACAAAGCTGTTTTCTGTAGTATTTAATCTGAATGTTGTTTGTTTTTCTACTTAGCTGCTAGCTCCAGCCATTCCTTCTGTGAGCCCTAACACATTTTCTCCATCAATCTCTTCATATTCTTTTCTCCTGCCTCCCTCCTCTTTCCTTCTTTGTTTCTTTTTTTTAAAGCTAAATCACTGTTTTTTCCTTCTTCCCACCTCAATTTGAAAATACAGAATTCACACTGGCAGTTGCACAGTAACACCCTGCATGCATGTTACAGTTCTTACTATCCTTAGAGCATAAGCTTTTGGGAACTTGAACTAGCTCCTCTAGTTCTCAGCATTATACAGGGCAAGGATCAGGGCTTACAGTATCAGCGGTAATAATAGCATATGCTGCAGCTTTTCAGATGCCAATGAAATAAACCCAGTTCTCACCAGTTCTAATGCAGTTAACTAGGTATTACCTGTGTCTATGCACAACTAAGAAGTAGAATAATGGAGACTTTAAATGGGAGATTTCATTAAGGTCTTTGGATATTTATCTATGGCAAAGGGATATTTTATCCCATGTATTGCTATATGAAATCATCATGTGCTTTAAAACAATTTGTTATTCTATTAACATTTTTTCTTTATTCACGTTAACCTATCAGGCTTCCTGGCCTTCTACTTACTAATGAAGCTGTCTTCAAGATAGGTACAGGGATATTCACAGTTCTCATTGCTTTACCATAGTTTGTTATAAGCCTCTAAAAATTTAGTATTCTAAAAATTTATTCCTTCTGCAGGTCATATCCTAGTTCTCATGAAGACAGCAACATAATACACTGATTTGTAATGGCAATCACTATGTTACAGATACTTTTCAGACACTTTTGAAAATGGTTTCTAGACCTCTGTTCTGTTTCCTAACATCTCTGCTGGGGTTGAACATTAAGCCAAGCAACACTGTTGGAGCTTCATCGGACACTGGTGCTTGTTAGCATTCCATGATCTCCCCACGTCAGCAGCACCAGTGCTGTCTGACACAAACCACTTAGTCCATCTGCACGGGTCTCACTGCATGGGAGGCACAGATCAGCTACAGCATCAAAGGGGTGGAAGGCTTCAGGTCAGAACAGGAATGCTGCTCTGAGGCTATACACATACAGCTTTGCTAACAGCCTCCCCAAGCTTTACACCCTAATAGCAATTTAGAAATGTATTATGTCATTACTATTACAGTTGTTCATCCTCTATACTTGCAGGGAGACCGCTCAACATCACCAGTGCCAGGCTGATAGCCCCACGGCTTGACTGTACGGCCACTGGTATAGAGCTGGGTGCCTCTTAGTCTTGCTCCCGCAGGGGCTGCAGCTGTGGACATTTTAAAAAGGCACGTAAAATATGCCAGAGTCAAGGCATGTTGGAGGGGGCAATGGTCTATGCTGGCCCCAGAGGCTGGCAGGGATACCTGGAAGCAGACACCAGGGGTTGGAGGAGGTGCAGCGGTGCTGGCTATGCACCCTGGCACCCAGCGCTCCAAGGCACAAGCTGTGCTTGCGGTCATGCCAGCCTGGCACCCCAGCTGTGACCTAGGACCTTCCCTGCAGTGGTACGCCAGGGACATCTGCCAAATCTGACCTCCAAAGAGTCATTAGGAGACTGCAGTGACAGGTAATGAGACTGAGCCTTTGTTCTGTGTAAACTAGAGAATCACCTGAGAACACAGTTTTGAGGCACAAGAAATGGCAATAGCAGAGACTGTATCCACTTAAAGAAAGGAATTGCATTGGGGCATTTTTATTGAAGCACAAAATATTTCACTGTACATTTTTACAGTCTCTGAATAATTTAGGAATGCAAACTCTTTAGAACTTGCCTTAATATTCCAATACTCTGCCAAGGTTATCCACACTACACAGTGGTTTACCACATGTAGAAGAGCTGTGGTTTTGATTGAAAAAGGAAAGTATAGCAGCCAGAAGCCCCCTGAATTATATGTGTCCATAAAAATTATTTTCAGTAGTTTTTACTGGATTTTTCTTACAGTTAAAATCTCTATCAGTTTTGGACATCTCAGAAGTCAGATAATGCTTTAAAACACACTAAGTATGGAAAGAAAAAGGTCTGCATTGTGCTAAGCTCTGGATATTTGAAATATTTAGTATAAAAAAGTTAGTAATTTTGAAGAAATGATGAAGTGGGAAATTAGCCTTAACACCAGGCAATTGACAAGGATAAATTGAATACCTGTATGCAAACGTATAGGTCAGCAGCACAGAGCTTAAAGGCCTGGCATGCTACATAATTTTACAAACTGTTTCTCATTTGACCCTTCAGGGTACAATGAAATGCACTTCAGTACAGTTCCCTAGAAACCGGTAGGAGATTGTGCCTTCTTTACTGCTTAAAAGGCTATTACTAATATGTGATTCATATAGCCGTTTCTGCTGCTGACTCATGGAGAAGGATGTGTGTACTGATCATGGCCTTGCATATATTTTCCAGATGCTGAACTACCAGCTCATCCACATCTCCATCCACCTCAACAAACACCACCATGAGCAGAAGAGGCAGTCACCCTCTGAGACATCTCCTTCTGGGAAGAAAGGGCTGGCACAGAGCGCAGACTGGAATAGAGAATA
>NW_009258539.1:3592711-3602979 GCF_000687185.1 Egretta garzetta | reverse complement strand
AAAGAGGAGAAAAAGAAGGAGAAGTGAAGGATCCGTGAGGTGAATGTTCAAGGGGAGGGTAAGTGCGTGGGTGAGTGGCTTACAAAATGCTGAGCTTTTTATTGCCAGTAAATCTTATTCACAAGACATTTGAAGAAATCCAACATTTCCTTGATTCAACTTGCTTGATTCACAGCATCAAGGAGAAGCACAAGTCTTTCCTGAGTTTTGACGATCCCATTTTATAAACAGGGAAGTCCGTGTGGCAACAGTACAAGCTGCACGCACTTCAAGTTTCATGTTCCATTTTCTCAAAACAAAAAAAGGCTTTTTAGGCTTTTCCAGATAATAGCAGGTAAAATTATGCTTATGTGTGTATATGTATGTACTCACACAAACCATTTTCCAAATTTGTTGCACAAGCAACAGGAATGTTACCTAAAAGAATAGCCGGTTTGCATGAACTGGGATTTCTCACTGGTGATAAAAAAAAAAAAAAAATAAGAGAAAAAAAAGAAGAAAAGAGCCTGACTTACATGTCTATAGAGCAATTACAGGAAAATGCTTATACTTTTGCTACCAGCCTCCCCAAGCCTTACTCCCTAACAGCAATTTAGAAATTTATGATATCATTATTATTACAGTTGTTCATCCTACATACTTCAGTAATCTACAGTGCATTATTATGGGTCTCCACAAATAAACTTCTGCTTTTTATATATGCAACCCCCCCATGCATTGCAAATTCCATTCCAAATTGTGCAAATTCATAGGTGCTTAAACTTCTGCAACACATAGGAGTTTAGCAGATTTACAGTGCAGTAAAAAAATAAAAGCTGAGAGCAAACCACCAATCTGTTAGAAACCAGACAGCCAAGAAAACATCTATACTTCTCGGGCTATGCATATGAACAGCCCTTTTGGCTAGCCACTGTCTTCCTAGCTTCATATCTATCTTTCCTCTTCATGCTACCCAAAATCTTATTTGAAAATGTTAATATAAATGATGCTGAAAATAGAACATCTTGCAAGTGGTTATGGTTTGGGAACCTACATACTTTTCTTCACAAATGTCAACAGGGTGCATTCCCACCTTTCTGAAGTGCAGACTTTTCCTCATTTAAGGGATTTGGGACTGTAATCTTTTGGCAGTTCAGCCTGCAATAAGTGCAATCTTTGCTCAGCACTGAAGTTTTGTTCTTTTCTGAGGTCAGTAAGAAGCCCATGTTTCCTTGACTCAAAGTCAAGGATGAAAAGCTGTATCAAGCCTTCTGTGGGTGTCTGAGAATGAATTTTCACTTGCTAATTGCACAGAGTTATGTAAGGACAAGCCATGGCCCCTCCCAAATTGCATGCCAAATTCCCTGAAGTGAAAGTGTTTTCTCTGAAGTAAGTACCCATCCAGCCACATGTGTTCCTTTACACACAAACCCAACATTTGCTCAGTTCTTTGTTTAAGTGTGTCTAGACCTTGGGTCTCACACGGGGCCTTTTCTTTCAATTTCATGGTTTTTCCAGCCTCTTGTATAAATTATTCCAGGGAATAGCCATAGATAATGTTCTGTGGTTGGAGCCTAAATCAGTTGGTTTATTTGATTAAAGACTAACCAAATTACTAGTCAGCAGTGGGCAGAAGGTCATTGACAGGTGGAGCAATCAGACCAGTGAGGAACAGAAAACACTAAGTTTTCACAGAACAAGGAATAATTAGGCCATCATCCCTGGTGTGAAACCCACCAAAGAAACTCTCTGCCTGATGGACTAAGGCAGTTCCTTTAAAGGGGTACAGGATCAATGGTGGGATGCAGGGGAAAAAAAAATTTGGGATGAAGCTGATGAGATGTTTAGGATCATACAATACTGATTAGAAGTTTAGCAGAGGGAAGGCAGGATGATAAAGGGAGGGATCACAAGGCAGATCATAGAATCACAGAATCACAGAATCAGAGAATGGCAAGGGTTGGAAGCAACCTCTGGAGATCATCTAGTCCAACTCCCCTGCTAAAGCAGGTTCTCCTAGAGCATGTTATACAGGACTTCATGCAGGTGGGCTTTGAATATCTCCAGAGAAGGAGACTCCACATCTATCCTGGGCAGCCTGTTCAAGGGCTCTGTCACCCTCAGAGTAAAGAAGTTTTTCCTCATATTCAAGTGAAATCGCTTATGTTTCAGTTTGTACCCATTACCCCTTGTCCTGTTGCTGGACACCACTGCAAAGAGTCTGGCTCCATCCTCGTGACTTCCACCCTTAAGATATTTGTATGTATTGATGAGGTCCCCTCTCAGTCTTCTCTTCTTCAGGCTGAACAAGCCCAACTCTCTCAGCCTTTGCTCATAGGGGAGATGCTCCAGTCCCTTCATCATCCTAGCTGCTCTCCTCTGGACTCTTTCTAGGAGTTCCTCATCTTTCTTGAAGCGGGGAGCCCAGAACTGGACACAGTACTCCAGGTGGGGTCTCACAAGGGCAGAGTAGAAGGGGAGGATAACCTCCCTTGACCTGCTGGCCACACTCCTCTTAATTCACCCCAGGATACCATTGGCCTTCTTGGCAACAAGGGCACACTGCTGGCTCATGGTCAGCTTGTCATCCACCAGGACTCCCAGGTCCCTCTCAGCAGAGCTGCTTTCCAGCAGGTCAGCCCCCAGCCTGTATTGGTGCATGGGGTTTGACCTGCCCAGGTGCAGCACTTGGCACTTGCCCTTGTTGAACTTCATCAGGTTCCTCTCCACCCAACTCTCCAGCCTGTCCAGGTCCCGCAATCAGATCAGGGAGGAACAAACACAGGAAAAAGAAGAGGAGGGAGCATCAAAGGGTCTAGTCACATGTAATCAGGCAGCTCATCAGTCCCTTTTTCAGAGCACAGTGCTTGGTGGCTACCATCTGTTTTATTTTCTTATTGAGTCCTCCTTCTAAATCAGTGTTGGGTGAGCGTGCCTTCTGTTTAGAGCTGGTGCAGGTGCAGACTGCCAGGGACCTTGAAGTGGGACAGGCCAGTGGTGGGACATGAGCAGTGGTGCTCCCACCTCACGGAGAGCCTGCCTTGGGGTGGTGGCACAGGCTAGGGCCAGCATTTTCAACAACCCACAGTACATGCATGTGTGTGAACAACCAGCAAACTTCAAGTCAGAGAAGCAGGCAAGTAGGAAAGATAAGAGCTGTGAAAGTGTTTTTCCCTTCCCTGAGGATGGGAATCAGGCTCAGGAGTGGCTGGAGCTGGGATCTGGAATGAAAAGAGCAAGCTCCCACAGCTCTGGCACAGGAAGGGGGGATCTCATGGGTCCCACAGGCCCCTGGGTTCAGCTAACTCAGACTCTACAGTAGTTAACCTGTTTAGTGATCTTTGCTGGGTTGTTTCATATCTAACTCTTCAGCCATGCCAGCTGCAGTGGATGGATGCCGTCACTTTGCTTCTACTTTCCTGTGGTAAAGCAACAGTGGGCTTAGGAAGACTGTCCAGACTGCCATGCCAGCAGTGCTATAGATCTTGTCCCCCAGTCCCATGACAATTCTTTTGGTCCCACAGCACAGGTGTTCAAGGGAGAGACTGAAGCACAGGACAGTCAGGAAACTACCTAAAGACTGTGATGGAACTAGCCAAAGGGCAGTACTGCAAGGCTGAGAAACAGCAAACTCACTGGCTTGAGAAAGCATCAAAACAGGAAGGCAAGTCTAACATTTTTTGTCTTTTATTAACTGACTTTAAGTTCTAATAAACCTCTTGAATTTTTCTTATATGAAAAATAACACTTTTCAAGTAGCAATATAATCTCAGCTTCAGAAGTACAGTTTAACCAGAAGATATTTATTTTTCTTAATTCAAAGTGAGGTAAAGATTCTAACCAAAGGCTCCCAAGGCATAAAATCAAGGTATATATTTTTGTAAAACCTACTGAGCAGAGGATGAAATACACACATGTGCACACAGCCCCATACATATATGAACACAAGCACATACATATAAATAAGTATGTGATATTAAAACTTCTTTGTACACTAATCATAAGATTTTCACTCCAATAAATTCACCACTTCTATTGCCATTAAAGAAGCTTGGGACAACAAATGGAATTTGCTGAGTAATCAGAAGGCCAACTATTTCTGACAGTGATAGTCCAAAGGGAAGGAAGCAAGCTTCAGAGATGATTTCCCATCCTTGAAAATAGTCTTTTCCAATTTGATTAGGAAGCCATTAGGGTGAGTGCCTCCGTCAGTTTCAATCATTATGGTGTCCTGCAGAAAGACTGCTGAACTTGGAAGAATCCAGGATTTAAAGCAATTTATAATGCTCTGGAGAACTGTTGCACATCCTGGATAAGACTATCCAACACTCTGATTCCCATTAAGTATTAATGGGTCTGGTCGGTCATACCTAATAAAGGAAAATCTGACTATTGCCTTGCATTACATGATGCTCCCACAGCACAATATAACAGAAGTTAGCATCCTAGCAGCTTCTCTGCCTTCATTTAAATTCACATAAAACGGAGGCTGAGCCGAGAAAAGAATTTCTCTAACAGCAAGTATTTGACAGAATCATAAATGTGACTCACAGGTAGCGCTGATTCTGGGCCTGTCTGCAAGTGTGAATGGCTTGTTTGCATGCTCTATCTAGCTCAGCAGAGGGACAGCCAAGGCTAAGCACAAGTGCAAGACTGAAGGTGAGACTGGAAACTGTGTTATTCAGAAATGGGACGAAAGGCAGATTGTACATCAACAGGAGGAAGCAGAAAGGACTGACTAGATACTCCTAGAGTCACTCCTTACAGATCAAAGTGCTTATCAGGATTGGCCCCTTGCACGACCTCTACCTGTCTCTCATACAGGATTCACAGGCTGAAGAACCGTATCTCTGCCTATTGTTCCTCCTATGTGTGAGGCCAAGAGCAAACCTGAAGGCTTTGTGCAGAACGAGTGGCCATCTACATCAGCCACCATGTGCACAGCACACTTGGAGTCCCTTTTTTTGTCCAAGGAGGCAAAAGCAAGCACTACAAGACATAAGTCTACTCTCGGTATTCAGTAATGAGAAGGTGCTAGCAGTGTTTTTAGGCATCTATGTTGCTAAGTACCTAGCAGACCTTTTCATAGATCGGGACCTCATTGCACTAAACCACTGTACAGTCACAGAACAAAAAGACCGTCTCTTTCCCCAAGAGACTGCAAGAGATGACCGACGGATAAGGGCAGAGTAGGTCTGCAAGTCCCACTATCAAAACAAGTTGGATGATATTAGTCAACACAAGAAACTGTGGTCTCAGGAATCTTATATAGTTCTCATGACTCTGGACTGGAGACATCTTTTCCCTCTACATCCTAACCATCAAACTCCAAGATGGCCTATCAACAGTTTGAATATATCAGGGATCATCAGGGACTGACAAAAACATTAAAATTCTTCATTATAATGAATTTCCTATATTATTAAGAAAGATCAGCAAAGCAAAATTGGAGCAGTATTAAATGAATATATTCATACAAGTTATTAGTCAATGCAATAAGTCTGCAACATAATCTATTCAAAAAGTAATCACAGGAAAATAAACATAATTAAAAATACCCAAGCTGACATATGTCAGGACAAAGTATGTGTTAGTAGATAACTACCACTGATTGTGAATCATGTAACAAGAACGGAAATGAAACTTTTTGTTAACTTTAAGAGGTGTCATGCCTACTTCTGATTCTAATCTAGATGATATTAAGCTTGAGGTTTAATGAACTCGACCAACAGACACAGTAACAAGCCGAAATTCACAGAAGCAATGCAATTTAATTATTTGTTTGCTCTCAATACTCTGTGGTACATCTGTGAAAGAAAGAAAAAGTCAGAAAGAAAAAGTCAGTTCCATGTGCCACGTGGCAATTTAAGCACTTTTTACTATGCCTCCCAGGAAGACCTTTATTTCTTTTCCACCCAAAGCCTGATCTTGCTGATTATTGTTTCTAAAAGAAGCCAGGCAAAATAACCTGGCACTAGGCTGAGAGGTAAGTATCCAATAGGCAAATTCTTCTTCCATCTCCCTGCTAAAGGGAAATACAAATTTCATTTGTTAAGGAGGCAGTTTTCTTGAACCTAAATTAGCCCTCAATTGTTCAATTAATATAAAGCAGGAAAGCACACTTCCTTGTAATTTTTCCTTTGCTGCAGTAGCAGTCCCCAGCCAGTTGTCAGCTCACCACTTGCATGTCCCTTGGAAGCTGCTTGGTGATCTAGTGCCTTCCAAGAAAAGCAAAGTATCATGCTGTTGCTCAAAGTACACTCCACTGCCATTCTGCTTGCTTGTAGGCCAGCACAGGTTTGGAGCTGCTGAAAACTAATGTAAGAGTGGAAGGAGTCATGCAGCCCGTGTCTAAGATCTATCTGGTCCCCACATCCAGATGTCCCCATGCCAGCTTCTATCTTCCTCCCATATTCTGGGGATGCCCACACAAGTGAAGCCTGGGGAGGTGTCGCAGGTCTCAGAGCCACAGCCTGCTCTGCATGGTGCCCTGTATATATAGAAACAGGCTGCCAGGTAAGACCTAAGGTCAAACTGCCATAGCCTCTGCAGCATCCTGATCTTTGGGTGGTCACTGCAGACATCAGGGTGCAGTTGCATTACAATCTGTACTGTTCTTGGAAGAAAGTTGTGACCCCAAGTGCCTGCTAGTTGAGAAGAAAACAGAGAGCATCACAACATCTCCTTTACTCTCACTGAGTTCCTGCATAACTTACTCTCTTCCATCCTCAGAAAGAAACATAGGGCAGGACTGGTTCATACCAATAACTCAGCAGTACTCTGGCTCTGACAGCTTCTCCAAATTCTCATATCAAACAGATCATTGAGCCTCACTTTGCACCCAGAAGCTTGTTTTTCAGCTCAGTCCCCATGACTCTAAAAAGCTGCATGGTGAACTCATAATGAAATCATACCTTTTATGCTGACATGGCTAAAACGCAATTACAGTACTGAGAGCATTGTATATGGAAAATCCCATATTTGTTATTCTGCAGAGACTAGGATGTCAGAAGTTGTCAGCTATTTTAGGTATCAGGAAGGGAGAGAGTATTGAGTCCATAATTGTACTTGGTACACAAACACCATGCTTGATAGTAGTGTTGATATTTATCAATCCTGTGAAAATTCATTTTAATATGGAGACTTGATAATTGCACACGCAACTTAAAAAAGCAGAAGATTGTAAAATAATGATTCACTATGTATGCCACTTGTTTCATGCACTGTGTCTGCCTTTAGGATGTTAAAGAAAAATAATTTTAAAAACCTACTGGCATTTCTGAGTCAGCTGTGACTCTGAGTTGTCACTTTGGCTGCATAGATTCTGGACCCAGTCTTTTGCTTTGCATCATCCCTGCTTCCAAAGATTGTGCAGTAGAAGATAGAATTCCCACTGTTGTCTTTTATTCTCAGGTGTATAACAAAGAGTGGAGATAACTATTTAATAATTCTGATAGACCACTGAGACTTTATTGACAAAACCCAAATCCTAATTTGTCTTTCTGTGTTGTTATCTCCTGCTGCATTTACCATTTCCTATTCATTCCTACTAAAGCTGAGAAAACATTTGCTTAGGTACTAATAGTGTTCACATCAAGTACTTCTTAACAAGTAGAAATGCTGGTTTTGACAACCTTAATTCTATTATTAGGCCTGCCTTGCCAACAAAACCCTGCTAACCTAGAGAAGCTTTGCTTCCCATCTTCTACTTTAAGCCAGTCAAAAAAGAGAAACAATTTGCAGGTTGTGAAAGCACAATGTCATGCTCTTCTGTCCTTCCTAATTTATCATAAAAATATACTAGATGTTATGATTCATACAGTGAAATGCAATGTATTTAAGTTCAAATGAAAACTACAGCAGTGCCTAACTACCAGCAGAGCAGAAAAAAATAGAGAATTTGGGTTTCTTCTTCCTGTAGTTCTTTCCTTGATCAAGTCTAATCACCATTTTTCTTGCACCTACAAATCTCTCACATAGATAGATGATACATAATGGCCTGCCTTGAGACATAATTTTTAAACCTCAGAGGGAGACACCAGAAAATCTTCAAATATAAAAAACCCCACCAAAGTTGATTTATAGATTACACCTCTCTTCATAACCCTGATAGAGGAGGAAATACATTTTTTGGATTGTAAGGAATTTAAATGAGCGGAGCTATGCATGAACGGGTAAGATGAAAATGCATCTAGCGAACTAGTGCATTCTTATTGTCACCCAGGCTGGCAGATCAGAAAAGGCAGCTTTAGTTATTCTAATTCAAGGCTATAACATCTGTAAAAAGCTGTAGTGTAAATACAGACAATAAATTAAAAAAAAAAAATTGAAAGAATTACATTATAATTCCTGCTTAGAAGGTCAAGTGATTCGCTTTAGATTCAAGGCATATGTGCTAAGAATTAGTCATTTAACTTGATTTATTAAAAAATAAGTTAAGCAAACAGGGAAGTGAAACCACCATGTAAATAGTTTAAAAGATTATTCAAGACCAGTCATAACATGATTTCTCTTTTTTTTTTTTTTTTTTCAAATTAAAAAGAATGTTTAAAATCTTGGAAAATTATTTGCTCATCAAAATAGTTCAGTAATCTAGAAATTAAAGAAAATGTTTGGTTTGGGGTTGTATAACCTTTGAAGTTAACTGTTAAAAGGTAAATAGACTATGCTATTCAAAAACAACAGTAAAAATTGGGTTTGGAAAAGGCAGAAATAAATTATTTTAACATTCCTAAAATGAGCCATTAGTACTGATGCCCACCTTTGAACAGTCCAACCAACTATCCTACCAACAGCTTCTTCCTCCTCATTACCCATATGACTCTCCTTGGCTTTCAATACCAGATGAAAAAATAAAGAGAAAGCAAAATGGTAGAGTGAAACCTAGCTAGAAAGAAGGGTGAAACATACTCCATAAACCACAACCATGGTACGGTCCACACCAAACAGCAGGCACACATTTCACCCAGAGCCACTCATTAATAGCTCATCTGCCCTCCCAGAGCTCAGGTATCAAAACTTTCTGGCCATTTCAAAAGGAAAAATATTAAAACAGACAGCCTGGTCTTCTGGATTGGCAGAGACCCATGAGCATTGCAAATTCACACACAGAACGTCATGCCTGATAGCTCTTCACACATGCAGCAATACTTGCTCTACTTAACCTAGGTTATGTCAGTTCTAGCCAACAACGATATCCAGCTACAATTTTTAGGTAAAATAGTACTGATGAACATGTTCACGAGGCCAACTTTAAGATCATCTGATTCTTCTAGGCTGAGAACATTTTGCATTCAGTCTTAGCTTTGGAAAGTAAAAGTAATGAATGAATAGCAGTGGAATTTTTTTATACTGTTGGACATTTCTGCAGCATTTAGAAACACTATTTCATGGTCACCCAGTGCTATCTGACATAGAGAAAAAATCCAGGCCTAATGTATCAGAATGTTTTTTTCAGAAACTTACAAAAAAGCAGTCACAGACAGTCATGCCTCCAGCACAAGCATTAGTGTGAGGTACAAAAATAATTCCTCTGGAGAGGGGAAGAACTGATGCCACTGTGGGAGCCTAGTCAGAAAAAAAGGATTAAAATAAACATCTGTTGGATATTACACAGCTCTGTCAATGCACCACCATGTAAAATCATCCCACTGTTACAAAGAAGACCTGTTTCCTTACATGATCAGTTCATGAATGAAAACCAGGTTGCTGAGGCTGGACCCAGGGAAAAAGTCTGCCAGCTTAAGGGAAACATTTTAAAGGAGCCATACTGCAGTTCAGTATTTCTGAATGCCATATTTGGTCTTTTTTCTGCAGTTAGAAAAATTGTATAGGATTTCTCACCATTAACAAATTCTGGTGTGGTTACAAAGCACTTTGCTATCCTAAGAAACACAACTGGTTTTATTCATCCAAGTTCCCCAGGGCTCGGTACTCGGCCCAGTCTTGTTCAACTTGTTCATCAATGACCTGGACGAGGGGATGGAGTGTACCATCAGCAAGTTTGCTGACGACACAAAACTGGGAGGAGTGGCTGATACACTGGAAGGCTGCGCTGCCATTCAGCGGGACCTGGACAGACTGGAGAGATGGGCGGAGAGGAACCTGATGACGTTCAACAAGGGCAAGTGTCAAGTGCTGCACCTGGGCAGGTCAAACCCCATGCACCAGCACAGGCTGGGGGCTGACCTGCTGGAAAGCAGCTCTGCTGAGAGGGACCTGGGAGTCCTGGTGGACGACAAGCTGACCATGAGCCAGCAATGTGCCCTTGTTGCCAAGAAGGCCAATGG
>NW_009258539.1:3587426-3592405 GCF_000687185.1 Egretta garzetta | reverse complement strand
GCCTGGATGAAGTCCTGTGTAGAATGCTCTAGGTGAGCCTGCTTTAGCAGGGGGGTTGGACTAGATGATCTCCCGAGGTCCCTTCCAACCCTTGCGATTCTGTGATTCTGTGATTTTGTTACCACTTTTCAATGATAAACTTGACCATGAGTGCATTAGGAAATTACATGAATATGAATGCACAAAACCTGTTATGATCACCTTCCTATTAAGTAGCACTAGCCAGTCTTTAAATATACAGAGGGCTAGAATACACCTGAAGGTCCAAGTTGAATAATCCTTTTAATAACATTATATTGTCACAGCTGAACTATTTGTTATTAAATAACATGCCAGAGTTGATCCTAAGGTGGGGAGAAGAGTCTGAGACTGCCAAACCGATTCCTCCAGGAACTGTAAAATTGAAGTAGTAGTGAATAAAGGTTTGTAATATTGCCCAATATAAATATATAGCATCAAGTACACTGAAAAGTACCTACTTACCAAAACAAGGTGTTCTCTGAGGGGACATGAGAAATAGGGTGATGAAAATGTGGGCAGTGCGTGGGAAACCTGTAAACACATTACTTTATGCACTACTGGCAAACACAATGTAATATAAAATATTGTATAGATGAGCAGAGAAGAAGAATTTTTGTGATAAAGTAGTCATAAAACTTGTTGGTTTATCAGGGATTGCTGGAGAGGAGCTTAGGTAGAGTATCTGTAACAGGGCAGTAAAAAGTTGTAACCAGTGTTTTCATAAGGATTTATTGTTAATACAACTGACATTGTCATGTAGTATTATTGCTAATTATGCTACTTTGAAAGGCATCTTAGGTTCCCTTTCATGTTACAACGTTATCAAGCATAAAGGAAAGTAACAACTAAATATTCTTTCAATGTAACTCTAAGTTATTTTCCATAAAATTGTGCTCATAAAATAGCAAAAAAAAATCTTATTTTTTAGTAATTACTCCTATATATGTGGATACATATATATATACACATGCATATCTTGATAACATTGCATTGCCTAATAGATTGCAAATTACATAACTTGATTTCTGATATATACACAGATAGATATACATTCAGTTACATTTTGTATTAATTTCTTCAGTGTAGTACCTTAAAAATTTGTTCAAATAAAGTCAGATTAAAATTACAAATGAAAATTATAAGACAGCTTCACCTTAGTCAAAATCAGAACTGAGTCTTATGTAAACAATGGGATTTTATATTAAATGATGTGGGTTACAGGTTTACCCACAAAAATCTGGGAATGAAAATTGGAAAGAAATTTATTTTTTCCCACAAAGTGCCATTCAATGAAATTATTTGCTGTCTGTAGTAGGAAGCAATGCAGTATGTAATAATAAAAGTATCACTCCTAGATTAAAAACTATGAATTTGGCTATGTAGAGAAATTTTATAATTCTGACAGATAACTAATAATATTAGCTGAGGTTACAATTTGCCATTATAGTGACAGCAGAATGACCCTTTCAAACTAAGAACATTGTGACAGTTTAGGGGATTCTCCTAGCTCTGTCTCTTAGGCAATATTGTGACCCAAAAGCCCCTCTTTAGACTTCTTTCAGGGCCACATGCCAATTTTCCTCAAGATTTTCTCATCCTCAGGCACCTCAGATTGCTTTGCCCAAAACAATACTATATAAAGACCATCCTGCCAAGATCATCCAATTTCCTGAGTAGTCTTGCATTAGCATATGTTTTGAGAGAAAATATTTGCTTTAATTGCTCATACTTTGCTCCCTGGCTTCAGATACATCCGGAACTGGGGAGTGGAAGCAGCTTTCAGTGTTACTTTCTAGGCAGGTCTAGGACAGGTTTGCAATCTAGAAAGAAATATGGTCTCAAAGGTAATCTTTTGTTTTCCCCAGAAGCTTCTAGGAAGATTTACAGCGTTTAATCCCACCTATATAATTATACACTGCAGGTATATTTTTAACTTTCTACTAAATAATTATTTCAGAATGCAACTGCATGGCATGGAATGTATGTGTAGCAAAAAGTAGTCTCTACAGAAAACATAAAAATAGCAAGAGATCTGGATTCAGCAGTCAAATCATGTATTGCTCAACTAAAGCATCATAGCTCAGCCCAACTACGTTTCCCCTGAAAGCCCCTAAAGTACTTTCCATATTTAAAAGCAGTATTAGTAAAATTTGGTTTGTGCTTTGTAAAATGCAACAAGTGTTTGCATTTCACTGCAGTGCTGTGCAGCAATCAAAGATAAGAAACAAGAAGACTGTGCTCCAATTGCAACTTTAGAGCAAAATTTTTTGGAGGTAGTACGCTCATCACCTCCGCTGGACGAAAACATCAGCAACTTACAGCCTTTCATTTTTAAGTGCCTTGGGATCCTCTCAAAGCAATCAGACGAGAGATCAGATGTGTTCCCTGGGGTAGGCAGACTGCAAAAGGTACCACCCTGATTGTGGCAGGGGAGCTGTGGGGTGTTTGCTCCCACTCCCTGGAGGGAGCAAGGGGTGACCAGCACCGACCTGCATAACCGAGCTTGTGCATTGCCTTTTTTGGATCAGGAGAGGCCTTTTAAAGTTCATCACGCCCATCTACTGCAGGTTGGTTCTCAGAGGGTAGGGGTGTCAGAGCTCGCTGGTGGGTCTCCTTTTGGATGAAACTAAACAAGAAATTGTGTCCCGAAGGTGTAACTAATGTGCTCCAACTGGTAAAAAGGTTGCAGTTCATGGGAGGACACTGGAGTGACACTGAAGTAAACCCCTCAGTCTGAAAGTAAACCCACTAGGGCCTAAGTGCTGTTTGGCTCTATAAATCCAGTCTTACTGGGTTGCATAGTTTGCTGATGTAGTAGAGAAGTGTGGCAATACCAGGGCAAGATGGACCTTGGCTGCCCAAGAAGGGATTGAAAATTAGTTGGGTTGTTTTTTTTTTTTTAACAGAGAAGGAGGCAAAGCAAATTGAATATACAGCTCATGGCATGCACAGGTGTACTCTTTCCTGGGTAAAAAAACAGCTGGATGGCCAAGCCCAGAGACTTGTGGTCAATGGAGTTAAATCCAGTTGGCGGCCAGTCACAAGTGGTATTCCCCAGGGCTCAGTTCTAGGGCCAGTCTTGTTTAATATCAATGACCTGGACAAGGGGATTGAGCGCGCCCTCGGTAAGTTTGTGGATGACACCAAACTGGGTGGGAGTGTCGATCTGCTCGACGGGAGGAGGGCTCTGCAGTGGGACCTGGACAGGCTGGATTGATGAGCCAAGGCCAACTGTATGAGGTTCAACAAGGCCAAGTGTCAGGTCCTGCACTTTGGTCACAACAACCCCATGCAGCACTACAAGCTTGGTGAAGAGTGGCTGGAAAGCTGCATGGTGGAAAAGGACCTGGGGGTACTGGTTGATAGTCAGCTGAATATGAGCCAGCAGTGTGCCCAGGTGGCCAAGAAGGCCAATGGCATCCTGGCCTGTATCAGGAATAGTGTGACCAGCAGGAGCAGGGAAGTGATCGTGCCCCTGTAGTCGGCGCTGGTGGGGCCGCACCTCGAATACTGTGTTCAGTTTTGGGCTCCTCACTACAAGAAAGACATTGCGTTGCTGGAAAATGTCCAGAGGAGAGCCACAAAGCTGGTGAGGGGTCTGGAGCACAGGTCTTACGAGGAGTGGCTGAGGGAACTGGGGTTGTTCAGCCTGGAGAAGAGGAGGCTGAGGGGAGACCTGATCGCCCTCTACAGCTGCCTGACAGGAGGGTGTAGCCACGTGGGGGTTGGCCTCTTCTCCCTGCTAACGCTGATAGGATGAGAGGAAATGGTCTGAAGTTGCACCAGGGCAGGTTTAGGTTGGACATTAGGAAAAATTTCTTCCCCAAAAGGGTTGTCAAGCATTGGAATGGGCTGCCCAGAGAAGTTGTTGAGTCCCCATCCTTGGAGGTATTTAAAAGACGGGTAGACGAGGTGCTTAGGGCCATGGTTTAGTGGTGGACTTGGCACTGTTAGGTTAATGGTTGGACTTGATGATCTTAAAGGTCTTTTCCAACCTAAATGATTCTATGATTCTATGATTCTGTGATTCTATTTTAGTGCAGATGGCAGTGGATGAGACCCTTAAGAATCTGGTATTTTATAGATCCTTGCATTCCTTTGGGATCCTGACCGTGTTTAATGCTCTACACCCTCTAAAAGATTTGACCTGCTCCTAAAGATATTATTTCTTACTTGGGGCTAGCTGCAGACTAGCTCCGTATAAACTTGGTTTTATACCTCCTGGGTAGCTCAGGAACATTGATCTCCAAAGTACAGTTATGGAGTGGGCTGATAACAACAGTGACATACTAAATTGTGCCGCTCTCAGAGTGTTCAAGGTGTTGCCTAGACGTTTCTCTGCAAGTAATACAAATACTAGCTTCACTTAGCTTGTGAGGTCAGAAGGAGTCACGGCACAAAATGGCTCAGTTGATGATATGGTGAATAACTGTCAGTTATTTGTCTGGCATGATTATGCTGGCTCTTCAGGCTCCTGAGAGAAAGTAAATGTCAAAGGCATCTTTAATCCAGTGGCTGAGCGTTATCAAGAGCTGGTGTTCAATATATTCATGCCAGGCTAGAAAGTAAGGGTGACATGGGTAATCTTACTTCATCTGCTATGCCTAAGCCCCATCTGGCAGTGTAATGACAAAGGGCAAGTTAAAACCAGATTACATTCACCTGAAAAAGAAAAAAAATCACTGAAGTTTAGACCAGGCATTCAAAGGCCAGTCCTTTCCCTGTTGAATTCGGGCCAGAATGAGTTTATGAGCTGTCTTAATTTATCTCACTTCCCCTACTTGTAAGCAGGGAAATAGAAACCTGCATAAAGTGAGCAGTAAATACTTTCTGTGGTGTGTGAAGAGCTGTCTCCTCCTCTCTGTCCTCTCAAATACCTTTTGAAATAGAACTAACTTGGCTCCCAGTTTTCTACACCTCTCAAGAAAAAGATCCTACATGCTGTCAGGATCATCCTG
>NW_009258539.1:3547145-3587216 GCF_000687185.1 Egretta garzetta | reverse complement strand
AGGGAGCTGCAAGGAAGGGAGAGAAAGTGGAGAAGCTGGTACTGATAGTAGTCCCTGGGGACCCGCAACCTGCACGCTACTCCAGTGCCCCTCACTTCAAAAGTCACTTTCCTGAGAAGCAAGAACAGAAGAAGAACATGACCTGCTTCCCTTCAAGGTCCTCCAGTGGTCTCCTTTGATTATCTGCCTGCAAGGGAAAGATTTAGCTACATGATGACTTTCAGCTATTTCTCGTGCAATCTATTAAGTCTTGCTGAACTAGTAGGGGTTTCATATATAGGAAATTAACTGTAAGCAGTGCAAGATGCTGTGAGTTTGAACAAAACTGTCAGGGTCAAGTAGCACTCGTAAGAGAACCAGCATTTGGAAAGCCCATGACACTGAGAAAGATTTTTTCTTATTTTTGAAAGCTGTACTTTAAGTGCATCATATATAAATGGTATAACCTGATCTGCTGGGTTTGAGACATGTTTTGTACAATACATTTTCTATATTCCCAGGGGCTCTTTTGAGAGGTAGAGGGAGGAGGCAACAGACAACAGAAGGTGAAAATAAGGAGGAAGGTTTGGAGGATATTGTTACTCCTCACAGAGTCCTTAGATGGACGTTCACTGACTTTCTTTTGCCACAGACTCTTAAGAGGAGAGCTTTTGTCCCCTTATTATTAGGAATTTTACAAGACTTGATGGCTTACAGGAGGGAAATCTTCATTCTGAAGACTAAGGAAAGGTGACAAATTATACTCCTCTAACATGTTTTGAGATTAAAATAACAGATCTAAGTGTGGAGACTGATTAGGACAAAACTTCCAGAAACCAGAAATAGAACTGATTTAGCACCATTACACCTTCCATGCTCCTCCATCTGAAGGGATTTCTAAAAGCTGAACTCTTCTCCAGCTGGTTTCAGGGCAATCCAAAAACCCAGAAAAGACTATGTTTGCTTTGGTTTTTCTTCACGTTTGTATAATAATACATAATTATATTGTGCGATCATACAATATTCTATAAATTATCTTATAGAAGTATGTTTTATAGAATTATAATATATAACCAGTGTTATAAAATACCATTATTATATGATTTAATATTTATTCTAGATATACATTATACAATTATGTAATACGACATTGTTTATGTAAATAATATTGCTAAAACTATTATTTTAGTTGGGTCTACGCAGGTTTCTACTTTAAATTGAGTAGTTGTGGATGTTGAGTATGGTCTCATTTACAGAGTGTGGTGGCTTTTGCCCTATATATCTCTTAGTTCCGAGCTCTCAGTGATCACATTGAAGACCAAGGTCATATATTCCCCTCCTAAGTGGTTTTTTCCTTATCTTCCAAACCCTTACAAAAGGTTGCCAAACGACTACAATCACCTGCTTCAGACAGATGGGCAGCAGTGTGGGACAGCACATAGCCCATATATTAGGGGAAGAAGGAAAATAGGCTGCTATAATCATGGTCTCCTCATTCTTGAGCTATTTGATACGGGAACATGGTATAGTTCTATTATTGGTAGTGCTTGACTACTTAGCCCATGATTTCTACTACTTTTCAAGCATGCCTGAAAATAACATGTTTAATTTTACATTAAAAATTTCATCATCAAAATAAGGGAGGAAAAAAATGATTTTGTCTGAAGCCATTTTTTTCCCTCCTCAGTGTTCTGATCTGGCTGATGAACTGGAAAACTAATCAATACTACCTATCTGCAGCCTTGGTTGGGTATCTACTGAGTACAACTGAGACTGCAATGCTGCTGAAGACAACTGGATTTAAAAATAAAAGTAACAGATCAAAGAAATTCAGTGTTCAAGGATGCATTTCACAAACAAGACATTAACTTCTAATCAAGAGAGACACCACAATCTTAAACCTATCCAAGTAGAGAAAACACCCTATTTGGAGAAAGGAATATCAGAATTTCATTACACAAGTAGTCATCAAACTAAAGCAGAGAGCTTGTAATGCAACATAAGACACAGGTTGTAAAGACGTATTGTACAATACATTTCATTTGCATTTCATTTTTTAGATTCAAATCCAAAACCTAAATTTACTTATTGTTGCGCGAACTTAGCAAAGAGAAGCATTAAAAATATCTTTTTGTTGTTTCATAAGACAAACTGAAAAACAAACTAGAGGACTCAAAATTTACAGTCTTTGTACACATGCGCACACTGTCACTCACAGATGCACACACACAATTCTCTCTCAAAATATACAGTACAGGCTGTGCACATATATGAAGGAAATAATATATACATAAATACAAATATATTTTCTGAACTAACCTAAATTAAAAATTAGAAAACAAATTTCCAAATTAATAATTGTTTCTTTCCTCTTAATTTTCCCCTCAAAACACACAAACCACAAGTGCAGAAAAGTGTAATTATAGGTTATTTTAAACCCCAAAACTTTGCACCTGCCGGTATGTGGCTATGTAGTAAAACAACTAAGTAACGGATTCTAGTGAAATCAGCTACCTGTACTACATTGCTGAAGAAAATGGGCAAAAATACATGACGAAGCTCTATGTAACTGATTTAGAAGTCTAATTCATTAGAGTGGACTGTATCTCCCCTTTACTAAATTCTCATAATTTTTCATGCATGTAGATGTTCATTTATTTTTCTGTAAAAATACACTGAATAAAGTATTTTTAGCTGCAATCTGAGAATCACAGTGTGCTGCACAACAAAAACTCATGGAAATTTCTTGTGTCTAATCTTTATTTTAATTGAAACAGGATGGTAAAGTGATACACATGCAAGCTGCTAATGTGTGCATAGTTTATCTTCATTTAATAAACTGTCAGATTTAGGACAGGAGAAACATGGAATTTCCTAAGCTGTGAGGAGTTCGGTGTAATAAGAGATTGGGTTTCTAACATTGCCACAATCATTTGAACTTTGTGAAGTAGTGAGAAGGGCTGTACATGAGGTGAGACATTTTACCTCCTTACAATTTGTTTCCCTTTAATTCTAAAAGGCAATTCTGAAAGATGTGCTGTCACTGATCAGCACATACAATTTGCACTGAGGCCACTGGGAGCTGATACACAAATCAGCATCAGTGGATATTCCAAAACACTCCTTGCTCTCAAAATAATTGAAAAACATGGTTTTACTGTGTAGTTCTTGACTTCAAAAAGAAAAATATCCCCTGCCTACCGTAATTATTTTTCTTTTTTTCCCCTTAGAAAATGTCAGAAATGTCACTGCATGGCCTTGCATGTGGCAGAGGACACTGCTGAATTCTGGCCTCAAGAAACAGACTTCGCTGTGCAGCTACCTGACTCCTACTTAAGAAGGAGAGAAATTAAAAGACAAACAGGTGATAATTTTGGATACATTGAGAAGAGGCTTCTCATTTCGGAGTTCTTTGCTATCATATGGTGACTTGAAACCTTTTTTCATACATGAAGGGGAGAATTAATCCCAGACAGGCATCCTTCTCTTCACTATTTCATCTGAACTGGTGAAAATTCAGCCTTTCCCTTAAAAGCTGTAGCAAATTCAGTCTGAACTGTGTGTTAATGGAAAAAGTTGTCACTGAGCAGGAACAGAATAAGAACTGTTCCTATATTCTTTTTCTCAGAATTACTCTAAAGCCCTTTTCTGAGCTTTCTTGGAAAATCCCATATCTAAAAGAAAAGAAACGTGGCAGTGAAATTGTTGGATGTGCATAATACTTGCTCACATATAAAAATTACATTTTTCACTCAAGGAACAAAATTTCTCATGATTGTATGTGGTCTAAAATGCCAGAAGTCTTAGCTTACAATTCTGCAGCAGATTTCAGAATATTTTAGTATGGCTTACTAATTCACCAAAACAAAAAGTTATTTCCAAAAAGTGGATTATTGACCAACTAACAGCTATAAGCTAACTGCCTCACACTTTCATAAGGAAAATACTACACTTTATAGTACAAAACCCATCTTGAATATTTTTTTTTAAAAATACTATTTTTGTGTAACATTTTTGGTATTACATATATTTCTATTCCTCTATTTTCTCAGACTTTCTGGGGAAAAAATCCAACAGACCAGCTCTTCTATTGAATTGTAGGTCAAATTATTTCAGTCTTTTCTGTATGAATTGTTCCTAAACAAGAATACATGGAGATGGTTGAATCATGGCATGAATTGAAAACTAGGCAAACATATAAGACAAAGACATGTTGCGTTATAGCAAGAGTTACCACTTTATTCAAGTGCGGCAGTCCGAAGGACTATCTCATAGCTTGGTTCAAGAAAATGACATTTCTCTCCCAACCCCCATCTAGGCTGTTTTGCTGAAACTGATGAAAAGCAGAACGTTCTTCATAGCAGTTGACATTTCAGTCCCCTAGGAGGCAATGGGACTCTTCTTGCTAACTACGTTGTTGTTTGTGTTCCATTTTCTTAACTTCCCTTTCAGAGGCATCAGTATATTCACTAATTTCTAGCAATATTATGAAAACATACATGGTAAACCGAAGCATTCAGTATTGCTCCAGAATAAATTCTTTTTTCACTTTTCCCTTCCTAAGGCAGAGCACAGTTGCTGATCTTTTGGCCTCAGTATTGTGAAGTACTATAAACATATCCACTTAAAGTATTTTCTCATCTGTGAAAGGAGAAAAAAAGAAGCAAAACTGCACTTGAAATAAGCTAGAGGCATGAAATAAAATGCTATAAATACAATATATGTTTTCTAACACAAAGTTCATATGATTCCAAAGAAAAGCTCTGGGTGAAAGGCTACTGAACATTCCTTGGATGATGACAGAAATAAATCTCCTACTCCGATTTACCAGCTAGAATGGGAATGGAGTCTCTCCAATCAGAAGACAATGAGATCCATATATGAAATGCAGGAAAAAGGAAAAATAAACACTCTAGAAGTTCTAATCTTAAGAGACTTGGAGAAACTCACAGACTTCAAACAGGCAAAAAGAGAAGTCAGTAGACACCAGAATAGAAGAATAGTGTTCACTAGACAGAAGAAGCCTTTGATATACGCTTATAGGTGTATATTCATCCTTTAAACAAAAAATTAAACCAGTATGTGATACTGTGCACTTACTCTAATAGCATATTTTAAAAGTGGAGGAAGATGTAGAACAGTGCTATAGTGACATCAAAGTTAAGGACTCACCACAGGGGGGTCCTTAGACGTTTCCTCACTACTTGGGATCTTTCATTTTATGTCCAGTGACATGGCTGAGAAAAGTACTTTGGTTAAATATAGAAAGAACATCTCCTGAGATATACAAACCAGAATTGCTCTGAGTCTTTCTTATAAAACCTGTCAGGAATCTAATGTGCAACCTGCTTGCTAACATCTGAGGCTAGGTAGGCGTATGTGACACTGTGGTAATGAAACCAGTTAGCACCACTGGGACATTCCGTGGACTCCAGTGGTGTTACAAAGAACAGCAGCCTGAGCATCTGGAGATGTGTCACCAACACTTTTCCCTCATAGGACGGGTCTGTCAGTATATGGTGGGCCTTGTCCAGTGGCCAGCACCCAGAACATGGCAAAGCAGAGTCACTGCTAAGTTATGAACTACTGATTAGCGGCTTAGAATAATTAAATAATTGTTAATGATACCATTGCCCTTTAATTAATGTCATGAGGTTTATGTAATGTTTCCTAGACTTCTTAAATTAATGTAATCGAGTTCTGTGAAGTACTTTTAGACAACTTGTTAAACATTTCCTAATCAAAACACTGAAAACAGAATGTTAAATTTTCACTTTAGTTCTACTTGGTTTTTTCATGCGTTAAACTTCTTGCAGGCATGTTAGTCTTGGCTTGAGCCTCTCTGCATTGCGTGTCCCTGGGAGGGGCCCTTGATCCCATTGTGCATTTTTAAAATATCTCAGTGTTCCAGATAATTTGACTGGGAACTGTTTCCTGTGCACTGGATGCAAATTAAGGAAATTAAGGGAGCAATAGTTAGAAAGGTGCATTTCTGACTTAATTTGCTCTCTGGAATGACAGAGCTATTCAATCAATTTCTGAGCATTACTATTATTCTGGAAGACTGACAGCCAGGGAAGTATAACTAACTTTTCTTGCTGGATTTGAAACAAACGAAACAGAACAGGGAAGCAATTGGCACCGCTGTAACATGAAAGAACTGAAGGTTTGCAGAACAAGCTGACTTCAACAGGTGTTGACTTTTAATTAAAGAGGAAGTAATTATTTTAAAAATCCTTTCTTTGCAAGGCATCTGAAGAGATGAGCAAAGATAGAAGAGGACTTATCATTTTTCTGGAAAACAGGACTATGAAAAAATTATGAAGAAAGCAAAATAATTTTTACAAGTGGAGAGTAGATGACTAGGTATAAGGAAACACAAGTTTAAAAGATTGTTATTACAGCACATTTGGCAGATTAAATAGTAGAATAGTGGTTGTTAATGAGGATGAAGCCACTTTCTTTGTTCCCTAACATCTATAAATCCATTTTGTACATCTTCTGGAAAGAGTTTGAATGAATATGTATCAGACATTTGCTTGCTGTCATTGATTATCTTCCTCTCTCTTTTATACAGAAGAATAATAGTAATGAAACTGAAGAATCCTATTAGCGGGTCACTGATTGTCTTGAAAACAGGAATGCTGCAGTATGCCTTCCTGTTGCTCTCCTGCTTTGGGTTAGGTTGAAGTTTGAACACACAGCCTGCTTGTTGGAATTATATCTAGCATCAGATAACATCAGCCATCTGCTGAAATAAAATGCTGTCAGTTTTTCCTAAATTCTCACTAAAAAAAAAAAAAAGATCATTTCCTTTTAAATTCATAAATACTGAGGAGACTCCAAAAATCACAGCATCCATTTTAAGATTTGATAGAGTCATTATGACTTGACTCAATTTAAATTAAAAAGGAAGATAAACAGTACTATGTTTGGCATTCTGATAGGGTTAAATTTTATAAACGAGGAGAATTAATTGATGCATTGCACTGTGCCAAAAAGTGCAGAGATCTGAATGACAGAAATCTGAAATCTCCATGAGTTGTAGACCTAAGACTATCAAAAGTCGGTATGTCAAGGAAGGAGAAAAGAAGGAGGAGGGAAGGACACCCGGCCTAATCACTCCAATAAAAATATCAGGAATAAGCTTTGGGTTTATGAACAGGAAAAGCACCAATTAGCAAGCTATATCTTAGCTATCAAGAAATGTAGGGCTAAAGCAAGAATTGCCAGAAGTCAAGCTGAGAGCTGGGACCTTACAAAGAAATAAAAGAAACAGTTAAAAAACAAAAATAGACAATATAAAGTGGGGCTCCTAAGCAAAGTAACAGCGGGGGTAATCTAAGCAACTCTCCAAAATCAAATTAATACTCTCAGTTTTCATTATGAATGCTTTGAAGACATAAAGGCAAGATGCATAATGAGAACAGAGGTGTTGAAATGACTATGAAATGACTATGCTAGAAAGGAACGAAAAACTAAAGGAACTCAACAGAAACACGAAAGAGACAGCAAAACAAATGTTAAGTCTGGTAACAAAAAGCTTGACTAACTCTGTCAAGTCTGTGATTAGTCAATATAAAAGAGCAAAGTATTTACAGGAAAAAAAAAAAGGACAAAGGTGATTGAAGAATTATCAAACCTGGTAATCTCATGTCTAAAGTATGCTAATTTTTTTGAACAAATTTTGAAGGAAACAATACAAACTCAGGTATAAAGGGGAAATGGGGATAAAATGTAATGTAGTTTACCAAAAAGAAATTGGCTTAGCTGACTTGATACTTTAATAACCTTTATAGACAATATAAATCTAGCAAATCCTCCATCTCTGGGCTTTCAACATATTTGATCTAGTGAAAATTTGTGAAATGTTGGTCCAATTGAAGAAGATGTAAATGAAAAATTAAAAAGCAGACAAGAAAGTGTTAAAGGAAAATACTGTAACATGTAACTATACTGGGACTAAAGGGAAAATTTCAGACTTGAGCTATTAGTAAAGGTTTGTTTCACGTTTTGATTAGTATTTCTGCATTTAGTCTACCAAAGAAAAGAGCGGGTGGGCCATGATCATTCCATAAAAATACATCTAGGAAAAAATAACAAGACAGAAGAACTATTTAAAACCAAGGAATATATTTGCATATTCAAAAGATATATAAAACACAAGTGCATTTTATGGAAATGATAAGGGTTCCAATTCTTAGAGCTTTGAATGTTTGGGATGTAGAACAGCTTTCCAGTGCCTACCAATGGAGACTTTAAAAACGCCAACCCAAATGCTTAATTATTTATAATACTGTCCTCTGTAAGGTTATCAAAGTCATTACACTGTGCAGTATCTGTGATGGCAAATGGTTAGTTTTGCTTACCTAAGAGGTCCTGTACAGTCCTAAGTACCTTAGTGCAATGAAATAACACTTTTACAGCTCTAAAAGAAAAAAAATCTGCTGCAGATTGCTGCCAATTCTGACCTGACCTCTAGCTTTCCAGCACTGGACTGCTAAGCCTAAAGGCATTTGCCTTGCATGTAACATAGGGCATCAGAGCTTTCATCTGTAACTGAGTTACCTTTTGACTCAAAGTGTTGGAACTACCATTCCATGTAACAGCACATAATCTCATATAGTTCACACGCTACAATTAGGAAAGTAAAAGCTGCTTTTTCAAAATTTTCCTGAAGGTACAGCTTTTGTGAATACAAATGGTGAAGATGAATAGCATTGACAAGTACGAAGTTTGACTGGACTTCAACACACTTAAATCAGAAAACCAAGGTCTAAAGTGCAAATCAAAAACCACGTGACTAAAGTGGAAAAAACAGAAATTAATATAAAAATCTGCTGAAGGAACACAGGCAAGCTTTTCAGTTAAAATTTCCTAAGCATTAGCCAAGACCAGAAGTGATTGAAGTCATGTGTTTTCCAAGTGATATTTTCCAAACTATTAGCATCTTAAATTTCATCTCCTTGGTAGAGTGAAAAATGAGCCAAGTCTTTTAAAACATATTCATTTAATGTATTTAGATATGGAACAAAAGAAATTAATTTCTTTCTTTACGTGATTGGCAGCACCAATAAAAGCCATACTCTGATTTTTAAGAGAAATGTTTCTTTCAGTTGTAAAATTGCATTTTTCAGTGTCTGCATGCTTTTTTTAAAGAAGCCTCCAATCTTAACAACAGTTGCATCACGTAAAATGTGTAACCTGATGAAATACGCTTCTTCCAGGCTCATGAAAACAGATTGTTGAAAATGCTTTGCCCCAGCTCTACAGACTCATTGTATAACTATGTTCTTCTTTTCTGTCTTTCATCCTGGATGTTTCTCAGAAAGCAAACCATGCTTTGATCCTTAAGCCGGGTGTTCTATGAATCTGTGTGATGATGGTACTTTCCAATGTCAATTCACTGATGCCTAGTAAAGCATATGCTGACATTTCTGCCTTTCCCTCACTGAGGGCACATTAGATGGTCTCTTCATTCTCTTCAGCCAACAATTTCATTAAGCTTGTCAAAACTGAACACCTTTGAGACTTCATACTTCAGTGAGATCTAGTAGAAATTATTCAGCAATGTTGTTTGGTGAGGGTGAGGATAGACAAGTAGGAGTTTAAGGAATAGAAATTTCACATCTTTAAGAAACAAGTTTATAAAGAACACACATAAATTAGTTCAAACGTGCAGTGAGCCCTGAAATACGAATTACCCCATCCTACAGTGTTTTCCCCATCTAAATGAAGAAGTAAGGGACCTACTTAATATTGTTCTCTTTCTGGTGTAATTTGTAGTATGTTGTACAGACATTTTTGAAATTGATAGATGTATTTTGGGTCTGCTTGTGATATGAGTATATATTCTTGTGAGATAATTGTGGGAAATATTAAGGAAATGCAGCTTGAGAAAAAAAATGTAAAAAGTAAGGAAAAACTGTCAAATATTAACAAGTTGTGTAGAAGCTCAAGACTTTCTCTGCATGAAATTCTACATACCTTAACACTGCTAGACACCACAATGGTTAAAAAGAATAGAAAGTAACAGCTATCCAAGCACTACAAGTTGTCTTGAAGACCACATTCTGAAAAACAGAAAAGTTATAGTACCATTTTCTTTCTTCTTTCAGAGCTTTGAGCAGATTTTTTGCATTATTTTTTCTTATTTTTAAAGGCAAATAAGAACAAAATTCCAAATATTGCATTTTCAGCGTTGCAATTAAACCAATAAAGATGCAGAAGCTCCACTATCAGTAGCATTGAGAACCAGAGCTGCTTCAGAAATGGATCTGAAGGATATTTTCCTGGATTTAAAGTCTCTGACATACAAATTCCTTATTCCTTGTGTCTCCTTTGAAGCCTCTTCTAATTAATGTGAAAAGCAGAGGGCAGAGTTATGCCACAGGGCTGTTCCTATGCAAGCAGCAACTGTGGTGTTCATCTCTAAATGAGTTCAAGTTGATTCATTACAAGAGTCTTCCAAATTCCTGTCAGGAGTATGTACAAGATAAGGGAATATGTTTAAGGGAACAAAATTAGAAACCAGGCTTATACCATTATAATTTTTCATGCCTTTTAAAAAGCAATATAAACACTACTACACAAAGCAATTTGGATGCCTTCTTTACTATGCCTGGCATACTCCGAGACTGTAAAATCTCTTTTTTTCATGAGCAACTATTGACATGGATTTTAAAGAAAACATAGTTAAAAATATAGAAATCTCCTACTGTTTCATACTACAAAATTCTATTGGAGATATTTGGAAGTAATGGAGAGAAAAGAACAGAACACTCTTGAAAAGCCTGATACTTAGCCATCACTCTTAATAAAAAACAAAATACTACCTGATTTAGTAAATTTACACTGCAGCAATTAGGGAACTGGGGCAGGCTTGTTTTCTTTCAATATATTAAAATATTTTCTCAGTTGTATTTATTTACAATCTTCATGCTTCTCTGCCTCCAGCTGGGAAAAGCAGAGGAAAGAGAGGTGTTAGAGAAAAAACTATTTGCCTCTGACTTGTCACAAAGACAAATTTTTGACCATTTGTTCTCTACTTCAAATATTTAAGTCTAAAATTCCTTTCTGTTCATTCTTTGTTCTATTTAAAGTTCTTGTCATATAGGGACTCTTAAACTTTGCTCAAAGGCTTTATTGACAATGTGCCAGGTTCCCAAGTCTGCATCTAAATTAAATAAAATAAAGCAGATTGCCTCTTCTCTAATACAGAAAGACTGCCTTGTATTTATAAGGCAAGCAGTTGCATACTGAAACTATTCTAGGAGCTACATAAACATGTGCTTAAATTTCTCTCTGAAACAGAAAAGCACTTAATCATGTAATTCCCTTTACCTTTAGTGGGATTTAATCATATGTTCATTGCTTGTGATTAAGCACTTTCTTCCATTTTGCTGCTTTCTTCCATTAGTGCAATAAGACTTCGTCCACAATCATCTGGTACACAATCACTCTAGTGAATAACAGCACATGAGATTTGCAGAACACACATTACACCTAAATTCACTCTGTAGCGTGAATGGGTCCTATCCTTTGAGTCCCTGTGGTGTGCAAAACATTGCCTTATATTGGAGAGCACTTAGTGTGCATCATAACCCCTGCTCTGCTGACACAACCTATTTTTTTTCTTAAATAAAGGCTAAATATGCAGAGAGATAGTAAAAACATCCCAAAATTGAGCCACAACAGACACAAGGTGTACACATGTCAATAAGGATCACAGGACACTCCCTGAACTATATCTATAACGATGTTGCATTTGCCTTCTCTGTTCTTAGGTTTTTGGTTTTTTTCCTGTTCGGCTTTCTTACCTCTACTTAATTTTCATCTTCCATCAACATTATTTTGTATCCATGTGGCTGAAATTCTTTTTCACACTGCACACACATTTGGAATCAATAGGCAAAACTCTCTGAAATACTTCAGAACACAAAACTTTTGAAAATATTATATTGAATTCAAATAACTGAAAAACAGAATCCTTGAATACTTATTCCAAAGAGATATATTTTTGAAGATCAACACAAAGCATACAAAAATGGTTTCTCCAGAGGTCACTTTTATCTTCTTTTCCCAGTAGTTACTGAAACCAGAATATTCTACATCTCTAAAATAATTACAAAGAAAAATGGAAGTATTCCTAAATTCTTGATGCTGTGCATACAGAGAGCAAAACTGTCTTTAGAGACGAACATCATTGTAATTCATGAAAGACCACTTCAATTAACACTAGGTATCAACCTTCCTTTACTACTTCAAAACTTGGCTTGGCTGTTTTAAAGAACTGATTTAGCTCTATTAGTTTGTCTGGTCAATTCATAACTACATTTTGAAACCTACTTCCACAGTTTCTAGATGCACATATCCTCATAATATTTTTTGTTTGCTTGCTTGTTGTTTTGCTTGTATCAAAGACTACTGTTCTTTAAAGTTATTTATTTGCATTCATGACAAGTGTTTCCAAAGTGTTCCATATACTTCCACAACATTTACTATCTTTAATCATGAATTAAATCACTGTCCTTGTCCGTGTGCATACAGGGGCACATTTGAAGGCCATACATGCAGAGAGAGACGCAGGATAAAAAGAGCTTCACATATTTGGCTCCTCAGTCAGATCTTACAAGAAAAACTGTGGTCAACAATGGCTCCCTATGGGAGGCTCATTGGTTCTACACAAAGGACCATCACAGGCTGGAATTCTGGAACGCTGAAGAAAGCTTTCTAGAGATTCATAGGAGTCCAGGACAAGGTCTGTTTTTGAGTGCTGTGACACCCCCTGGATTTCTGACAGCAAAAACTGTGTGCTTCTAACAACTCTCATACCAGCTTTATGTAGTCCACTAGATAAAGAGAGAAGTTGGTGAGTTAAGAGTTTGACATTGAGGCCACAGCCTGCCAGAGTCCTTACATGACCTTGGACAAGTCACTTAAATATTTATTCAAAAATTTAGTTTCCGATTCATACAATGGAGTAGTTCCTTGCCTCTCATATGGATAAATACTAAGAATTTCAATGCACTCAGTGATAATGGGAGCCATTAAGTACTTAAATCAGCAAGTCTGCATTGATCTATAGTCCATCTGTTAAAAAGAATATCCTATAAACATAATCAGCAAAATATCTTTTGCCCCATTTTGGGAATAATTTTGTAATTATGAGGCTGAACCTGAGAGAAGATAATAATGTTTCCAAGGTAGGTTTGTCCTTAACTCTTTTCAGATATAGACTAGTTTATTCCCCAAAATAGAACTGGTTTTATCCCTTTCAAAATAAACTGCCATAAATACTAGTATAATTGTTTATATTATCCACAAAGGAATCCAACCCATGTCATGATTCACATGGAACATGTTCAGAGCATTCATATACCTTCCTATTGACCCTTTCTATTCACCCTAATATCCAAATTTTCCAAGTCTTTTAAGCGTTGTGATGGAATCTTTTTCCTGCCTTGAATATTTGATTACTCCTTTCTGAGACTATTCCACTTGTTTGCTGAGCTGAAGTGACCAGAACAGGACACAATCGATGGCTATATTATTATTTTTCCTTTCTGCAGGAACAAAAATATCTTGTTATATAACTTGCCTTCTGATGACTTCAAACCTGTATAAGAACAAAGCCTAAATTCAGCTTTCGAGCCTGTTAAAACCATGCATACACAGGCAAAAAGTCATGTTAAATATTAAACTCCTGATCAGCCTTTTAAAACGTATCTTAAGGAAACCAAAATTGTTCCATGTAACATTCGTCCCTAGAAACAGCTCCCCTAACAGCCGAAAGAATGAAATGTAAATAAATTTTGCCTGAATAATTAATATGTCATTAACATATTTCACTGTGTTATAATACCCCCCAACTATTCACAGTCCCTTCGAGACAGTTCCCTCCTATGCCTTTGTCACCATAAAATAATTCTTGCACATGGTGTGCATTAAGCTTCTGAAAGCCCAAAGGACAAAGGAACAAAACCATTTCTGTTTCTCCTTATTCCGCTTTTCTCCAAGGGCAATGGCATAAATTAGTACAGCTACACAAGAGTCCACAATCACCAAAGCAATACAAATTGCTCGATTGCCTTTCTCAGACCAGCTCACCAGAGCTGCAACCCAGCAGGCGCCCTGTGACAGGATTTATAACAGCATAGTTACAGCAAGGATAGTAAGACAAGCTTAGTTAATTAACTAAGCATAGCACCAAATCCAGAGGGCACCACCTCAAATTTGCCTGTCAGGGAAATCTTTAGATCCCGGAGTATCAGCTTCGTCTACTTGCTAGGTTTTCTATGCATAGTCCATCAGAGTACTGCATACTACCTGCAACACCACTGGAAAACAAGTTTTGAGTCTTCTGCAGTGCAGAAGATCACTACAGGGATCATCCCTTCTCAGTTTACTTCTTGTATTTGCTTCCAAACACTCACACTGAATGCCTCTAATAATGGCTATTCCCACAGAGTCTTATCTCTATCTGAATATAAGTTTTAGGAGTGTCAAGTATAAGTCTTGCTTATGCCTTTCAGAGCTAGTTTTTTGTTTATTTTTTCTTTTTGGTTTTCCGGCTAAATTTCAGGTTTACAGATTGTAATGGAATTAATTTAATAACTGTTGAGGCAAAATTTCATGTTCTTCACAGGAGATAAACTTCTACCTCATGGTTAGGGCCATCTTCCCCTGTGCAAGAAGATATGACATTGCAAAAACAATTGCTCTTTTACCTTCAACCTAACTTTCATTTTGAAGGAAACAATGTGAACAACACTGAAATACACAGAGTGAAGCTCAGTTAGGAAAGTACATTTCCACCTAAATTATTTATATCTCTTACAAGCTTATAGAATTTTACTGAAGTTTGAAGGCTACTTTCAACCACTTACTTAAGTTAGAAAACCGTTACATGTCTAAACAGTCTGGCTTTGCTCCAAAGTACTTGGAGGCAGAGACAGATGCAACTGACTTTGATCGGCTTTCAATCTGGCCTTTGTTATATTATCATGCAAAATTAATTTGCTTAAAATACTGGAATCAACCAAGGTATACATAATTTGGATTCTTTAAAAAGGCAATAACAGCCTGGGATTTTTTTTTTTTTTTTTTGAGGAGCTCTTAAGCCTTGTTATTAGAGTCAGAAATTTAGAGTGTGTATGTAATGTGAAAGTTGTACATTGACAGTTGCTATCAGAGAGAAACAAGTTCTGAAAACAACTAAGGACTTTTCTAGGGCCATGGCCAAACCATACAGAGTTTTCCCAAGACAAGAGAAAAAAACCTGATGTGATTCAGAATATAGGAACAAGATCTCTTGGAAAATAAAGAGACTTTGAGTTAGTTGACTGGTTTTCCAGTGATCAGGTTAGGAACATTCACATAAACTGCTGGGTTATTATTACAATAAAGATTATAATTTCTTAAATGATTAGTATGTTTCTGGAGCAATTTTGTGACCATACTTCTTTTCTTAGAGGAAGAAATTAGTCTCTTCAACATCAGCCAGAAGTTTCCCAGAGTAAGTAAATATACCTGTACATGCACATGCAAAGACTAGGATCAAGGTGTTACCTAAAACCCACAGGAATTTCAAATACTATGGTGGTATGGAAAAGTGGAAGAAATTGTCTGAGAGAAACTCTGTAGCATCAACCCTTTCTTGTTTGTTTCTAAAAGCAAAAATTTTTCAGCATTATCATAACATATGAGAATGGAGCACTGTTTGGTATGAATCAAGATAATTTTTCACTGTCACAAGCAATGGGCCATATTATTTACATTCACTGAACTAACAAGACCAGTCTGCAAAAATATAATTCTCCAGTTAAGTCATTTGCTTTTTTAACAACTCTTATCATTAACAGAGCTGTACTCACAAACCCAGATGTATCAGACATAAAATAAACTACATGTTAACAACCTCAGCATTGCCAAGTCCTGAAGTCATCTAGGACCATGTGTTGCACAGTCTCAATGCAGAAAACAGCATTAGAAAGAGCAGTAAAGGTCTCGTCACTGATGCTGCAAATATTTGCTTGAGTTTCTTTTGTGGAACCATACTCCAACTCTCTACATGTCGCTAAGCTCCTCAGATGAGACACAGGCTCTTCTGCTACATTTTCATTGCCATCAGAAGAGCTCTTCCAGTGAGACTACAACTCTTTCATACTATCATAAATGCATTTAATTGTATGCCATATGGGATCAATAAATCTACACATAATGGCTAACTGCAACAATTTCCACCCCCAAAGTCTTATGCAATGGTCACAGAACCACAGAATCACAGAATGGCACGGGTTGAAAGGGACCTCAGGAGATCATCTAGTCCAACCCTACTGCTAAGCAGGTTCACCTAGAGCAGGTTGCACAGGACATCATCCAGGCAGGCTTTGAATATTTCCAGAGAAGGAGACTCCACAACCCCCCTGTGCAGCCTGTTCCAGGGCTCTGTCACCCTCAAAGTAAAGAAGTTTTTCCTCATATTCTACTGAAACCTCTTATGCTTCAGTTTGTGCCCATTGCCCCTTTTCCTGTCACTGGGCACCACTGAGAAGCATCTGGCTCTGTCTGCTTTCTAGGCTGTGAAAGGAAGGCAAGCTTCCCTGTAACGCACCCAGGCCAGTTCCCAGGAAGGTTGTTTCCCTTGGCAAAAGGAAATCTCAGTGTGTTTTCAGCAGACACACTGCAGAACAACAGAGAAGAGGAATTACCCAAATATTGTGATAAAACAAACACACAAGCAAACTCATAGTCAGAAAGAGGGAAGGTCACAAGCTCCCAGGGTGAGCTACAATGAGCCATGGATATTTTGTCATATAGACATATCTGTGGATTGAAGCGCGCTTGTCTCCTGCCGATTCCTAGTTCTCGGGGACAATTATGAGCCCTGATAAGGCTTCCCACTATTATGTTCTTCCACTCAGACTGCCTTTGTAGTTTGGTTTGTTTACTGTCCCGTGTGATGTCCAGAAAAACCTCAGTGTCAAACAGAAATTCATCTTATTCTGTAACTGAATTCCAGTGATGCCTTGACACAGAACAGCCACAGTCCCTTGCAAGAAACAGTTTCCCACACAAGGAAGCTCTATAAGAGATAATTATTTTACTCCTTTACACTAGTGGTTTCTCATTCTACTAAAATGAAATAACAACAAAACAAATAAATAAATATGGTAGCAAGGAACTTCTTAAGAGAATGTGGAAATCACAGAAGTTTATTCCACATAGAATGGAAATGATAAATGAGTTGAGCCTTTTTGGATTAGATTTGTGAACAAAATAGGACAGATCATGGAATTTACAGTAATTATATTTCTCTTGAGGACTGCAGATATGTGCACATATTTTTACATTTAGAAATGCTAAAAAAAGTTTCAGAGAGAAGATACAATTTACAGAAGTTCTAACCCACAGCATTAAACTGGACAAAAGAAGAAAGAGAATGCTTTTTCCTCAATAAAACTTTAGGTTTTATTCTGTTTGCATTTCCAAGAAAAAAGGAATCATTTCAGCTTCATAAGAGTAGTCTTTTAGAGGGAGCTGAATGTTAAGTGCCAATTACAGGAAATGAAAACTCTTTACAAAGTAATAGCTTCTTTTTTTTTTTTTTTTTCCAAAGTGTAAGGCATCAATAACAGATGTAGGCATCTCATATTCAAAGAAGAGAAACTGGGAAAATTACAGAAACCTGCTTTATAAAAAAATAAATTATTGAATAAAAAACATTTGCTAGCCACCACCTCCCTAATCTGCCTTACTTATGTTGAAGAGTAAGTTTGTGTTCAAAAGGAACAAAACCAAAGAAAGAACAAAACCAAAGAAGCCATATTTAGGAATCCTGGGAGTTCAATTAATCTTAATTGTATGTCTGACAGACCCCCACTAAGAGAGGAAAGGAGCTAACTAGTCTGTGGAAGCAAACTGAAACTCTAATTCTTTAGCAATGTGAGTTAGCAGTGTTGATAACATCCAGTGGGATGGCTTTGTCTTAGTTGACCTGATTTAACTGTGAGATATTTTAGCTGGCTTTGTACTTTTGTGGCATATTTGTATTTCAATAAAGCCTTATTAACAGAGACTCAGCCAAGATTCTCCAGTCTCTTTTATGCATTCATGTGCTCATCAGCACTTTCTCTGCCAAACTATAAAACAGCAGAACAACAAAGTCACAATTTCCTGTTTTATTGCCATGTCGTCGTATTTATCATACTAAAGACCACTTTAGAGGGTGGACATTTTAATTCTTTTGAACTGGGTTTAAATTAAGTGATCAAAATGTTATACATATTTCAGCTTCCCTTAAAAAACAACAGAGGATGCTTTTCTCCACAGTCCCAGAGACTTTATTTATTCTCCTGCATCACTACAGCAGCTCCTCAGTACACATATGCAATGAATGAGGCAGACAACACATAAAAGAGCTGTTAATCACATTGAATAGCCCAACTGCCAGTTAGTTTGCTAATTCAGGGCACACTATTCCAACTGCAGTTTTGTCTTCAGGACCTGGCCAGCATTGTGACACTACCATATTTCTAAATTGCTTTGCCTTTTGCTTTATAGATGTCCATCCCTGAGATAACTCCTCAGAGCCTGACAAACTCCTGCCAAAGGCTAAAAGGTTAGTTTTAAATAAACTGACAGCATGCCTACTACCTTGGTCCAGATGTAGTTTATTTTACTTACTACACAGAGCTTGGGTTATGTCCTGTGAGGAGTTTGTCAGTGCAAATGGGAGCTGCAGGACGGCCAAATCTGGTATTTCCTGAAAACCACTGGGACATAAAATAATCCTGACCCATCAAGCCAGAGATGCATGACATAAAAGGCTGCTGTGAGTAAAAGAAATACATTCCTTCTTACAACTTGAAAAATCCCTTTCTTTCAGGTGTTCAGTCCTGCCACATTCTGGGTGGTGACAGAAACAGAGAAATCTGTGCGCAAAGAGTGCAGGCACAGTTTGTGTTGAACCTCATTTCTTGGAAATGAAGAGGTTTTTATCTTTCTATCTGGCTCGGGAGAAGAAGAAAGCAGTAATATCCTGCAACATGGGCTTGTTCTTTCTGTTCTACCTGGGCAATAGCCTTCTAGCTAAGATCCATGTAGTGAACCAGTCAGTATAAGACTTTTAGCATGTTTCTGTGTATATTGTACACTCACGGAGCTTTGTAAGCAGTGTGATATGTTTCTTCCTGGTGGGAAAATGTATTTTTTTATAGACATATCCTGCATTTGTTCATAGCATTTTCTATGGAATGTAACCGATTTTGCCCATGTGCCTCAGATAGTTTACTCAAGTCAGCAGATGACCTCTGTTCTAAGACACTATAATGCTTATTTCATGTGTGTGTGCATGCATACAATCATATGCATACATATTTACTTCAATTAATACTCAGCCAATCAAAGTTGTGGTAGAGGACAGGAATTCCTTTACCTGTAAGAATACATGCCTTTCACTACAAACTGGCTGTTTCAGAAACTAGGCTGTGTGTGAATTGACTGAGGAGTAATTTCTTATTCTACATCTACAGAAATCATTCCTTCTGTGTTTCAAAATAGTTTCTTCAGTACTGTTTTGACACCTTCTTCAGAATTTCTGTTTAATACAGTGGCAGCTCAAATACTGTGTGCAACAAGAGGTGGGGATACACCATTCTCAGAGACTGACATATAGAAAGAAGGAGCAGTGATTATGTATGCTTATATGATTTTTTTTTTCTAGTTCACTCCACATGGCTTTCATGCTATCTATTGTATTCTTTAACAATCAACAAGCTATCGGGTATTTTCTTTTTTTTTGCCTTGGCACCATATTTAACAAATCTAACTGCCTAGAACTGAAAAATTAAAAAGAAAACTCATCCTGGTCTAGAAGGTCTTGGGTCTCTCAGGGCTTCCTTTTCTTATGTGAGTTTGTTTCAGACAAGTAGGGTGTTTGTTTCTGGATAAGGACATGGTGGCGTTCGTCCCCCAAAGGAGCAGAGAGGGTTTCCTTACAAGCAATTAACTGCGCGTGTGAGCAGACAACTCTGTAAGCCTTTGCTAGCCTGCACCCATGCAGGAAAGAGATACCTCTTAGAGAACACAGGAGCATTCACCTGTCCTTTCCCTTCATATAAATTCTTCTGTTCTTGAAACTGGAGTCAGACTTGATGTGGCATTCTGTGTAAAGTTACAGTCCACTGCTGAAGAAAGAACAAAAGGGCCAAGCCAGGGAAATTTACATAGTCTGCTACATCTCCTTTACCTGCAACAGGCCAGCCTAGCAGTTGAAATACTTCCATTAACTTTGGAGAACAGGTAACATAGAGAAGTCGTTAAACGGTAAAGGAATTTAAGACTAAACAGAAGTTCCTGCTTTATAACTCTCTATCTCTTTTTCCACTGCAGACAATCACATTATGTAATTGTTTTTATAAAAGAACTCTGACTCATTCTAAAATGAGTTTATTCACTATTAGTATAGAGAAAGTAAAAGGTTCTTTACCCTCTGGTGACAGGACACCTACCTATTTCCAGCCTGAGTTCACAGAGAGTTTATGGACCCATTATTCTTTGTGCAGTATTGTCCTTCAGTTTAACTATGTCTTCTTACTTCTGGTGATTCTCAAAACCCTTCTTTGAATTGTTCTGCCGTGTAAAATTAAGTTAAATTATTTCAGTCTCATCCCATAAGATGGGAATTCAGTTACTGTGGTCATAGCTGTTGCCTTTCTCTGAACCCATTCCTGTTGGGATTTATATCCCAATTAAATAAAAGCAACCAGAATTTTCAGAAGACGCTAGACCAGGTCTTACCATACTCCCCTCTGCTTCCCTTCCTATAATAAAAACATTTGATCTTTAGTTGCATTTGTCATTTTCATTGCACAGCAAATCCTCATGTCTGTCTTGTGATCTGGTAGTTCCATGTAGGCCTTCCCTTTGTTACTTCCAGAGGATGAGTTCCCAGACTACAAGAACAAATTTTGCTACTATTATCCATCTATTTGACCTTGCATTTTGTGCTTCTCACTCTGAAGCATTACTATGAGATGGCCAGGGAGGAGATGTGTTGTTCATAGAGGAGCTCATGGAACTTCACTAGTAGGAGGGAAGACAAAGTGGTTACAGTTTTTATGGTGGAGGATGCCCTGTCTTCAGACACATAAACAGAGTCTGGGGTTTAAATACACTACTGCCTCTGTAAAGAAGGACAAATTGTTATGCCTAATGGCAAAAGAATATTCTCAAGGTTTTGCTCCTCAGTGAAGCTCCTCTAAACCTGCCTTTCTGTGAGAGGACCGGTGGTCTTTCCACTTATCTATTAAGTATCCCAGTGCATGGCAGAAGTTACAATGGCCACAGAAGTAAATAAGATCAGGCATTTATTTCCAGCTTGATACTCGACTTTTCATTAGCCTAGCTGCACTGGAAGGTGAATTGAAATTATATGAGGCCCAGAATAGAATTGGAATATGTGTTTTGTCTTGTTGCAGATTTGCTATCAATAAAGACCCTACTGGTTAGACATACTGCTTGAATTTAAGAGAAAATAGCTATCTGCCTTTTAGCATGCTTCCATACCAAGCGGAATAATTGGTTCTTTGAAATAGAAATTAGTTCTTCATTCACAGATCCTGAAAGGAAGCTCAAATTGGAAAAGTTGTCTAAAACAGATGAGTTTGGAGATACCATTTCGTACAACAGAATCAACCCATTTAATTAAAAGCTTGGTTGTCAGTCACTATTTTCTTTCTAAGGTTACCCTGGGATTGAAGTGGCACACATCACTAAAGACAGAGCAGTGCAAATAAAGGGTTCTGTTTCAACTGCAAAATGAAGAAAGACCTTTTGAAATGGATAGAAAGTTTTGATCAATTGACTCTTTTATTATTATTTTGGGGATGTTTTTTACACTTTCGTATGAAAATCTGAAGAACTGTTCAAAACACATCAAAAGAAATTATTTCAGCTTGTCCAGGTAGAATGCTGTTCAGATTCTTGTGCTGTCGGGCACAACACAAGCTGAAAAGTCGACCAGAATTGCTTAAAAGAGTCTTTTGCATGTTACAAATCCAGCTCAAAGCCTTTGACTTCCCCAGAAGGGTTTAGAGGAGTACCAGAAGTACTAAATAGGTGAAGACCCTTGCCCATGTGTTCCCATCTCCTTGCTCGTCTCATGGCTTCCCTGCCTAAGTGTTGTTAGAAAGATTTCTCATTACAGGCTCAGTCTTCACATGAAACACAGACTTAGCTGACCTCTGGGGTTACAACAGAGCTCACATATCTCCCACGCAGTCTGCTTTTCAACTTCTGTCATTCCTCTGCAGCCTGTGTCAGACAGATCTAAGAGCTACAGTCTTACTCGAATTTTCTTCTCTTCCTCTCTCTTTTCGTTGAGTTTGGCACAGTTTTTTCCAGAACAGCCAGTGACCAACCTGTTGCAGATGATTTACATCTTCTTGGGCTTCTTTCCATGGGCAATTAATAACCTTACACTCTTTTGGAAAGTCAGTAAATAAAGATGATTTTCTTTTTAGGTTCTGCAGCCTATCAGTCTGAACTCTGAAAACTGCACATAATCACAAACACTTTGCTTTCAAGGTTTCAACCATCACTCTCAAATCTTTATCCTGACGCAAGACTTTCTTCTGCTGATTTGTATAAGCAAACTTGTAAAAAACCCCAAAATTCGCCTGAAAAATTATAAGAATTAAATGAGAATATATTTCAAAATATATTGAAAGAAAAATTTTAAATACTAAAAGTATTAAAGCTTGCCTTTTACAGCTGGAACAGTAGGAAATTCATTAGTGAAATACTGATTTGTGCAATTAAGTCTGTAGTTCTGATATATACCGCATAAAACCCTGCACAAGAGAAACCACTGTAATTTAATTTACTCTTTCACTTAACTATCTACTTTGTTTCTTGTAGCCATATAAAAATGCTAATGTTTACCTTTTTTTAAAGCTCCTTGTGCGTTTTCAAACCAAAGTTACATGACTAATTATGTCATCATATGTATCTCAGTTATGTCATGCCCGAATTCTGAAAACTAGACTATCTTCACAGAGGAATGAATATAAGGATTTGTTTTACTTAATTCTACAATGTTTTGTTAACTGCTTGAGTGCTGCCAAATGAAGCTGCTAAATCCTCACTGGAATCATTCAATCCTGTAATACCATCAACGTTCAAAAGAAAGCTGACAAATATGATTTTTCTCCATAGAACAGCAGTAATAGAGTAGGCAATAGACGTGAGCATGCAAGATAAAGTGGTCTTTGGGTTGAGTTTTTTTGCCATGCTTTTACTAGGGTGACTCTTTCACTAGCATAGCTAGCACAACTAGCCCTCAGTGTAGTGTTTCTGTGACTTTTTGCCCCATTCTTACTCAGCCTCGTGGTTATTGAACATTTTCAGACACATTTCTAGCTCTCAAGAGGTGGCTCTTTTGATCAACAGATCTGAAGTACTGGAGTCCTATGGAGAGAGCAACCAGCAGCCATTGCCACTAACACCTAAATCCATAGCTTTGGTTTTATACTGCCCAGCTGTCTCTTCCACTTGCACCTGGTGGTCGCTGCCCTAGGGGTCACTGGCACTGTGGTGGGAGGCAGAAGGTCCTTGGCCTGTGGTGGGAGGCAGTTGTTCAGCACTGCAGCCTGCACAGCATGAATGTGGACGCCTTACTGGTTGCTCAGACAATCTGGCACAACTTAGAGCCTAATGTTGGGTAAGTTTCAGTAGCCAGGTGTTGTAGTCAGCAGCCAGGGTGCAGCCCAGCAGATTGTCAAAGCCGCAGGACAGCTGTCCAATTCCAGTTTCCTGGGTTTTGACTTACTGACGTACTGTTGCTTGTTCACGTCCAGGCCGCTTCTTGAGCCAGTATCTTTTTGTAGTGTTTCTGTTCTCCCCACGCTTGTTTAGTAAGAGAATTTGCTGTATGTTGATATGAAGTAAAGGGGAGAAAGAGAGAGTAATAGTTCCCTGAAGCATGGAAAAGGGTTCTTCACCATCAGCAAAGCTCTCACCCAGGGAGGGACCATTGGAAAATTCTTGTTTCCTAGAAGGCTAGGTGGAAATAAGCCCAAATCTACTGCTTTTAGTGGTAAAAGAAACTATAATGGGAAGGCAAATATCCTAGAATGATAAATATATTGACTGCCTGAAGCTAAAATTGGGTGGAGTCAGTATCTGCTAAAGATTATATCTGGGATTTATGTAAAACCCCAAAGACCAAAATCCTGTTTTATATTATAATTTAATAAAACCAAGGCACATGGCAATGGAAAGCATTACTTGAATGCTTGGAAAAAAATAATTGAATGAAGCATTTCTTCTTTCTATTAGCATTGCATTCTTCAGAGAAATTGCATTCAGAGAAACCTTGTTCTCTGTTCTGGAGCAATAGCTTCTGACATAATCTTACCATAATATTTAACTATCTTTTTTCCATTATAGAAGGAACTAGAAGTAGGACAAAACCCCCATTCTTCTCACCCTCAAAATTAAAAATATACTTTCAACATTCAGCAAGAGAAAATAGCTAACCGCAGAGAGACATTTGCTCCCAGATTCTCAGGCTGTTTTTTTCTTACACATTTGAGGTTTTGTTCTTGTGGTACTTGATGTTGTACTGTGACCAGCACTGAAGTGAAAAGTAGCTGCCTGATTAGAAGATTACATTTATACTGTCTGTTACAGGTGGCCTTCTGATTACTGTTGGGATCAGGTTTGACTGCCTTCTTTATCGCCAGGATGCAGGTATATATTTCAGAGTCACTAACAACATGCCCTCCAGAAACCTCACATAGTATGCTATTTGCTAGGCAACCATGTAAATGACAGACCAGATTCGGAGGCCTGCTTTCCAAAGTGGCACATACTTGGTTTAATTGTTTCATTTCAAATTAGTTTAGCATCTTATGTCTTCAGAACAAAGATCCAATATTAGTTATCAATCCTCAAAAAAAACCCCAAAACAAACAAATAAACAAAAAGAACAAAAAGAATTGATTTCTTAGTACTGATGGAGAACAAAGGCACAATATGAAGTAGGAAATAATTAAATAATGTATATGGGCAGAAAGGTAGAAGATTTCTATATAAGCTGCAGCTGGACACTGCATAGTGAATATTAAAAGATGGACCAGTGTAATATCCAATGGGACAGCTAGCCTGTGCAGCACATTGTTTTCTAAGTAGCTTGTAATTAGTATACAGAGGTCTCAAAAGGACCCTGAAAATTGACAAAGACACACTTTCAAGAAGATAAAAGTCAATAAAAGAACTGGAATGCAGAAGACCCTAATCCCAAGATGCTTCTGATACTGCATGCATTCATAATTGTTTGTTCACATTAATGTACTGTATTTGCATAGCAAGAGCAAAAATAATTAATTTCTGAAACAAATTTCATGCATATGTCAACACATCATACTAAGAGTGCTTTGGCAGTGCTGTTCTGATGAGACTTTGGTTTGACTGTAATGTCAAGAGGAGTAATTCAATTTGCAGTCAGAAAGACCTGGAACTCTATTCTGCTCCCTGGCCTGCAGCCAGGTCACACTGGGTTGTGATCTCATAAACTAAGAAAAGTCAGCACGGATCAGAATTTGAGAAAATGAGCATTCAATGATTTAGAAGCTATGCTCCTCATTTCAAATCAGCAATGCCCCAAGATGGCACTGAGGGCTCTGTTCCAGGATGAAGCCATCATTCAAACTGAATATAAACCTGATGCTTTGACAATTTGTATTTATTAAAGATCCGGGCTACTTTTCAGTGTCCTGGGCTTACACCCCTACCCAGTTCTCCAAGCTGACCTCTGCATGTTGCTGGTGCACTGACCAATGAACTGGGAAAATACACTATCACCACATCTTGTGCCTAATGTGTTTTCTGCTCAACTTTTGCTGCTATAAAAAATGTAGCACTCAATGGTAGCTGCAGCCACTTTTTACTTCTTTACTGTTGGACATATGTTAAAGCACACGTAAGTTTTGAGTATTGGTGCAGTCAGGAATAATCTTAGCAGTTGTCACAAAAAAAAACCCTAAATATAAATAAAACCCCCTAAATATAAATAAAACAACATTTTTTTCTAGGCAGAATGAGTGGTCATCTCTACATAGTTTGCAATACATAATTTTTGTATTCCTTAGGACCTTCTAGAACGAGTGTTATAACTGTGGCACAAAACTGGGTGCCTGGGAACCATATTAACTATATCTACCAAGAAACTGAGAATAATGATAAAGAATGAGAAGGAAAATAAAAAACCAACTGCTTTCTGACATCAACATGTTTTTGAGAAACAATAGAGGCAAAAGACAGATGGCAGGAAAAAAAGGGGGGAGGGAACATGGTGAAAATACAATTGGTGAAATGTCAAAAGAAGCTTGAGGTAAGAGATGTTATCTCTAAGCGCTTAAGGATTTTTTCTTTATTGTCAGATTTTAAGTGAATAATGTCCTTTAAACAAAGAGTAGCTTTTTTTAGCAAATTGCTTGGCACAGCATTTCAGGCCAGAAATCTACTTCAAAGAAATTCTGGTTGTCAGAAACATTTATCTAATGAGGTCTTTGTACACTATCACTAGAGAAGCAGAGGACTGCTTTTGCAAAGTTATAGACTGGCATTTACTGAGATTTTCAAAATTCTTTCCTGGGTGTCGCACTGGCTTCAGTAGGGATGCTATTATAATTTAAGCTTGGTCTACAAAGGGGAGGCAAAGAATAGGAAAGAACATGTCTCATATATCTCCATCTGTGTCATCTACAATTGATAGTAATCCTTCTGTGAGTGACTGCTTCACTTGGGGTTATTCTTTGCCTATACAATCAGTTTGTTTCATCAATTACTAAATTTAAATTTACAATTACTTTAATAAACAATTACTAAACTTAACAGTCAAGATTTACTTTTGATGTGAAGTTGCAAATATCAGAATACAGGCAACCAGGTTTATGTTGCAACTGGCCTGAAATGGCAAGGGAGAAAGGGAGAGTGACCCGTGCTTCACATCGGTTTCCATGATGCTGGATTGTCCGAGGACAGCAGAACAAGTTGCAAATGATCTGGCCCAGAAGGGTCAGCACAATCTAGGTGCAGCACAAAAGAATTCAGTCCTGTTCTATTTGGCTTTTCTTACAGCTGAGCTGGATGCATTTCTCCCACTGAAAGATAAACGACCTAAATAGGGATGATTGCAGGACCAGTATCTCTACTGGCATCTCACTCCATGAGTAGTTCCATGAAATAATTGAAGCAGAGCTTGGACTGTTAAAGAAATAGAATAAGGGTATCCTAATCTGTGTATCCCTTAATATTTTGGTTTTCATTAGTTCACATGATCAATATTACAGACATGCATCTCAGAGTTTATATTGCATGTCTACTGGTGCCTTGGACCCAGGTGAATAAGAACGCATATTTTTAACTCCTAAACCCAGCATTATAATTCAAGACACATATACTGTCTTATAATTTTATGAAATGGAATTATTGCCTGCTGATGTTAATTCCCAAAGAGAATGTAGTTCTCTTTGCTGTGGTGTTGTTCAGAACAGGTTATTATAGATAGTTGTGTAGCTAAACTATGCTCACTATCAGTCAGGAAGTAAAAAAGCCTCAAACCAATGGGAAAATGCTAGGAAAGAAATTTAATTTTTAACATATAGTCATCTTCAGCTCTTGGAAAAAAAAGGTACTTATCACAAGCTAAAATATGAAGAAAAAAGCAAGACTAAAAATAATAACAAGCTACACTACAGAGTAAAAATTTTCAGGAAATGGACCCACTGGGGATGCATTAGAAGCCTGATAACTTTGGGGACATTTAAGCTAGAAAGGCCAAAAAAGCTAGCATTGTCACGTAAGTGTCAGGCATGTCCTAGAAAAAAGAAGCATAAGATGACAACATAAATCTTTTTCATTTGAAGATGCTGTGTATAAATACAGCTCAGGCACTGATAAAAATAAATAAATAGATGAATATCACATGCACTAAATATTCCAGTTAAGTGAATAGGAACTTGAAAGAAATTGTATGGATGTACTTTATACAAAGTTTATAAAGTATACAAAGATGTACTTTATACAAAGTCCTGTGTCTCTCTACAAAAACAGTCTGGGGGATTACTGATCTTTTCTAGTTCATCTTAGATGATCTGTTTGTCTTAGTCTTCTTCAGACAGAAATTCTCACTCACACAGGAAAAGCAAGAGAAAGAAAAATTGTTCACCTGAGCATTTCTTCTTGGGTCAGATCTTGGATTGTTTTCTTTAGAATATCAACTGGAAAGAAACAGACGATACATTTTCCACTTTTTTTCCCCTACCATCACTAGACTGGCTTCCTTTACAGATGGTGTAAGCTTCCAAGCAAGCCTGATGTTTGCTCCCACTTTCCCCCATTTTCACACCTTGGTCTCTTAAGTCCCCTCAGCCCATGACCCCGAGTGTTCAACCACACCTCTTTCCCAAGCAAGCATTGGTTTTTTTTATAAAGGAATTGATCAAAAGCTGCTTTCAGTCAGCAAACACCTTTCATGCACAAAGAATGCTCATCTGCTCAGGAATATTAAGAATTTGCTGTGAAAGGTGGTTAAAGAAGCGACTACTTCTAATATGAATAATGGGAGTCGTCATGACTGAAAACTGATCACTGAAATGACTTCACAGCTGAAAACAGTGTCTGAAAACTGATCTCAGCTTACAGCAGAGACAAGGAACACTTTCACCAATGAAAGATCGAACATGCTTGGTGCTAACATACACCTTTGTGCTACAGAGCAGTAGCATGCACACCATTCAGGTGCTGACTGAACTTGCAGAATTGCACTAAAGACACATGGTTCTCAGTGAATGACTGGCAGGCAAAAACTGGGTACAAGAGCAAATCAGGCAAATCTCACCAGGGAATCCCAGAGATAGATAAAGATTTCTTTTTTTTTTTTTCATGAAGGTTATGTAAATATGTTGCGCTATTAATCCCTGTTGAGCTATTACTCCTTGTACAAGTGGCTTAAGGCAACTACAGTCCAACATGAAACCTAATCTGCATGTAGACTCAATTCAACAATCCAAAATCATGTTCAACAACATTTGTTAGTGCATACAGTCCCACTGAAAATAACTGAGAAATGACTGTACAACTTACATTGTACATTTGTGTCATACAAATGGGCAAGAAAGCACTAAGTGCAAAATAACTTGCAATAAACTATGTGAAATATTTAGAATTTATATTTTTAAGGCTGGTGGGAAAAATTGATTTTTAAAAGATTTCCTGAGTGGCTTTTTAAATCTTCTTTGCAGAGGAGTGTCCTCAATGTATTGGACAAAACAGTTTTCATCAATGGGACATCATAAACTTTTATTTTCTTGCAGCTCCAACAGTATTTACAATGTCATGGAGATAGTTGGTGTCTTTACTAAAAGGCTGAGAAGTAAGATTAATACCTTGGAAAGACCCTTAAATTGCATGAAGCTTCAAGACAATCTTACTTTTTATAGTAAAGCATTTACTTTCTGTTCTTGTGTTTAAGGTGATTTTTGATAATTGAATTCTTTTCCCCAAAAACATTTTGAGGTTTTAGTTTTCACCATTAACAAATTATATTAAAGCACTAGAAATACCTTGGAGATAGAAAATGCTGTCATGAAAACTCGACTTGTTCTTATGATAATGAAATGCCACACACAGCTTTAGTTTCAGCAGTCCTTCTGTGGCAATCTATGTTCAGAAGTCCTAGTGGTCACAAGAATATCCGTTCAGCTTCTGCTGTCTGTCTGAAACAACCCAAACTAGACCATTTAAGGAAAAAATGGATGCTTTAAACTTTCAAACTGCATACATCATTGGAATCATTTATTACTTTTGCTCTTACGCTGTCTAGGCACTTTCCAAAGGAACTTCCATCCAAAACTGTTGAAGGTTTAAACTGAGAGGTGGTGCAAAACCTCAAAGATCAGAGTAGGAAGAAAAAGTGGACAGTATGATTGATTACTTGAAGTTAGCAGCAACAAGACACATGCCTACAGCTCAGTGAAAGGGAAAGAAAGCCAATGGGAGGAAGGAGGCAGGGAGTTATTTTTCCTTTCTTTTTTATATCATTCATTATTTTAAGGACATCTATCACGCCTCTTCTCATTCATCTCTTCTGTAAACTACATGTCTTCAATCTCTTCAGCCTCCCTCCCTGTGAAAGTTCAACCACCTCTGCAAATATTTGCTCTCTATCCTAGTTCTTGCTATACTCTTTTCTGAGAAGGTAACAAGAACAACTAAAAATAATTGTTAGGTCGTTTACATTTTTTCAAAGAGGCAATCACTATCATTATTTATAAAGGATTTAATATTCATGTATACATGTGTGGGAATATATTGCTAATATAATATGTTCTGGTTTAATTTCCGTTGAATTCTCTATGTGGTCTTTTTATGTGAAAAGAGGCAGTCAGACCCAGCGATGCAGGAGAGGGGTTCCAGACCACAGTCTTTTATGGCAGAATGGAAAATAGGAGACAAAGGCAGCAATATAACTTAGTGCTTTGTGTTCATCTGCAGGAACTACACGGGAGCCGTTTTGGTGTTGGAATAAAGGTCATGATATGAAATACCAAGTATATCGCTGATTGTCTCTGACTGTGCAACTACAGCACGAGATCTCTGTGCTGGCTCTTCCTTTGGCTCCTTCTGCTCATAGTGAAATGAAAATCTTGTGACCTCTTACAGGACATGTATCTGTCACCCCCCTTCTAGAGCATATGCCTGAAATCTAATGACTTCATTTGCTCCTCTTCAGTTTTTAGGCACACTGCCAGCTGGCAATCTTTAGTGGTGCATGTAAAAAGCTGCAATACCAATCCTTTACCCAAGCAATATCTCATTGCCTGTCAGCATTTTCTCACATGCAAAGAAATAAAACAAAGGGATTCCCAATTTGAACATTTCCTAAGGTGATACAGTTACTAAAAATGAAGAAATTCCCCACATCTGCTTCACATTTTGAAACATCAAAAATGGATTCGGAAAAGGCATTTTTAAAGTCAGCTGTAAAGAAACCATATTGGCCAGTCATACTTTTGATTTCTGATGGTTTTCTCCCCTAGTGCAGGCATTTGTGAGATTATTTCACTGGTTCAGATTACCAATACTCCCAGGGGGTGAACAGAGTGGGCACAAGACCTCAGACTGGGTGAATTAGAGAAATAGTAATGTTCGGAAGTAGAACAGCCACATTTCATAGCATCCTATAGCAATAAGGTTCCCAAAATATCGCAATGGGATATCCAGCTGTAGAAACCAGTAAGTCTGGAGCACAATGCTATGGTAAAACTGGGCAAACAGATCACACCAGGACAGAGAATATGCCACATGTCATTAGAGCAACTGTCAGAATGCCCATCTCTAAATATGAATAAACTACTAATAATAATTTATAAGTTAATTACAAGAATAATTATAAACAGGTAGATTAAATAAGAGATGAGCTAGCAGGAAGATCTGTAAATCCTTTGGAGACAGCAAATGAACTGAGACAGATAGTCATTTTATTGTCAAAGCACACTGTGATAAAGACAATACACATCAGCCTTTCATAAGATTCCTCATGAGAATCCGAAAGAATACGGCTTTTGAAAGAATTTTTACAGCCTCCCAGCACAGACACCATATTCCACATGTGAAGAACAAAACCTAATTTTCCTTGGGCTAATATTGATAAAAGTTACAGCTATTTGAAAGAATCCTACTGCTGAAAAGAGTTTGGAAAAGGCAATTTTTGCTATTACAGGCCAAGCATGATTCTTTTCTATTTGACTTTTGAAATCACTTTGCAAAGCTCAGAAATTATGTGTTTGTTGGATATGTATCTAAATGTTAATCCTGCGAAAGAGATCCACAAAGGAACTTCTATTTCTATACTTTTCCTTCAGGAGTAAATTACCTTCTCACCCAGTATTTCTCACAATCCAAAACTGTAAAGGGAGATTAAAGTCTCTCTTGCTGATTTGTTCACATACATAGCTATCAATAATTGCACCATTGATCCCTTTCAGCTGTCTAAATTTGCTTATACCTATTTGAATATATTCACATAGTTTCCTTTAAAAACTGCTATAGTCCACCCCTGCATCATGCATTCTTTTAGGCATTCACATACACACCTAGTTTTGTGTGAGTTTAAGTATGCAAATATATCAATTTGCCTTAGATCTCAGTCATAAGTATTCCAGGCAAGAGTCATAAGTATTTCAGGTAATTATCACCGCTATCCAAAGCTAGGCTTTGCTCACAGCAGGGTCAGTGAGAGCCATTTCCTAACTGTCCAGTTGCGTTTCAAACATCTCCAGTTGTGAACAGCCTCTCAGGGAATCCAGTTTGACTGTGCTCTTAGGAAAAATGTTTTTTTTTTCTTATGTTGAGACAGAATTTCCTGTATTTCAGTTTGTACCCATTGCCCCTTGTGCAGTCTCTATGACTCCACTGAGAAGAGTCTGGCTCTGTCACAGTTACTCCCCGATCAGGCATTTATACACATTGATAAGATCCCCCTAAACCTTCTGTTCTCCAAGTGGAGCAGTCCCAGCTCTCTCAGCCTCTCCTCATAAGAGAGGTACTCTAGTCCCTTAATCATCTTTGTGGCTTTTATATCATTCATTATTTTAAGGACATCTATCACGCCTCTTCTCATTCATCTCTTCTGTAAACTACATGTCTTCAATCTCTTCAGCCTCCCTCCCTGTGAAAGTTCAACCACCTCTGCAAATATTTGCTCTCTATCCTAGTTCTTGCTATACTCTTTTCTGAGAAGGTAACAAGAACAACTAAAAATAATTGTTAGGTCGTTTACATTTTTTCAAAGAGGCAATCACTATCATTATTTATAAAGGATTTAATATTCATGTATACATGTGTGGGAATATATTGCTAATATAATATGTTCTGGTTTAATTTCCGTTGAATTCTCTATGTGGTCTTTTTATGTGAAAAGAGGCAGTCAGACCCAGCGATGCAGGAGAGGGGTTCCAGACCACAGTCTTTTATGGCAGAATGGAAAATAGGAGACAAAGGCAGCAATACAACTTAGTGCTTTGTGTTCATCTGCAGGAACTACACGGGAGCCGTTTTGGTGTTGGAATAAAGGTCATGATATGAAATACCAAGTATATCGCTGATTGTCTCTGACTGTGCAACTACAGCACGAGATCTCTGTGCTGGCTCTTCCTTTGGCTCCTTCTGCTCATAGTGAAATGAAAATCTTGTGACCTCTTACAGGACATGTATCTGTCACCCCCCTTCTAGAGCATATGCCTGAAATCTAATGACTTCATTTGCTCCTCTTCAGTTTTTAGGCACACTGCCAGCTGGCAATCTTTAGTGGTGCATGTAAAAAGCTGCAATACCAATCCTTTACCCAAGCAATATCTCATTGCCTGTCAGCATTTTCTCACATGCAAAGAAATAAAACAAAGGGATTCCCAATTTGAACATTTCCTAAGGTGATACAGTTACTAAAAATGAAGAAATTCCCCACATCTGCTTCACATTTTGAAACATCAAAAATGGATTCGGAAAAGGCATTTTTAAAGTCAGCTGTAAAGAAACCATATTGGCCAGTCATACTTTTGATTTCTGATGGTTTTCTCCCCTAGTGCAGGCATTTGTGAGATTATTTCACTGGTTCAGATTACCAATACTCCCAGGGGGTGAACAGAGTGGGCACAAGACCTCAGACTGGGTGAATTAGAGAAATAGTAATGTTCGGAAGTAGAACAGCCACATTTCATAGCATCCTATAGCAATAAGGTTCCCAAAATATCGCAATGGGATATCCAGCTGTAGAAACCAGTAAGTCTGGAGCACAATGCTATGGTAAAACTGGGCAAACAGATCACACCAGGACAGAGAATATGCCACATGTCATTAGAGCAACTGTCAGAATGCCCATCTCTAAATATGAATAAACTACTAATAATAATTTATAAGTTAATTACAAGAATAATTATAAACAGGTAGATTAAATAAGAGATGAGCTAGCAGGAAGATCTGTAAATCCTTTGGAGACAGCAAATGAACTGAGACAGATAGTCATTTTATTGTCAAAGCACACTGTGATAAAGACAATACACATCAGCCTTTCATAAGATTCCTCATGAGAATCCGAAAGAATACGGCTTTTGAAAGAATTTTTACAGCCTCCCAGCACAGACACCATATTCCACATGTGAAGAACAAAACCTAATTTTCCTTGGGCTAATATTGATAAAAGTTACAGCTATTTGAAAGAATCCTACTGCTGAAAAGAGTTTGGAAAAGGCAATTTTTGCTATTACAGGCCAAGCATGATTCTTTTCTATTTGACTTTTGAAATCACTTTGCAAAGCTCAGAAATTATGTGTTTGTTGGATATGTATCTAAATGTTAATCCTGCGAAAGAGATCCACAAAGGAACTTCTATTTCTATACTTTTCCTTCAGGAGTAAATTACCTTCTCACCCAGTATTTCTCACAATCCAAAACTGTAAAGGGAGATTAAAGTCTCTCTTGCTGATTTGTTCACATACATAGCTATCAATAATTGCACCATTGATCCCTTTCAGCTGTCTAAATTTGCTTATACCTATTTGAATATATTCACATAGTTTCCTTTAAAAACTGCTATAGTCCACCCCTGCATCATGCATTCTTTTAGGCATTCACATACACACCTAGTTTTGTGTGAGTTTAAGTATGCAAATATATCAATTTGCCTTAGATCTCAGTCATAAGTATTCCAGGCAAGAGTCATAAGTATTTCAGGTAATTATCACCGCTATCCAAAGCTAGGCTTTGCTCACAGCAGGGTCAGTGAGAGCCATTTCCTAACTGTCCAGTTGCGTTTCAAACATCTCCAGTTGTGAACAGCCTCTCAGGGAATCCAGTTTGACTGTGCTCTTAGGAAAAATGTTTTTTTTTTTCTTATGTTGAGACAGAATTTCCTGTATTTCAGTTTGTACCCATTGCCCCTTGTGCAGTCTCTATGACTCCACTGAGAAGAGTCTGGCTCTGTCACAGTTACTCCCCGATCAGGCATTTATACACATTGATAAGATCCCCCTAAACCTTCTGTTCTCCAAGTGGAGCAGTCGCAGCTCTCTCAGCCTCTCCTCATAAGAGAGGTACTCTAGTCCCTTAATCATCTTTGTGGCACTTTGCTGGACTCTCTCCAATATGTCCATGTCTCTTTCGTCCTGGCGAGCCCAACTCTGGACCTAGCATGCCAGGTGTGTCTAAACATTCTTAAGTAGAGAGGAAGAATCACCTCTCTTGACCTGCTGGTGTTGCTCTGCCTCATCCAGCCCAAGGTGCTGTTGGTCTTTATTGCCGCAAGGTCACATTGTTGGCTTATGTCCAACTAGGTGTCCACCAGGACTGTCAGGGCCTTTTCTGCAGGGTTTCTTCCCAGCTGGTTAGCCCTCCACCTGTACTGGTGCATGGGGTTATTTCTTCCTGGGTGCAGAACTTGGCACTTCCCTTTGTTGATCTTCATGAGGATCCTGTTGGTTCATTTCTCCAGCCTGCCAAGGTCCCTCTGAATGGCAGCACACCCATGTGGTGCATCGACCACTCCTCACAGTTTTGTATCACCTGCAAACTTTCTGAGGGTGCACTCTGACCCCTCTTTCAAATCACTACTACAGAGGTTATCTTACCTTGACCTTGGCTTATAAAGCTAGGTGACCTGTTCAGTGTTACTCTTTATGAACCAGATCCACAGGATGCCAGCCCTCGGTGTAAATATAATCACAAACTGTCCTAGCCCTGAAAAAATATTTCTCGCATGAAGTACAGAAACTTCCCCAACTACTCTGCATTTGAATTGAATTTGAAATTAAGATTTGACAACTGTGTTTGCACAGCATCTTTCCAAATGGTACACTATTTTCCCACAAATGTACAGTCTGAATTGGGAAAAAAAAAGGCAACATTTTAAAATTTGAGGCCTTGATGATAGGTATTTAGCATCATATTAAAGTCTTTAATTGAGCTAATGGATTCTTAGTTGTGTTGAGCATCTCCTGTCCCCTGTGAAGGCTGGAAATATTAAGACCAGGCTACTTATTAAGACGCAGCAATATGAAGATAAGTGTGAGTCTTAAGAATTTTTCATATTTTTAAATAGAGCTCTGATTAATATTAAAATTATGTGATGTTCCGATGTTTAGCCCAGTTTAGCTGAAGGCTGCCAAAAACAGCAGTGGAAAGGGGATGAACTTCCTACACTGTATATCTCCATGAGACATGAGCTTCAAAGACTGTGTAGGCAACTTAAAACCTAATGCAATTAAAGTTAATCAGTTTATGGTCCCTTTGACAGTGTACAAGAAAATGTAGAATTTTTTCCTCCTTTATTAATTCTACATTTAGAGTTCTATCTTTGAAATGTACAAAAGGGAAAAACATGACAACGTAGAACTCACCTATGTCACAAATATTGCATATTTTGCAAAACATACTTGTAATGCGACATTTTTTTGATGCAGTAAGAGAAAGATGCTCCTATGAGATACTTAATTTCTTATTTCCTGCCTGTCACATTTTTATCGTTAATATAGTTTGCTGAGTAGCTAACTAAATGGTAATGGAAAGCAAAATTTCTGATTTTCTTCATGTTGTGTTTCTGGGCAAATGCTAGTGTGTTTTGTCTTATCTAAGCATTTCCCTTCAGCCCTAAATGGAGCCCTCACCTCATAGTGGTTTTTTGCATAGTTCCTGTATTCCTGAGATAGTTTCTTAGAACCGCTAGGCCCCTAGTGACTTTTTACCACTACTGACAGCACTAATCATTATTATTAATAATAATTACTACTATTATTACTGTTATTTACATGTAAAGGAAAACTCAAATGCCTACTTTCCTGAATAGTGGCTCTCAACAAAATTAAGAGAAAAGTGTTCAAAGAGAAGTAACTGCAGTCTGGTAATTATTTTTACTCTTCTCTCACATATCACTCATTCTCATAGGGTTTTATTTCTTATAAAAGAAGATTCCAAATTTAAAGAAAAATAGGCTTCATAATACGAACCAAGCTCTGTTCAATGTTCTGCAGGTGAATACGTGAATTTTTCTATACTTATAAAGAGAAAATCTGTCGTTAGCTTTATATCATATCATTAGAATCATGCATGATGAGAAAAATTAAGAATTGCCCTTTTGTTCAGTTCTGTTGGAAAAACAAAATACACCCACAAAATGGATGGAGCAGCACACAGAATACCAGTATATCAGAATATCGGAACACCAGTATTTTCATTTTTGCAGTGTGATCATGGGAAATGATGAAACAGCAGTTTTAATAATTTCTTGGTGACTGTCAAAACTTCAAATCCAAATCCAAGTCTGGCAGAGTGAATGCAACTCTTCAGAGACTGAAGGTACAGAACCGGATTATGTCAGGCTGAATTTGGCCCAGAGACCAAATGGTTAACTCCATGTGCAAGCAGCCTTTCCTTTCAGGTTAGGGAAAGCTATGCATGACATTTATGTCCTTAGGGGAAAATAACAATCATCTTTAGCAGATTTACTACTAACTTTGTCCCCTTTCGACAATTTTCTTCAAGTACCATAACCATGCACATGTGAATTCATACTCTAAGTCTCCCCACCTGCCCCCCCAAAATGAAGTCTTGAAATATTTCCAAAGTCATTGCAGTAAACACAGTGCTAGATAATTTATAGAATATTTCTGTCAAGGAGAACAACAATTTTTCTTTAAGTACGTGTTGTGTACTGTGCGATGTTCCCGGTTAGGAAAATATTACCATCCTCTTTACAGCCTTGATTAACTTCCATGGGATTATTTTTGCATAATTTTTCCTACTGTTAATTTACTAAGACCAGAATCAGATATTAAAGTCAAATTCATGAAATCCAAAATACACAAAGTACACTTTAATTTGCAGTATTGACATCACTGTAGATCAATTAGTTTCTGTTAACGGTAAGTGATGCTCCTTGAGAATAATGCAGCAAAGATTAGCTGGAACTGGTTATGTTCTCTGCTGCAAGAGCTTCAAAGTTGAGATTCTTTCAGACTGATGAAACAGAAAGAAACGGAAACTACAAAGGATATGAAATCTTGTTATCAGCAGAAGAAGGCATAAATTGTGTGGAAACTCATTTTACATTATTTTACGTCATTTCTTAGGGATCTTGATTTTGGTGTGTTCTGTTGCTTTACTCATCTATTTGCAAGCGCTCAATCCAATTAAGACCATAAATTCATGGATTAATATTCCTTAATATTCTAGCCCAGGCATATTAACATCTTAATCACTTTCTTAGAGCAGAACCATTCAGCTCATGCCCCCATTAAAGATGTGGATTAAAAAAACATTCCAGTCTGCAGTGAGAATAGTTTAGTTCAGGAACTTGTGATAAATAGCATCAGTTTCTTTCTAATGAAAATGGTGCTCACTTCGTCTCTCATATGTCCACATATTAAATGAACTGATCTTAGAGGATATTTGAATAAATAATGAAGATAATTTATTCTTAACAGCAATGCTGTCTGCCTTCCTCTTCTACCATACTGCAAAACAAAACAATACAACAATAAAAAATGCAAAAGGAAATCAATATAGAAAGTGGGTCTAACCCTCTTTCTGTTAAAAATTTGTCCTGGGCTTCAGCTTTCCTGTCCACAGAGCAACTGTGATTAACATGCTCTACTCCCACAATGGGACCAAACGGTGGCAGCATGGCAACATTGACCATTAATGCTAATTGGAATAATTGCTTTTAAAGGAAATCAGTTGTATGTCAGAGCAAGGAAAAGCTTTGGCACAGAGAAGGGTAGAACCTAAAAGTACATATACACATACTTATGCTTGCAATGAACTGCCCAGCTACATTTGAACCAGGATATTTCCTGGTATTGTACTACACGGTAACATCCTAGATCTGTTTAATCGGCTAATTATTACCATTATTTCCTATTAGAAATATCAAATTTATTATATTTAGTTTCCAGATGAAGAAACCCACCTCTCCCAACCTGCTCTTGGCCCTCACACTTCTAGCCAGCTCATTTAATGCATTCCTAAACATTTTTGAGAACACAGACAGACCATGCAACTAGCTGAGTTTTTAAAATTACATATCCTCTCTACTGGGATGCCTTACTTTTATTGACAAAGGCTGTTGGTTAATGACCAGTGTTTATACTATGAAGAAAGTGCAAGAAGCTCTATCTTCAGTTCACCGGGGCAATCAGTCATCTGTGTGCTGCCTACATCAGTCCAGCCTCGAGGCTTTGCAGCAGCTCAGTCTGCACTGAATTTGCTGGGGCAGATATGAAGGTAGGTGCACTCCAGAAAAGAGGAAGAAAAATAGATGAAAGGGGATGCTTTTTCCTCTGATTAATAGTGGTAGGGCTCCCTCACTGATTTGGAGGGATCCATTCCCGTCTATCCCTACTCCCATCCCTGTCTATCCCTCCTCCCAGCAATACTCACCACTTGGCACCCTTGTGCCTTTCTGTGTGGCATTGAGAGCAGTGATTGTCTGGAGGACAATCAGGGGATCAGGCTGAGCCAACATGGGTTCATGAAAGGCAGGTCTTGCCTAACTAACCTGATTTCCTTCTACGACCAGGTGACCCACCTGGAAGATGAGGGAAAGGCTATGGGTGTTCTATACCTGGACTTCAGCAAAGCCTTCGACACAGTCTCCCATAGCATTCTCCTGGAGAAGCTGGCAGTTCATGGCCTAGATGGGTGTACTCTTCACTGGGTCAAAAACTGGCTGGATGGCCGAGCCCAGAGAGTCGTGGTGAATGGAAATAAATCCACTTGGCGGCCGGTCACAAGCGGTGTCCCCCAGGGCTCAGTTCTAGAGCTGGTCTTGTTTAATATCTTTATCAATGACCTGGATGAGGGAATTGAGTGTGCCCTCAGTAAATTTGCAGACGACACCAAACTGGGTGGTAGTGTTGATCTGCTCGAGGGGAGGAGGGCTCTGCAGTGGGACCTGGACAGGCTGGATTGATGGGCCAAGGCCAACTGTATGAGGTTCAACAAGGCCAAGTGCCAGGTCCTGCACTTTGGTCA
>NW_009258539.1:3527840-3546830 GCF_000687185.1 Egretta garzetta | reverse complement strand
AGGTGGGGGTCGGCCTCTTCTCCCTGGGAACAGATGATAGGACGAGGGGGAATGGTTTGAAGCTGCGCCGGGGCAGGTTTAGGCTAGACATTAGGAAAAACTTCTTTACTGAAAGGGTTGTCAGTCTCTGGAATGGGCTGCCCAGGGAGGTGGTCAAGTCCTCATCCCTGGAGGTATTTAAAAGAAGGGTAGATGAGATGTTTAGGGACATGGTTTAGTGGTGGGATGTCAGGGTTAGGTTAACGGTTAGACTCTATGATCTTAAAGGTCTTTTCCAACCAAAGTGATTCTATGATTCTATGATTCTATGAAGTGGGGACTCTTGGGTCTCTTTTGCAAGCACAGTGTAGAGAATGGTCATTAATCACTTTGCTGCCCAAGACATTTTGCCTCTGTCTAAAGCAGCTCCACATTGCTTGAAGGATGGTCATGGAATTAAGTGCTATTGGTCCTCGTGCAAGTGAAAAAGAATAATCTCATCATCTAACAAACAAATTTGAAACACTAAAGGTTCCTTCATGCCTTCCTTTTATTATCTGTATTTGAAAACATGTCATATTTTCAAAAAAAATTAGTATGCCAAGAAAAAGATATGGCAGGGGCTTTAAGTCTTCCCCTCCAAAAAACACAGAATAAAGTAATGTGTCCAACGCATTCATTGACATTCACAGGCACACTTGAGAACACAGAAAAAACATTTCCCCAGTAAACTATCTCCAAAAAACTATATCCATAGATAACCACTCTGACTGATGAGAGCAGAATTTGGGTCTGCATGTAAGGTCCTATAAGAAATTTGCATTCTTTTTCAATTTAATAAAATATATATTGATTAGCTCATAGGATTTCATGTTTCATATGTCTAATTATAAACTGATGTTAAATGTTAATATAGGAAATGATATTCATATATTTTAATCAAGATTGAGCAAAGCTATTAATTAGGATTTGAGTGGGTTTAAGTGCTGTTGAATCATACGTGATTCAGTTGTTTGCCCCACGGCTAAAGCAATGGGATTTTTAGCAAGGCACTAAGGATTTCTTACTGACAGCCTACTGCACTTTTCACCCACTCACCCTACATCCTTCTATCTTCTCCATCTGAGACTAAAAATTTCTCATGCATTAAATTTGAACGTCACTGATTAGGTTTAATTCATTGATAACTACATAATTTCATTCGCTGTTTCTATTATGGGAAAAATGGCTCAAAGCCTCTACAAGCCTCATGGCTAGCTGAACGTATCACAATACTTCCTGATATCTCTACAAACCTTAGATTTGGTTTGTCAAACTGCTAGATTATCCACTGAAATTTAAAACAGAGGAAATTTCTAGCTCTTCAGCTCAAATGAGCACAAGTATTCTCCATGCTCAGAAACTATGAGCCAAGAGGAAAAAAAAATTATTGTTAAGTCATTGTCATCATTTTTTGAAATTGCTCTTAAAAAAAAAAGAAAAAAAAGCTGGAGGTTGGCCAGGCTGCTATTGGGTGTTTATAACTGTGTTATCAGGACTCTCAAGCTAAATTATCTCAATGAATTGACTTAGAAAAATCACCGCTTCTTTCTGTGCTGCTGTGGATAATAATGGTATTTATCTCTCCCTGTGAGTATTTGAGGATCTACTTGAGTATCAATAATCTGACTTCCAAAGGCTCTATACAAGTGTAAAACATTGATGTAAGTAAGCAATACTTACTATTTAACTATGGAAGACATAGATTAACTTCTCAAGGGGTGAAATTTAGACACTATTTGTTATGTGAATATCCCATATATTTGCCAGCACAACAAGAAACAGAACAAAATTACAAGAGGCTTGGGTGACTCGCCGATACTGCTTCACATTAAATAAAGACAACAGCAAGCATTATCAGTGTTGCATTTCCATGCTCATTGTGCTTTGAGAGAAAATGTCCACAACCTGAGAGAATAGAATTGTCATCCTGGCTAAGCAATTAGTTTCTCATTTAATATTACTATTGTCATCAATGCCCAGCATGTGCCTGGATGGTTGCAGCAAAGAGTAACAGCAGCATTTAAAATGTTTTGGGGTGGTTTTTTTTGTTGTGATTCACTCAATATGATGTTTAAAAGACTAACAGTGCAATGAAATGAGCAGTTTTCTGTTTTATCTAACCAGCAACAGAATCACTCTATGCTGTTAACAGGACAAATTTAGATGTTGTTGCATTTTCATTCATTTTTTTCTTTTTAATGCAGTGCTCTGTCAGGGGAACTAGATGTCTAGACAAAAGCCTGCTTTGTCTAAAAAACTTACCCTGCAGTTTTAAAAGCAAAGGTAAGCTTCTCACGGATTAATGGAAAATAAAACCATACAGTAACTGGCTTCAAAATACAGTATAAAGTTTATCTGGCTTCTAACCAACGCCCTGATCCACAAAAGAACTTCAGCTTCCACAGGAGCACCCAGCACCTAAATCCACAAGCGTTGCCCACAGAAATCCCCGCTTAAACTTTGGGACTCCTTGAGTGATGACGAGTAAAAGCCGCAGCATCTCTGCTTATCCTCTGTGGAGGCAGCACCTTGGCTCTGCTTCCTTCCAGCAAGTGCCTGTCAGGGCTGGGGACCCGGGTGGTCATCATGGCAGAGACTTAGCGCTGGTGTGGCAGCCAGGAGGTCACGCTGCTTCAGTAGCTGCAGTGAGAAAGCAGTGTGGAGGCTGTGGTTCGAGGGGTATCTTAGACTTAAGATGCTTCCCACTTGGTTTTCCAGAGTTGACAAATTTCCATTGATGGCACACTCCCCTTGACTTGAGAAGGAGTGGGGTGATATTAACTGTAAGAAACCTGAGGTGATGTGCAATCAGAAGCAGAAAGACAGGTGAAAATACAATCCCAACCCCAGATGCCAGCTTGATCTTTTTCCCCTGCATCACTTGAATGTGTGAGGACATTATATAAGATTAGCAGTTCCTGGTGGCAGTTCCTGGTGGTTTCTCCAAAGTACTTGCCAAGGACCAGATTTCTGACCTCTGTTGGGATGAACTGACGCTGCAAATCAGTGAATAGTATTTTAATATGCATTGAATTGTATTTTAATATGTGTTTCAATATATATATTTTTTCTTGTTACAAACACCTTTCATTCTTCATGAAGGTAAGCCACCAAAGACAGAAGGGCAAGGCAGCAAAGCTATATACATCTCGAACACCAAAAAGAGGAAAAGGGAAATTGAGGTTAGGAGGAGACAGGAGAATAAAAGCAAAAATTAAACCAGTGCTGCCAGGAAGACAATCAGCTACATTGTTTGTTACGGGATTTTTTTTCTCATTAGCCAGTTAACTTTAGCACCATGTTCAAATTGGGGACTCCCCTAAGCGTTGCATGTAATAATCAGATTAATTTTAAAATTTTGGGCAATATCCACACCTTCCTTCCTCCTTTGGTGAAATTTCATTGTTGACAATACTTTAAGAGCTGGAACTCCTACAAGAACATCACTGCCACATCTTAGATCCACGGATTTTTAGCATTCAAATTAGGACACTGTTCAAAATGAAGTTTTTAGTTCAGGTCCCAACAGACATGAGGACTAAGAAGACAGTTTGCCAGAGACTGTCTGGAGCCTCTCACCACACTATTTGGGCTGAGCACCAGGAAGGAGATGTTGAATGCAGTGAAAAAAGCAAAGGGAATATTAGAGAAACATGGAGAAAAAAGGGATTTAAAACCCCACAGCAGAAGAAAAACTAGGAAAGACTTTTAAATCTTCAGTAGCTTTCTATGCATCCAACTTGACATGCCTGTTTCAAAATTAAAATATTTGGGACAAAAAATAAGGGGCTTGTCATCTCACTTCATTTGTTTTTTAAACATACACAGGAAACTCTAGGCCCACCTCTGCCATCAGGTGAATAACATAGTCCCAGCTAAGGCCAGCTGGACATGAAACCTACTCAGAGCTGGAGCCTCTGCTCCAGTCTGTCTCTGCTAGAAACAGCATTTTTAAAAAGTAAATGAAGATCAAGGAATTTGAAGCTGCCCAAGGCAGTTAATTTTTTTTTTTAAATGTACTACTTTTCATTTCCACACATGAAAACAGAGCCATTAGTGATTATATCATGCACTGATATCTCTAAAGGGTACTGTGCACAACAAACTGGTTTGCTTTCGACCATATGAAGTCTACTTTAGCTAATTTAGTTCGTTTTAGTTATTTTAGTTCATGCTAGGACACCAGACTTGTGTAAAATATTATCGTAGCAGGCATATGCTTTTCCAGACCTAAATTTCAGTTGCTTTTATCTCTCCCCCTTTCTAAATAGTATTTATGTAGCATTTAAATTAACTTCTGATCACTTCAGGTTTACCTCTGCTATTATGGATAATTCACTATGATCAAAAATGAGATTTCTATTCCAATTTTTGTAAAATAGAGCTGGTGTTTGCATTTGTACCTCAGCTACCTTGCTGTTAGCCTAACAGGAAGCTTTCACCGCAGAGGTGGCTGCTGTGATTACATTTGATCAGCCGTAAAAGGGATTTCCCAGAACAAGGAGTGGAAATGCTTTTATAGCCTTTTAGGTAATGTCAGGATTTTTTTTGTTTTGTTAACATGAGCTTTTGCCAATCACTAACAGCATGATCCAAATCCCATTTGAAGGCAATGGAAAGTCTCCCATTGAGTTTGATGGCCTTTGGATCAGTCCCTAAGTGCATTTAGACTTAATGAGATGTTAATGTGAATTTTATGCTGTTGTGTGTACGAATAGATTTTCCCAAACTTTTTCTTCCACTAATGCAAAAAGAGTGATCTGCCTTTTTAAATTTTTAATATTTTTTTTTTTTGCTACAATTGGTATGCACGCAGAAGGAGGATTTATACAGTTCATTCCATTCCCTACCTTCTCCTGCCCTGCAAACCTTTGTCAGTGACAGACTGCAAACTGCAGAGAACATTACCTGCTCTCGACGTAATCTAACTGAGAAGGAAATATCGTCCTCCCGATTGCCCTCATTATTGTGTTAAAACTTTGGTTTGAGGAAGGGCAAAATTAAGGCCTGGCTATACACATTAAAAAAAAAAAAAAAAAAAGAAAGAAAGAAAAGCAAGGGAAATCAGGAAAGTGCTATTCTTTGTTTCTTGCTCCGCCTGGCGGGAGATGTGCGAATGGCTTCGGGGTGCGAGGGGCAGCGCGCGCCCCAGGGCGCTGGGACGTCCCTCCCCAGGCCAAAAAGACACCCCGGGGGTTAGGGAGAGGGGAGGCTCTCTGGCGGCTTCCTTGTGGGTTGGGGTTTTGGGCTGTCTTACCAGACGGGGGCGAGGGCCATGCACAGGCTTCACTGTTGGGGTAAAAGTTCTTGTTCGGTGTAAAAAGGGAACGATGCGTGTTTTGTAGCCCTTTGCCGCCATCCCCCAAATTTGACTTTGCTGAGGATGCAGGAACACTGTGTGACTCACAGCGGCAAAAAGATTAACCCGTTCATTTCAGTGGCCTAATACATGACCTGATGGGTATGTGCAAGCTTGCAGGATTGTTGTACTCCTACTGGACAAGTATTTCACATATGAATACATAGAAATTCTCAGAAGAGAAAAATACCTCTTGTGGTAATGTCTCATTCACTCTGAGAAGAAAAAAAATCATGTGCTTTAGATCAGTGACGCTGCTGACCTAGCCAGGAACGCTCCCTGAGTGTGGAAAATTGGACAATCAGCACAACATCTATAGTAAGAAGTGGTTTTGACCAGTGTGAACAATTAAAGTACTTCTCAGAAGCTGTTATCACATCTTACATCTAATCTTTTATAAATATTCAGAACACGGACAGAAGTTAATGGCAACATTTTCATGGCCTTAGGCAGAAAGTGAGCTTTCTCTGGAACACACTGCTCTGCATCTTTAAAAATCTCAGCAAGAGACTCACCCCAAGCTGAACTACAAGAGAAAGCCATGGCTCCAGGTAGGCTGGAGAAGGAGTGGCAGAAGTGATGCCTCCTCCCTAGGACAGCTGTCCCAGTAAGAAGGTGGGAAGTGGGCTTCAGGCTACATGAGTTGTTCTGGTTGCTCGCAGCTGAAAAGCCTGCTGGCTTTTTTGAGCTACCTTGGATGTGTCACTGTGATGAGGCTCCAGGGCCTCAGACCCCTTGTCAGAGAGGAGGTAGCTCGTTTGATGGAGCTAACACTGTGACGGTGATGTGCACACGAAAGCCAAGGATCACGCTGTGAACTGAAGCACAAGGAGAGAGAGATGTACATCTGGCCACATTGGAGGGTCACATGCAGCTACGTGATGGCATGAATGCATGCAGCCATGCATGACAGAGACTCTGGGCGTATGTTTAGAGACATGGAAAGAAGAGGGTTTTCCGTGGATTTATACCCAGACCACATGGCCTGTTTTGGCAGGAGAGGTGGCAAGCTCTGGTCTAGGTATTTGACACTGCTAGGGTGGAATTAGCTGCAGAGTTTCACAGTTTATTAGTTTCCCCAAGGGCTCACCGAGAAAAAAAAAGTGTTACCAGTACAGATTACTTACAACAATCATTAGTTATTTTCTCTCCTCTCCTTCAATATCTGTTTCTGTGGTAAAGGCCCATTATTTGACAGGCTCCAAAGTACAGATTCCCATTGCACTGTCTGATAACTGAAGTATTTGTAAGTCAGTCTCAATTGCGGAAAACATTTGGCATGCCTGACTTAAATACAAACTTTCCTCAAACAAGCATTTTGGGAGGCCATTACAAACCCTCTTTTCCCCCAAAGCCTGAAGAGAGACACACTGTCTCTATCTTTCTTTAAATGTCAGCAAACTAAGTCCATTTATTACACATTTCAGCTACAGCATAACAGCTTCAGCACGATGATGTATTTTAGGAGAGTGGTGATCTCCTATATTGCTTGAAAAGATGCTGTTCTTCAGGGAAAAGAAAGGTACACCCTGCGATAAAACCCCAAACAGAAAAACTTGCATTTACCAGAGAAGTACTATATTATGCCCTTTGGCAAAGAATTTTCTGATCTAGCTGTAGCCTGAGTAACCTTCAACATTAACCACTTGCAGAGTATTCTGGAGCACGGCCATGGGTAGCCGTGCTAAATTTTAGATCTGCAATCCCATCCTCAAATAGATAATTCTTTCGATCGGCCATTCGCAACAGCTCTGTCAACTTGACCATTCATCCCACCCAGATCGTACTGGTATGTCCAACACCTGGTTCACCCGTTAGCTCATGAATCCCGTCAGCAGCACAGGAACAGCAATAGCGCTTCAAGAGAGCCATAGCAGAAGACATCTTTTATCCACACTGGCAAGCTGATCACCCTGGCTATAAGGTACGGTTTGTTTACTCTGTGAATTCCCCTTTGTGCTTCCCCTCTTCACCCTCATCTGTGCTGAGCAAAGTAAGTATATAAATGAAAAGGAACTCAGGCTGACAGGCCGCAAGTTTACTGCCAAGGGAGGATTAGTTCCTAGACATGTAGAACAGGAAGACATTACATTTTTTGCCATAGCTGTGCTCAATGAGCAGAGATTATTTACAAGGTTCAGGGTTTAAGTGTGGCAGATGGATGCAGGCTAGCAGTTCCCACGAACAAAGATGCTGTTTCAAAGAAAAGGTGTGTTCAGCTTCTGGAAAAGAAATTTACCTCTCAGCAGGGACTGGCAACTCTAATCTTATTTACATTTCTCACAGCAGCGGTACGCATCTCTCATTCTCAGCCCTAACTCTCCCTGCCAGCTGAAGCTGTGCTATACAGATAGGTAGTAAATAATGTAGGATTGTGCAGATTGTCATGAGGCCTTTTCCTTCTCTCTGTGCTGCAAACTCCTTTTCAGAAGCAACAGTTAAGCTGTCAGCAGAGCGGGATTACAAATCTGATACTCGGTACACTTTTGGACAGTTACAGCTTTCAGGCGTTTTCCATGAATAGGCACCAATCATTTTGCTGCCACACTGGTGAGGCGCTTTGCTGGGTTCGTCATTTTTTAGACGGGGATCAGAGAACCAAGCACAGGAAGGTGAAAGCAGATATCATTTGGTAGATTTGTGTAAGGTACAACAACAGCTAAGGCTGTAAGACAACTGCATTTTACTTCTAGGCTCTGAATTAAAGTGTCTTTCAAGCCTATTGAAGGAATTTGCATTGTCAAAGCAAGATTCCTGAACATAAACACTTATTGCTGTAAATATTTAAAATTCTGCTCTGTGAAAATACAGAAGAGACATATTAGCAAACATAGCTTTGTGTCTCATTATGACTTCTATACATAATATAGCTTCTTTTAAAATAATACAAGCACTTAGAGTATAATGTGCACCCTTGAAGATGATGTTGTTTTACAAACATACAGCGTGCAGGCACTCATACTAATGCTTGTTGTAATAAAACAGAAACCTGTACTGCTATAAATTCTCACTAACGCAACTCTACTCAGAGGGCTGGAAAAAGATGCCTTTATATTATCTTCTTCATTTTAATGTCAGTGTCATTCTTCATTCCTCTATTCATATAGCTTTATTAATATACGTATTTGTCTGTTAGGCGGAGATGAGCAAACGGCCCAGATTAAAAACTTATAAGACTCTGGTGATCACACCCACAGTCAGTGCCTTTGGGCAGCTACCTCTGCTCGAGAGATTTTGGCTCACACCCCACAGGCACTAATAAGGTCCAGAATCTCAAGCATAGCAATAAGGGAGGGGTGCTCAGGTTTTGCAGAGCCATATGACGCTCTCATATCTGTTGACAACTGCTCCTGGGGGAAGGAGTTATAGTGTTGCCGTGCGGTGGAAGATGACTAACCCTATTCCATATGTCAGAGGATGAAATTTCTGGGGTCACGTACATGGCAGGGCAGCACTGCTCCCCGCCACCAGCCTGACACAGTGACACCCACCCACACTGGAGAAGTCAGTGTGATCCTGTCCCACAGAGCTCCCTCTTGAGGGTGTGGGGCTTTGAAGTAAAAATAACAAATGTCACAAGGCTCAGGATAAAAACCTGAACTCTGGCATCAAAGTGCTTGCTTTTGGTTTTGATTAACAGCCCAAGCAGCAGTGTAGCAAGATACTAACACAGAAGGGGGAGCTCTGGCTTGTGCTAATGAGGTAATGGCAGTTGCTCCTTAGCCCTAGCTGAAAAGGCTACAAGAATGGGTACGTCTTAAAAAAAAAAAGAAAACAAATAAAACAAACAAAGAAGAAAGGCCGAATGTGATGAAGTCAGAGATTATTAGAATTTGTGCACTTTTTTCCCCCATCATAATGCAATCAAATCCACTTACCATCATCTCATCTACCTTACATCCTTTATAGTTTAGCATGATATTTATAGAGAAACAGGAGAGGGGGAAAATGCCATGTCATCTTCCATCAAAATAATTCGTTTGGTGCTGGTTTTGCTGAACTAGAAAGCATGCATTTGTTTTTCATTAAGGAGTGTCAGAAAATGTGTTTTCTAAAATAATGCAGATTATTTCCTGGAAAGGGATCGCAAATCTCATAGTTTCCATAGAGAAAAAACCCCAAACAAGTGCAGCCTGTCTCTCCACCATATTTTTCAAAAGAAATGTTCCCCTAAGACTCTGCAGAAGATGATAGTGAAGAGGATGTATCTTCGAATGTCTGATTGGTTACCACAGAGAAAATGTGAATTGCAATGGAAGTGAATCAAATAAACAGTTTAAGGGCAACATGTTTCTTTGTCCTCAGTATCATATATGAAATTACAACATTAAAGTGGAAACGTGGCAGGTTGCAATAATTTTAACCAAAGTATTTGTCATCAACGGCCATCACATTCTCTTCTGCCAATAAGCTACTTCCTGTTTTTTACTGCACCTTTTCTTCACACCCATGAACCACGGGTGAGTTCTCAAAATGCTGCCTTACACCTTTAATTATAGAATGCTATGTTTTTTAAATTATGTGGGAAACATTTTTTCCTCATCCGTCTCTGTGTATACATTTCTACAAATAGCGAATGACACGTACTCTGCTTTCACTTGGGCAACTCCTACTAAGTACGGCACCATCGTTATGCCCAGGTCATGATGGAATCACATCCTCTCAGTCATTCCTTGAAGCTACCAACCACACCACACAATCAAAGCCGTATGAAACCAACACCCTTCTACTTATTTTGGTCTTGTAATATGTGGGCGTCATTCTAACTGCAGGTGTTCCCCCAACATCTGTGTCAGAAGTTAATATGTATTCACATAACTCTGGAGCTGCCTTAGAAACTACTTTAGTCATTGAGAAGCTTGAGCCTTGTCTATGTTCAAGATTTATTAAAAAAACATTATTATTAGATTCCTCCCTTTCATATTATGAACTTTCTAGTGCTATAAAATTAGTTCTGAGATTAATGAAAATGCTACAGTGTGGAGGACTTTTCACAGGTGCAGATCTGGGGAAAGAAAGGAAATCTTTGAGCAAAGGAGGTACTGGCTTACAGCATGGAGCAGAAGTGTGAGAGAAGTCAGTGAATACCAAATAGCACAAGCATGGTCTGAATCCAGCAGTTTGGAAGTTTTCATTACCTCAGAATTCTGGCTTTTATTTTTTCTTTTTATGTATCCTCTCATTTGTCAATCACCTCATGATCTTCTGACTGATAGGAGAAGTCAATCTCTGTACCACAATTCTGGGTTATTTTATTATGAAGAATTATTTAATAACAGGGTATGTTTTATCTCTACCTATCTCTGTTTTAGGTGAACTCAGTGAGAAAATAACAAGACTCGAAGGAACTTGAAGAAAATGCATAGGTAAGTACAAAGGGAGAATAAAGGTAAGCTACAAATGCTCTTTTGAGGAATGTGAATGTATTAATAGCTTCCTTCTAAACACAGAACTGAGATATGACCATGATATCAGGATTAATGGACGTACACAGTGTTTCAGGAAAGTGTGGGTGGTAGAAAGAAGACTGTATTTTGATTTTCTACAATAATAAGCAAAATTAGAACATGTAAGACAGATAATGGTGTTCTAAAATCTGTTCTCTATAGACTGATGAAAACTGCAAAAGAAAAAATCCACGCATTATTAAGCTGAATTATAATTCTACAACATGTTTGAGGAATGAATGAAGAATTTTGCAGCTAAGTTCTTGAATTCACTTTCACTGCAAGCATATGTTTGCCAATGTGTCAGCGCTGCCTGGCCTCTCTGTGTCAGCTACCTTTCTTCCAAGGGTTGTCTCTGATCCTCTTCCTTTCCATTACTATTTGTCACCTGTTAGATAAAACTCTTGATTTCTGAGCTTGATTAGCTGCAGGTTCAATACCAAATAGCCTGCTGGTCAATGTAGTGAACAGCAACACTATATTAGTTAAGGAGTGCTGGTTTGTTTTTCTCTAACCCAAAGGTAATAATTATAAATCTAAATGCAGATTTTTCTGGCCTGTAAGAACCATAACACTGGTTAATAGGGATTTTTTTGTTTGGATTTTTTTTTCCCCAGACTATTGATCAAAACCTGTCTTCTATCTCCAACACATTTTTCATCTTTGATGGAGATTACAAGTACAATAGCCCAATGCTTATATTTCTGTTACTTAAAAATAACATGTTCTATGCTTCCAAGTGTAGAAAAGGCATTTGTTCTGCATACGCATGCTAAATATGCTAGAGTTTTATATCTCAAATCACCTACAGTTTTCTCTGCTCTCTGCTGCACTCCCTTCCTTCATCTAACCACCATGCTGGTAGCAGGGCTGAATGCATTCTTATGACATAATGGGTATGTTTTGGTTTTTTTAGTTTGCTGTCAGGAGAAATAAAACACAGAAGGAAACCCAGGTACTGGAATGACTTTCGTAGAACCGTCTTGTAGTTACTTCTATCGATTTGTTTGTTTATATGTCAAGAACTGTTGAAAATAATAGTGAAAAATGAGAAATTACCTAACATATTTCATGATTCTGTGAAGGGCCCTCATTCAGCTCCTCTGAGATTTCTTCCTTCTTCGTTGTGATCCTGCTGGGCAGTGTGTGTATTTCCATTTGCAGCTCTCCAAGGAGCACATGCTGCAAAACAATTACAGGGGTAGCAATGACATCACTCTTAGATGAAAACAATAATCCATAAATTTACCTATTAATTTCATCAGACATTTCAGTATTCTTCTGGTGTTTCCAAAGTTTTAAGTAGAAGCAATTTGAAATAGTAAGCAGAAAACATAGCAAGCTTAGTCACTGCATTTTTTTAAGTCAAATAATACAATGTCAAATCAAAAAGATGAAGGCTGAACAGAGAAAAAAACATGGTTAGTGGAAAAATATGAGAAATATCCCCTTGACCAAGTCTTCTGGCTGTATTGATACTGTGTGCCTATGTACACATGTCCTAAAAGGACATTATTTCTTTGAGGCCTTGAATTTTTTCTCCCAAGCAGCAGAACACTTGGGAAACTCCAGCTAATAGAGAATGCAACTGCACGTCTCCTCGACAGCACTGCTACCAGGAGCACATTAAGCCCATCCTTTGCTCTTTACAATTGCTTCCCATACAATATCAAATCAGCGTCAAGGTCTCAGTACTTATCTGCAGTGCTTAGATACCCACGGATACATCCAGAGTGGTGAGCATAAAGTGTGTGGAAGCTTCCGAGTAGTGATAACATCCTACCTTCACACCGGGATAAGATCAGGTCATGCAGAAAGCCCCACTTACCACCCTATCTACAGTTCCGTATGTCCTGGTTTCGGCTGGGACAGAGTTAATTTTCTTCCTAGTAGCTGGCATAGCACTGTGTTTTGGATTTAGTAAGAGAAGAATGTTGATAACTCATTGATGTTTTTAGTTGTTGCTAAGTAGTGCTTGAACTCGCCAAGCACTTCTCAGCTCTCAGCTCTGCCAGGTGCACAAGAAGCTGGGAGGGGGCACAGCCAGGACAGCTGACCCCAGCTGGCCAAAGGGCTGTTCCACACAATATGATGTCATGCTCAGTATATAAACTGTGGGGAAGAAGAAGGAAGGGGGGGATGTTCAGAGTGATGGCATTTGTCTTCCCAAGTAACCATTACACATGATGGAGCTCTGCTTTCCCGGGGATGGCTGAGTACCTGCCTGCCAGTGGGAAGCAGGGAATGAATTCCTTGCTTTGCTTTGCTTGTGCACACGACTTTTGCTTTCCCTATTAAACTGTCTTTGTCTCAACCCAAGGATTTTCTCACTTTTACTCTTTCGATTCTCTCCTCCATCCCACCGTGGGGGAATGAGCAAGCAGCTGGGTGGGGCTGATTGGATTTAGTAAGAGAAGAATGTTGATAACTCATTGATGTTTTTAGTTGTTGCTAAGTAGTGCTTGAACTCGCCAAGCACTTCTCAGCTCTCAGCTCTGCCAGGTGCACAAGAAGCTGGGAGGGGGCACAGCCAGGACAGCTGACCCCAGCTGGCCAAAGGGCTGTTCCACACAATATGATGTCATGCTCAGTATATAAACTGTGGGGAAGAAGAAGGAAGGGGGGGATGTTCAGAGTGATGGCATTTGTCTTCCCAAGTAACCATTACACATGATGGAGCTCTGCTTTCCCGGGGATGGCTGAGTACCTGCCTGCCAGTGGGAAGCAGGGAATGAATTCCTTGCTTTGCTTTGCTTGTGCACACGACTTTTGCTTTCCCTATTAAACTGTCTTTGTCTCAACCCAAGGATTTTCTCACTTTTACTCTTTCGATTCTCTCCTCCATCCCACCGTGGGGGAATGAGCAAGCAGCTGGGTGGGGCTGAGTTGCTGGCTGGGGTTAAACCACAACACCATAGGAAAGAAACCTGTGTGTATGGAGGAGTAGAAAGCAGTTGCTTCAGATGAGACACAAAGCAAGGCAAGGGGTGTAGCTATACACAGACATGGCGCTGGAATTCTTTCTGACAGATATCTTATTATGGAACTAAAGACCACGGAAAAAACTCCCCCATTGTCGCGGGGAGTGAGAGGGAGGCAAAAATAATGTGGTTTATTGGTGTAAAACAGTGAGTTAACAAAGGTCAGTGGTAAATGCGACAATAATTTATAAGATTCAATGGCAAGGTACACTTTGTTATTTACTACACAGAAGACAGGGTCAGACAAAACTGTCAGGGAGACCCTCCCGTTGAGTCATGAGGTTCAGAAGAGATCCCCTTGCTTTCTAAACTCCCTCAGAGAGGAGTCTAGGTGCAGCTGGATCCAATCCTAGTCCCAGACTTGGTCAACGGTTTATGTCTAAAGGATTATATATGCGCAATTAATCCTTTATGTCACTTAGCTAAGATTTCCAAGTTAGCATGCTGTTAGTCACTTACCGAGAATCTGTTGTGGTAAGGAATCTCTCAACCTCGAGGAGTAACCTTGAGAGGCTTCCCTGCTCAAGGGGAGATCCTGGCGTGCAGCCCGCTGCTGTGCAGGAGAGCTCCAAGGGCTCTTGAGCTGCTCACTATTTATGGGGGTGAGATAATTGGCTCATAGTCATATTTGCATACTGACCACTGTGCTTAGGTGGGCACATTCCACAACAGCCCTTGGCTATTGCATTGTTATCTGTCTCCCCCACATCCAGTGGGTGCATCCTTCACGCCCAGACACATCTATCAGATGCATCTATCACCACAGCCACAGGTAGTTATCACCTGAAAGAGGCAAAGGAGGGGGGGGTCAGAGATGAGGGGGGAGCACACCGTCACACCCATAAACTAAGGAACATCACAAAAACCGCAGCCCAATACAAACGGCATAATTCCATGCCATTTTTAACACAGCCACTGACACAGATACATCAAAGGAAAAAGAAAAAAAAAAAGGAAATATAAAACAAAAAAATAGTCCATTTACTGTTCTTTTGAAAAGACTAAGTGATTAAACACTGCAGTTAAGGCCACCTTGTTCTGCAGCATGCAGTGCTCATTATATTTCGCACAGTTTCAAAATATTTTTTCATTATGGACTATATAACAGATTTCTTTTTATAGCTGCAGACTAATTATTCCTGATATACTTCATACTATCATATTTTAATTAAAAATACTTAAAATTACTGGATAATAGAAAGTGACAAGGACTCGTACTTGTCACATTTTTAACACATTTTTAACTCCAAGAAGTAACAAAGATAACTGTTAAAAATGCATTTTAGAAAATACTCCTTTCTAAAAAGCAGTTTGGAAAATATTTCAGATTCCTAACCGGCATTGTAAATGAGCTGACATCATTGTGACCCATAATATCCAAGTCATGAGGTGCTTAAGCGCCATTAAACCCAGACAAAGCTACTTGTGTGAATGAAAAAATATAGAGTTGGACTCCTAAGCTTGTTTGTAATTTGTCTTTTGGTAGAGTTTGAGATAGCTCTGATTTTTAACTGTGGACATTTTGTCTGCTGAACTGAATATCAAAGCTCAATGTAAGCAGTTAAAACTGGACATATAGAAATAAAAATACAACTGTGAGCTTTGAACAAAAAATCAGAACAAAGGTTTGGGTTTTGAAAAGTTGTGTTTAACTTTACAATATTAGTCACTGGAGATAATCATTCCCGGAACCAGAACTGGGAGGTCTTCAACCGATTGCAAAATTGTGCTAGAAATGTCTTGGGTAGACTTTGGCAACTGGAAGTAAGCTACGTTACCAATGTTTCGAGTTCAATATCTGATTCTTTGATTTTGCCTTTGTAATAATTTCTGGGGACCAATGGAGTTCTTTCTTTAGTCTTTTCTAGGTAAATAGAAGTTTGTTTACATAGCTGTTAATGTGCAGCATGTATTTTGTGAAAGATCACTCAGTGAGCTAACAAGAAAGCAGTGATTTGAAATGAATGATGAGATGCATACTTTTTCAATACCTCTTTTCAGTTGATCAGATTTGAATTATGAAAAACCACAAAGGAAGAAAATTAGATTATTAGAATTAAGGATGAATTTCTTCTTTCTATTTCCAAATGAAAGGTTGCAAGAAAGAGTAGAGAGCTGTAGCTACACAACATGCTATGCACTGTCACTTGAGGACAACTCAAAAACTGTATCACAACCTGAATACCTCCTTGTGGTGACTTACTTTAGAGTCATAGAGCCATTAGCAAACTTTCATCACTAATTATAAAGCCATGAGAAATAATATGTGTTTCCTTCCATTTTGGAGCTGACTGAAACTGGCTGTATCCAACACGATGGGATTCCTGGTCTCCTGGTTTCTTGCCACAGAGGCTGTCACCGAAATCGGGAAGAATGAACCTCATAACACCAATGTAGTGTTAGAAGGCAGGCATTCTTTATTCACGGCGCCGGATGCACGGGGGATCACTCCACCTAGCGTGCATACCATCAAGCGGCAACTTGTCCGTTTATATGTAGCAAAGTATTACATATGTATGAATTTTCCGATATGCCTATACATATGCATAACCTGTCTCCGCTTTGTATTAAAATTAGCTTCAGGAGGTCATTTCCATAAGTCCCTCCCCACTGCGCCTGCTCAGTGCCTCCTGGTGGTGGTCGTTGGGGGTCGTGGGGATGAAAGCCGATGGCTCCTCTTCGTCACCGCTAGTAACCCCTTGTTCTCACGCAAACTCAGTTGCTCCTTGGCTCTTGCTCAAACCACAGGGTCGGTGTAGACCAGCTCTTGAGGTAAACACCTGGTTCTTATCAAAAAACTGTCCTTTGTAAGGAGCCACAAATCTTTCTACATCAATTAGTTCTCTTTCCTTCTAGTCTGGCAACCTTGGCAAACCGTTATTATCTTTTTGCTTCATCCCCTCCCGATTCTTCCCGTCCTTGAAAAGGGTTCTAAATTCACTAAGTAACTATACTACAGACTTTAAGAAGAACAAAAAACCCAAGCTAGACACTACTGACTTTAACAAAGCAACCGCAAGCTAGACAAAGCTAATAACAAAGCAACAGCAAACTAGACAATACTAATTTTAGCAAAGTAACAGCAAGCTAGACAATAAGGCCTAAATCTTATGCATGTAAGCCATTTTACATTTGGGGTCTTTTTGACCCTTAGGGTATCAAGGCCACCCCTGCAGCCTCCCCCCATGCTGCCGGCACCTTGCCACCTACAGCCAGTACACTCCTGCATTTCTGCTTTGTAAACCAACAAAGTCTTTTAAAACTTACTGAAGACATTTTCAGCTCTGGCATCACAGTGTTATGTGATCAGGCAATGCAAGTTGTAGACAGATTAAAAGATTTTGGGAAACAAGCAATAAGTAATTCAATAATATTGTGCAATCTTTTCCATGCTTATATTATTCCTTTGGTTTGGTTTCATTTCTGTAAACTTGCCACTTGAAAAACTAAAGGTATAAAGCAGTTCAACCTTTTATACTGAATGCTCCAAGGAAGAAGAGATGTCCATCACCAGCCATCCCATTTCAAGGCTATTTGTACATCTGAACAGGTTTTAAATTTCATTTCACCATAAGCTTTGAGCAAACACTTGTCTTCTCTGTGCATTTTCTCTTGTTTTCTTTCAATAGTCTGTCTGCAAAATTTCTGTCTTGTTTTCTCCATTGCTGCAGGCCCCAATACAGATGAAGTTCCTCCCTGAATCTGAACATGATAAAACTCACACAAATTCTCTACACTATGTAGAGACAACTGCCACAATTTCTGTTTTATCTTTATGTAGGATCTTAAATTTGTCCAAAAAAGCCTCTGAGAGCAGCTGCATCTGAGAGGGTTGCATTCCTCTCTCTCTGGGGAAATGCAGTTCCTGTTGAACACAGATGCTTAACCCAGAAGGGACTGCAGCAAAATCAGAGTGAGTGAGTCCTTCTCTGGGATTAAAGCCTGACTTTAGAGGTGGGTGATTTGGGAACTCCTCAAACTCTCAATGCTTATAACAAGCCTGATACTGGGCTTACAGAATACTCCTCGATTAGCTACCTTGGAAAAATGCTTAAAAAACAACATACAGGTGAGGGACTATGGCAGAGAAAGAAGAAAGGTAAGAGCATGTCTGCTGCCAGTTACCTCCAGCAACAGCGTTAAATGAAAATACTGAAGTGCACAAAAGCTAGAAGTGAGCTAGTGGAAAATTAACATAACTTCTGACATTAGTAAAAATCAGCAAAAGCCCTGCAAGATTTGTAGTGTTTCATTATCACCTACCTCCTTATTAATAAAAATGCAGGGAGGAGGTTTGTGACTATATCTTCCCCGCTAGCACCTTTCAAAGTGATGTTTACAGCCCTCGTAATTTTTAAATTTTTACCTTCGTTAATATGAAAAATACGTTTTTCCCTTTTGCAGAGAGACCCTTTTTTTAAAAAAAAAAAGAGGTTCAAACATTCAAATACTATTAAAACCATTCTCTCTTTTTGCTAAGCCTGAGATTGCTATAGTCAGATGAGACAGCTAATGTTTAAACACAAAGGTCAAAAGTTAAAACAGCAGAAGTCAAATATAATACCAGAAGTCTGCCATTTTTTCAGGTGCAATTGAGATTAAAATCTCAGTTCTCAGATTAGTAAATGTTTTTTCATGGAAAGACACCCTTAAATTATTTCAGTTATAAATTCTGTTCGTAGACAAAAATATAAAATAGTACTAAAGACAGAAATGCTGGTGATAGCAAACAATAGCTTTCCATAAGAATTTACTCAGCAAAACACATTTCCTAGGAAGCTAATGTATAATTAGATTGAATAACAAAAATAGCAGATATTTTAATGCACAAACTATAAGGGAATGGATAATATTATACAGCAAAGGTTTGGTTATTATCTTGTCTTTGTTAGTTTTTTATTTTGACATATTTTAACAAGGACCTAGAGCTTTTTCTATTAAAACATAGTTTTATCAAAAATATTAAGTGAAACACTCCTTGATTTCAGAAAATAGGATTGAAAATCTTGGGTTTTGTCATGAAATCAAAATGTTTACAACTGCTTTTGAGAACTTAATATATTACCAGAAAGAGTAAGCACTCTGTAAGAGTGCTGTAAACTGTAAGTATATTTTCATTAATACAATATTTTAATAAATAATTATATCTAAAAATATGCAGAAATTCTAGAATTCCAGGGTA
>NW_009258539.1:3467005-3527766 GCF_000687185.1 Egretta garzetta | reverse complement strand
AGGGAAAGTGAACAAATTTTTTTTGAAAATTCATGTTTGTTAAGTAGAGGTGAGAATGATCAGCTAAAGAAAAATTTCAGAACTATCTTCAGAAGGATTAACTTCAGGAAAAGAGCTACTCGTACACCTCCTTGGGAGGATGCCATACCCAATCTGAGACAACACCATGGAAACATTAGCTTAGAACATGTCTCAGACTTCTGTAAATAGCAAAGATAAAAGAAAAATAATCTGAGAAAAATGGGGTTATAACATTGTTTTCCAAATGTTACACTAGTGCTTGCTGTTTCACGCATGATTCAGGAAGAGAATACAGGAGATCATGTTATCCTAAGGATTTCCTTCTCAAACTGAAATCAGTGACAGGTAGATAGAGGGTCAGTGAAAGGGGAGAGAAGAGAAGAGAAGAGAAGAGAAGAGAAGAGAAGAGAAGAGAAGAGAAGAGAAGAGAAGAGAAGAGACGAGACGAGACGAGACGAGACGAGACGAGACGAGACGAGAAGAGAAGAGAAGAGAAGAGAAGAGACGAGACGAGACGAGACGAGACGAGACGAGACGAGAAGAGAAGAGAAGAGAAGAGAAGAGAAAGGAAACAAAAGTGAAAAAAGTCTCAAAACCTTTACTAAGGAAAAACCAGCACGTACTACCAAAGCACTGCTGCTCACTGTAACTTCAGGTATTGCTGGTAAGAAAACAATGGTGGAGAATAAGAGACAGGCTAGGGGAAGGAATAAAGCATGTCAAGAAAACAATCAGTAGACCAAGAAAGCAGCAGAGAGTATTAAAAAGGGCAAGGGAAGGAAAAGAGTGGATCAGATTGGCCTTTCAAGTTTGATGTAACTTTGATTGAATAGCAGTGTGTGCATGGAGTGGTGCACATAGCAGGCTTTGGGGCATTTCTAGGCTATCTATAGTTTGCCACAGCAATTTAATGTGGCATTCAAGAATAACCCTTTGAGGCAAAAGTATCACTATATGCCAGTTAAATTATCATAGGTCAGTGAGCACCAGAGAACTGACTACTGTTTTTCTATTCTTAACATAAAGGAAACATTTAATTCTCTGACCACTTCTCCGTTATTTGCCTTAGGTATAAGAAATATATCTTGTAACAGTTATTTGTTAAACTTTACCTCTATAAGTATACACAACATCATCAAGGTCAATAAATATAAGCAGTATGTCATATACTTTTACTTTGCCTGAGAAAGGAGAGGGAAGAAAGGGAAAGCATGCATCCAAAAAATGGCAAGTACAGGCTATCTACCACTCTGATGATTTGGCACTCCTTGGAGAAAAAAAAAAAAAAAAAAGGCGCAGTTCTATTTTTTTTTTAATTTAAGTGATAAGTAAGAGGCAGAAGGAGAATGACTGTCAGCTCTACTAAGCAGTCAGTTGTTCCATGGAATTAATATGGAAATTATGTTAAGGGGAAGCTGAAAGCATCAGAGAAGCTGTTTGAAGACATGCACAACTACAGAAGAGGGCTTTGTTTTCCAGATACAGTTTTATCTCCCTGCTCTATTTATGGTCTTAGCAGATGGTGTTTGCTTCTTGAAGCTCCAGAGAGGCAAAGGTAAAAATAATGCCATATAGTAGTGCTTCGAGAGAATTTTTAGAAGGTTGTTTTTTCCTTCACCTGTTTCTTTCCTCATTTGTCTGAAATCAGTGTGAGCTTTCAGTTGTTACCAGTACATTCCTGTAACTGCCCTAACGCTCATATGGAATTAGCTTTAGGAAACAGATCTAGAAAGTATTAGGCCACTTCTGACAAATGCACTGGTAGGTCTGGATTAGGTTTTCTGGAGTTTAGGAAGAAATCTGACTTGAAACCTCGGAGAGTAATTTAGTTTCTGCTGCCCTTTTCTTACCTTCCCACCGTCTTACTGCAAAGCAGCAGTTCCATTCCCATTCTTCATTTTTATTTTGATGTAAAACTTGTTGGAAAAGATGTTATATTGCCTACATTTCTTGAAAATAGAAAGATGAAAAGTGTGGGTCATACTAAGTTATGAGTACAGTTGACTGGTGATAGTTGAAACAAATACAAACCAGGGAAAGGACAGAGGAACTAAAACAAATATAGTACAGGTAGTTTTGCTACTTCTTCTAATTTCTTTACAACAGAAGAACTTGCATCTTTCCCCACTCTTTTAGCACAGTCTATGTTAGCGTATTATTTGCACTATGAATTAATACACAATGTAATGATTATTTATTTAACATTCATTTAAAAAATTTAATTGAATTATGTTCATATTACTGCACCAGGAGTATCATAACAAAGACTATCTGAGTTTCCAATAATAACAACTTACTGAATTTGGAAAACAGATCTATAAGTAGAAAAAGACTAGTCAGTGGAAGTCAGAGTAATGGCTCACAGGTCAGCAACATATGAGCGTGAAGGGGTTTATTGAAGGCAATATTCTCAGCCAGAAGCACCTGAGTAGCTGTCAGTCTCAGGTTTCTGCATCACTTTCTTCACTGTATTACTGAACTAGCACTGAAGAATTTAGTAGTGCAAGAAAGACCACTTTTACAGTCACAGAAATGTGATCCTTGGTTGAACATGGCGTTCTGTCCAATGAAGAAGTGGGAAACATTTTTTTCCAAGCTTGTTGTCTCATTTCCCACTGTTTCTTTTCCAAGGGAAGCACAGTTTTTCTTAACAATAATAGAGAATGTAAGAAACACCACCATAAGGAACAGAGCTATGCAAAGTGGGGTTTTGTTAAGCCTCCAAAATGCTTGTTTTAAACACCAGCTTGGCCCCTTCCTTCATGGTACTGCAGTTAAAATGGGGAGAACATGCCTATCTTCTTTCTGTTGCAGGAGCTCTGGAGGCCTCTGAAATTTTTATGTGCTTGGGGCTGCCTGTTCAACACCTAGGTTTATAAAAAATGTGACCATTAATTCAGTATAAGGGAATGTTATTTCTATGAATCTTACTGTTTTAGCCAGCTTCTTCATTACATTTTTGTCTAGAGATTAATCTACATCACTGGAAGTCTGAGGTAACCTGGAGCTGAAGGGAGGGGTCAGAAGAGCCCTGCAAAGCCACAGCCCTTTTCTACCCTTTCCTTTCTTCTGATGCTAGTGATTGTCCTGAAAAAAACAAGTAATATTTTCACCTCAGTGAGGTTCAGAACGTGCTTCTGCGGAGTGAGGCAAGAAACAGTTGTTCCCAAACTTCAAACATTTGGTGTTTAAGAGTGATAGAACACCAGCATTCTCGAATGCTGTTTCCAAAGTTAAATCTCCAGGAGTCAAATTTTAAATATGACAAGCCTTTGGGGATACAAGCAACCATTCTTTAACTTGGAGTTTCTGTTAACGATGGAAGGTAATTCATTCTCTCTCTTTTTCATGCATATGCAGAGATATGCATGGTTTTGTTAAATAAGAACAACAGCTACATTTTTTGGAAAACACACAGGTGATACTGTAAAATTAATTATTGGACATGGGCTCAATTCTGTATCCATTTTATATGCTTTGAGCCAGCAGTGCTGTGAGTTGGGGGGGTGGTTTCTGGGCATACTCCCAGGAGGTGTTAGGGTAGATGGGGGCTGCTCTACCTGATGTCTATAACGGCGTGTCTATTCCCTTACTGTAAGAGGGTCTGTCAGAGCACAGCTTACCTTTCTAATGTCACGGAGCAAGAACTATTTTAAGGTAATTTTGCTAGAAATGTTTTTTTACTTTCACACTGAATTTGCTGTTTCGATACCAAAAAAAGCATTCTTCCTTCTCACACCTTTCTGCTTTTCATTGTGCCATCCTAGAATTGAGGTAGTAGTATCACAAAAGGCAGAAGCAAGGTATAGTAGACAAATGTCTAATTCATGAACTAATAAACATCCTAACTCACTAAAACTTAAGGCATATTCATTACTTCAAGCATGTTGAACAACTCAGTTACTTGGTTTTTAAAGGATACTGAATATTATGATCATTTTCATACTTTCCACCTGCCTGATACTCTTCTTGAACAGTTAAGTCTTTTGGGCCTGAGGCAGCTCAGGATCCAATTGGGGGAAAAAAAAAATCACATATAATAATTCCAACCTTATAAGTTCTATTCTCCGCTAACGTCTTAAGAAGATTTATATAAAGCCTACAAGTTGTTCCCAGTTCAGGTCCTTGGCAGCATACTTTAATTTTAAAGCTGCTCATTTTTTTTTGGTTTATCAGCTGGGCTGGGAGGGGGGAAAGTGACTCACTTCTTAAACTCCTGCTTCTGCCCTTCTCTGTCAGAATTATACCCAGCTCCGCAGTCTTCTCAAGAGTCATCTGCTTCATTTCTTGGCAAACCTTAGTCTTGCATTCTCTCCAGCTAATCCCCTGTCTTTCTTCTTTCACAGATCCCTAATGCTCTTAGGAACCCTTCTCAACCTCACAAATCTTGCTAAGTGGCAGAAGTAGCCCATAGTGAGGACTCTGTTTTCATATTCATCCTTATCGCCAAATGTGCCAAACTCTCTTAAGCTAGCATTGTACTGACAGAGCTATTAAAAGTCTTTGAGTGGAATTGTCACTTGCAAAAAGTTTATTTAAAAAAAATATTAATAAAAATGTGATTGAGAATATTTTAAAACACAAACTAGGAGAAAGAGATGTAAAAGGGTAATGTTTTGAACCACTGTTTTTCACTTTTCAATGCCCCCAACACAAGATTTCAGTAGTTTATTACAAACTGATTTATATTGGAAAGATTCTTGTTTATCAGTCAAGTGCTGGGTTGGGGTTTTTTTTACATATTTCCTGTCTTTCACTTGCCCATCTTTTTTTCCCTTCTCAACTTACAAGCTGCCAGCACATCAAACTTCCAACTGGATTTCATAGACATGTAATGGGAGAATTAAGATGACCCCATATGGAAATATGTGCTACCACATAATGAGTTGATACTACACGGTGTTCTAGTTTTGGAGCATTAACACCATCATCTCCAGATGCAAGAGACACTCTCTGGGTTCAAAAAGCACTTCAACAGATTGCTGTTAAAGGAGTTGCCAGAGGGTACTTTTCCCTCAGTCTTATCAGGTATATCTTTTCCATATCTCTTGGCATAAAAAATTCTGTGTTTCCACTGTTTCTTTTCTGGACTTTCATGCAAAGCGCATGTGAAAAATCAGCAGCTGATTTGTTTTTTTTTTATTGCTCTTTTAAACCTGGACCTTTTCTCTGACTCATTTTCCAGTATGGCCCAAGAAAGAGTGGCAGTGCCTTAGGCAGGGATGCAAGGCTTTTCATATTGATTTGGCTGATAGAGAAAGGGTTCCTAAATGCTTTCATAAAGGCTAGGAAATGAACTGGTCTTGTAGCTAGGACAGATATGGAGAAATGTATGAGAAAATATTGTTTTGCAGTGTAAGTCATTAGCTAATAACTACTTCTAAGGTTATAGTCTATCAGACCAGAAGCCAAAGTCTTTTCGTTGTCCTGGCCAGCTCCTCTACAGTGTGATGCTGTGGGTTTTAGCATTCAGTCTCAGAAGTCAATAAATTCAGATGCAAAAAATAATGCTTTCATATTTAAGCTAATTACTGCCATAAAAAAGTATTTCAGAAAACTCAGCAAAACCTGGTTTCCACTCAGGACCCAAAATATACAAGATTCTGGACTGAGTTGGGTGTCCTGAATGTTTGATATATTGCTTCAGCATCATGTTTACCTCTTGGACCTTAAAGGAGTTGTGATCCAGAAATTTCCCTTTTTGGCTCAGTATTTACCCTCCCATAGCCTGTCAGACTGTGTTCACTTCCAGCCACTTTTTCACGGGTTATCCTCAGGTTAAGTGCTGGGTTTTTTTTCTTGCAGCATATCATGCAGTTCAGTAGTTTGTCAGTTCTTGAAAAATAATTGTTCAATTGTCTGTTAACCGAGAGGGATTTTCTATTTGTCAACATACTAGACTTACTGGGATAGTGTGTTGACAATGTACTTTTGAAGTAATGCATGCTCTCAGTTTTTTGCGTTTGCTCCTTCTCAGCAGGCTGACTTTGTACTTGTTTGCATCTGATTCTCCCTAGAAATTCTTTCCAAAGAAGTGATACCTGACAAAGCATTTCCACGTCTAAAGAGGTCATGAAACTGAAATAAGTGCATATGTGACAGCCACCATATTGCCAGATACTGGGAAAAGAGCCAGGGTACTCACAGGTTAAAAGCAACAATTTCCATATGCAGGGCTGTTGCAGAATTATATCCCTTGTGAACTGGACACAGAGTACACAACACTGTCATTTTAAGAGATGAAAAATCTCAGCCCATGTGTTTGATAATCTATTGCTAACTCAGGATACTGAATGAGGGTGCCAGAAGATACCATGCAGCCTGTCAGCCTGTTGGGCTGCATGAGCAGGCTCCAAGAAGCTCTAATTTTTTTCACTTCCAAGTGCTCAGCAATTTAGAAAAAATTTGTATTTCTTTGTTTAACAAAATACATGCATATCTGGACATGCATATATATTTTCCCATTTCCTCATAAAAAATAAATTGGCCATTTTATTTCACGGGACATTTGTATGCTTCTTTCTCCTGCTGCAAAAAGCTTGCTTCTCTCTTCCAGAATACTGCTTTCCTAGGGTTTTTTGATGAGCATTTTCTTAAGAGTCCTATGACTTTCCCGTACCATGCCATGTTCCTCATCATTCTCCTTAAAGCTACCAGGTAATACAACAGCATCCTTATTAAGATAAGCAAGCAGTATTACAAAGAATTTTTCTCTAGTCATTTGAACACAAATATTAATGCACAGCTATTGCTAGCTGCCTGAAAGCCCTATGAAAAAAACTGTAACACTAAAAATCAAAAACTTTTTCTAAAGTGCCAGCAGAACACTGTCAAAGCAATATGCCTTTAGTAGCCTGGGAACCTCAAAAGACAAAAAGAAAAAATTATATTGGTTTTTGCAAGTTTATCAGACCAAAACCTTGTATCAGCATATGTACAATACACATCAGTACACAACTATCAAAGCCATAGGATGCTTTAATGATGCTCATAGGCCCAGCTGGGTAGTTGACTCTCTCATTTGCATTTAAGTTATCTCATTTGTTTGGAAAAATGAAAGATACTGCATCAACTCCAAGCCTGACTGAGCCGAAATAGGTACCCTACACACATCGTGTGGGGCGTAAGCAGCTGTGTTGTAGACAGAGGAAAATTAAGTAAATTAGATGACTTGAGATAGTAGTGGTTTACACATTTTGCATGCAGGATTCTTTTACATCCCGCAAAGGAAATAAACTACGCTTTGTTATACGCTATGCCACTATTACGTATCTTGGTATATCTATAACACTATAAATTATTTCATGTGTTTAATACATAGTTAAAAGGACTTTCAGTTTGATTCCACTTTAAATATACCAACATGGAGCTTAAAAACCTAAGTATTCAAACTGTGACACACTGGGGAACAGAGATCCACACATGTGATAACAGCATGGGAGAGGTAAATTACAGGAACAGTGGCTGTTGCAACCTCTGACATTTCTATTTGGCCAACATCAACATAGCAGATGATCCATAACAACCTGTCTTTTATCAATACAACTTCATTCACCTTTGCTTCCAGAAAAAGAACTATATCTACTTAGCATTACAAAATCCATGGAGAAAGACTGCTTGTCCCTATGTTGGATGCCCAGTCTGTCACCTGCCTGTCCATGTTAGATACCTTGGAGAAAGGACTGTGTCTTCCCTGATGTTTTGCACTGCAGCAAAGTGGTAATGGATGGAAAATTAAAAGAGTAACAAACTTGGATGCAATGCCCTAAAGTGTCTTCTGTGCTGTGGAGAATTTTGAGATCTGCCAGATCAGAAGGTATAAAAGAATTATTTTAATTTGGATAAGTACATCCTCACCAAATTGGAACTCCCAATAGGGTTTGTTTTGGAAAAAAAAGAAGGAGGGAAAACACAAGCCCCCAGACAGGGCTAGCAAGAAGTCCCTCTCCAAACACTCGGGAAAGAATAGTAGGGTTTTGAAGTAGGGAACCTAGTGTGGCAATAACTCACCCAAACATAGCTGAGAAATAAGGATGGAGAAAGTGCTGTATCCATCTCTGCTGTAGCAGTCAGAGCTAGCTTATCACTGACTCAAATTATCTCAGGGAATCACAGCACAGTGTTACCCACCTTTCTCTGTATGGGGAGGTAGTAGTCTGCCACAGCAGGATGCCTCCTTAAACTCCCTGTGGTATGGTGCGAACCCACTCGCATTTCTATTCCCTGTGTCTTACAAATAAAATAAGCATCTATTCCTGATCAAAATTCATCCTCAGCTGCTGTCTTTTTCTAAATGTTTGCACAGTCTTTTTAGTGTTTGGAATGGTAGCCAGTCTTTGGTATCACTTTACAGACGCGAGAGCTTTCCATCTGTCTTCAGCAACCTATAAGGAATCGGTGTTGTATCACCAACGAGTTATATTTTAAGCTATGTCTACTCTAAGTAAAATTCCTAGTAAGGCATTCCATCTAGCTGTATAGTCAAATAAGTATCCTATACAATGCTCTCATCTAAGCATCTGTCTTTTTCTGCAGAGGAAAAGGAATGTCTTTTTTGAACTGTGAGTGTTTCTTCAGCCCATGAACACTGCCTTTCTGTTTGCAGCCTGATGCAGTGCTAAGAGGTGAGCACTGGTGGTGAGTGCATTGTCCTTCGTCATGTTTTGGAAGAGGAGCATCACTCAGGTGCACTCACTAAGGTCTCTCTGGAATTGATGACAAGCCTTGTGTGGTCAGACTTAATGAGTCAATTAGAGTAACTGAACAGGCAGCACAGTTCTGAGATGCAGGGACTTGGCCCTGTCTCGTTACAATTTAGTTGAGAATAGCCTCTGAAGAAAAGTAATTAATTTTCAGATTCATGTTGCTGCACTGCCTGATGGCCTTCTCCTGTTTTATGCTGAAATGACTTGTCTTAGAGGGACAAATGCCACTCGATAAAGTGGCAAACGTTTGTTTATAGGTAGCAGTTTCTACAGAAAGGTTACCTCTTTCCTCTGATTTTCTTTGCATGCTCTGGACAGAGAAGGGTTGATCAAAGGTCTGGCAAGCAATCATTTGTCATGCAGACAGACCCAATAACTCAGTACAAAGAAATGGTGGAGGCAATCAAGTTGTAGTTTGATAACAGAATTCTGAGAATATGAGATTAATCACTACAGCTTCATTGACAGCAAAGCAGTTTTTGGACTTGCTCTTGTTTCTTCAGTACTTGTGCTAATCTCTAATGTTAAATGCTAAAATTTAGATATTTGTTTTTTAAAGAAAGATTGATAAATTAAAAAAAAAAACACATCCAAGTCAGAAACTATCAGTAGTGATTTACTTCTTTATCTAGCCTTCTTCATTTTAAAAGGAAATTTACTCTTTCATCTTTGGAGACAAAAATGAAAGTTAATTTAGTACCTGAGTAAATTTAGGAGGTTTAATTTTTAATGACACCTCAAATAATTATGTATGCAAAGATTTTGTGGCAAGCTAAACTAGCCTTTTATCAAGAGAAATCCCTCTCTACAGAGCTACACTTAAAGCATAGGAATGATATTACATGCCTTTTCTCAGGGGAGGAATAAAGTCTTTTTTTTTACCAACTACCATGATAACGTCCTGCAGTTGACAGGCTAGTGGACAAAACCACAAACCTTACTACTAGGTTGAATTTGTTGGTCACTGTTTTCGGTTACTTCTACCTAAATAAAGGAACAGCTAATAGCCTTCTTCATTGTCGCTTGATGATGGCTAGATCAACAGAAAGCCACTGTGTAACTGGACTTCTTAGAGCTATTTTTTATCTATGAGATTTAAGGGATTTCCCAGGTTAAAAACCACCAAGGCAGGACAAGCCTTTGACTTCATTGCAGCTATGCATCAGCCAGCCGGGGACAGAACCAGAAACAGCAGTGAGAAAGACATGAAGATGGCCAGAAAAGCACACTCAACATGACAAAGACTACTGTAAAACCCAAAATTTATTCAAATGGAGAGTCGCTTGTACTGGGGAAAAAGAGACGTCTGGGTTTGTTTCCTCTACCTCCTTTCTAACTTCTACAGTGAGGTAGCAAAAAGTGGTCATATCTATGTTCCCTGTAACAGATAGGAGGACTGTATCAAAGAGGCCCCTCATCAATTTATCTGCCTAATGGAAACTGCAAAAGAACTGAATTTTGGCTAATGGTTTGGGTCATAAGAGGTAGAGCTAGATATATTCACAGCCTGCATGCTTGCTATAGCTCAGAGACAGATGGCCACAAGGTACCGTCTAGGGTAATGACATGCTGTTTCTCTCCTAATTAAAATTGTGAGGAGAAAGTTATGCATTCATCATTGAATTCCTTCTACAGCACTTTTTTTTTTTTTTTTTTTTTTTTAGTTTGTTTGGAGACAAATTATAGAAAGTTTGCAGTTTCTGTGAAAGGGAAAGTCCAAAGACCTGTGTTTAACAAACATAAAATATATTTTCCAGCAACACTGAGCCAATAGTTCCAGGCACTAAGGTTTCTAGGGCTTTCATGTCTCTAGGTCTCTTTGAGCTTTAATGAATGGGTACAGTGCAGGGAGCCTGAGAAATAACTAATTTGGGAGCCTCTGAGCTTCAGACCTGGTCCAAGGAGAAAAGGAAGGAGTTCCATAAGCTTCACTGTGGAAATTCAGAGCTCCTTAGTGACAGCTGAACTTGAGCAATGCTTAAGCACCCCATCGCCTCTCAGACTGTGGCCATGGGTAGGACTGGGCTGCACTGGAAGGTACTTGCTCCATTTAAGAAGCAGCAGTGGATGAAAATTGCCTGCAGGAAGCCATGTTAAGGAAGATGAGAGTCTCACGCTTGATTCAGGGGGTGGTCGCCTTCCTTCATCCCACTTCTGCTCAGATTTCAATCTGAAAGTCCAAAGGCCAAATGAACAGTAAGTCTATCTTACATCAAGGTGCTAAGTGAAGTCTGGCCAGGGTGTCTTTTAACATTTGGCAGCCAAATGCTCACTGAGCTATTTCAAAGCAACATATAATTTGTCCCTAGATCAAGTGATTTTTAATACTGAACAAATGGATTCCCCATCTTGTATTTCAGGCTTGCTTCCTACATAGAGCACCCACACATTGATTTAAGCTTCCAGCCCTAGGTAATTGCCAATACATGAAAATGCATTTCCTTTCATTGCCTTTATTTATTTATGAAATGTCGTTTGAAATCTCTTTATTTCCTTTTTATTCCTTTCCTAAAGACACATTTATTTGATGGGACACTAGTGGATGCAAAACCAGACCCAACAAATATGACTATTAGCTGCAGCTGATGCACTTATTTCTTAATCAGTACAAGTTGGACCACCTATTCTTTAGCTCTTAAAAATATTCTTCTCTTCATGTTCCACCTGCATCACCTTCCTGGTTGGAATACACTCTTTTTTTTTTCTTTTTTCCTTTTTTTCTTTTTTTTCCTCACTATCCTGAGAAAAGGCTAGGTGCTCTTTTTCTGAAAAATGATAACATACATTTTGCAAAATATAGCAAAACACACTCAGTGAGGTGGTTACATTACCAAACCACTAAGGTTTAACAGGCAGCCCAGCTACATACACACATATGTGCAGAAGTCTTCAAGCAAGGCAGTGTACATGTCTGTTTCTAAATTATTTTGGAAGGCAAACCTGTTTCTCTACTCCTTTCTTGATAGGTTTTTTTTTGGCTTGAAAATCAGACTGACTGATTGCCAACTAAATCTTTGTTGAATAGTTTAGCCAATAGTTTCATGCAGTTTTATCAAATCTGTAAATTTTTGTAGAAAAGGTCCATTCTTTTGCATGAATAAAGATCCCGTTTAAGTTCTGCTTTACCACTGGGTGGTGCTCTCAACATGCAGTAGAGAGCCAATCCCTGAAACATGCTAATCTCCTTAGTTAATCACAAGCAAAAGTCATTTCACATGAATGCCATCTATGAGGTTATAAAGGAAACTAAATGAAAATTACATTCCTCTCCCTAAGGCAGCAAAGGGGGGTGGGGAGGGAAGTTTTCATTAGATCAGCTTGACAGTCGTTCCAAGAAAAAATGTATTTTGCTGATAAATATCCCCTCCTCCCCCCGCCCTGTCCTTCAAAAATGCATATATTTTTAACTAGGAGGCATGAGATGATCAAGAACATTGTCTTCATTTAAAGCCTCCCCAGGCATTTCAAAGGCAGCTGGCCACCACTGCTGCACCTTGCGTCCCTCGCTGGTGTCTTCAGCATACCAACTTGTATGCTTCTGCAGCCTGTAGAGCTGACCAGCCTTCTGCTCTGATACTCAGGGTATTTCTAATTTTCAGGGAACTTGGTTTTTTTTTTTTTTTTTTATTTTGAGAGGGTGGGAGCATAAAAATTAGCAAAATTAGTTTCCCTTTTAAAAATCACCCTGCCTTGTATGAGGGGTTTTGAGGGTAATAAAAGTTCTGCTACTCAAAGGATTTTAAGTTTTTCACATTTTTTTTTGCTCTAGTACCAAGGAAGCCCCCCAGTTTTGACATTATCTGAGGAACCCACCCACAGCTTTTAAAAAGCCAAAATAAAATCATTTTAGGTTGATTGAATTATTTCACTTCCAAAAAACCAAAATGTACACTGAGTTTTCACTGATACTCTATAAACCAAGTGAAAAGGAAAGGTCATTTTGACCAAAATACTTTTACTGTTATTGCCTTCACGAGCAAGCCAAAACATAATGCTTCAACAGCATTGGGAAAATATAGAAGTAGTCATGCAAGAATGGATTCACTGTACTCTGTTAATATTTTTGTGAGCTGGAGAAGTACAAAATATTATTAAGAAGTAAAGTTTAGTATACTTTTTGGTCAAAAGTCTTGGTTCTTTTAATGTATCATTTTATATTTATGCTGAGAAGAGTCTGCTCTGAATTACTCTTTAGATGGTAGATATGTAACCCCAGCAGAGACACTGTTAAGTGTCTGTTTTGAGAGGGATGGGTTAGGGATGGTAAACTCCAGTCTAGCTCTTCACTTCATTTGCCTTTCATTTATTGTCAAGTCCTGCTCATCTGTGACCATACAAAAGTACTATTGCAGACCCAATCTTTCTTATGGCTTTTAAATACTTTCTTCACTGGTGAACTTATATTTGCACCTCGAAGCTAGTAACACGTGTTGTAGAATGCTTCTGAGACCCAGGATATCTGTTTGCATGTGTAAAACTTCTGCCTTGAATCAATACAGTCAACAATAAATCTTTGTTGGTGTTAGGTAACAAATTACATGTAACTGAAGGTTTTAAACAAGTCTGTATGCACATTTAACGACAGGAACGTGACAACTTTCTTTTTGCCCAATGTCTTTATCACAGTTTCTAGTGATACCGCATCAAGGCTTATTTTTAAAAGTTGCCATTTAATTTCAGCCTGATACATAATGGCATTCATAGAGCATCTCTCGGGGCTGCTGAATCAGCAGAGGCAACACTTGATATGATATGTGTGCTGAAGCTTGAGGGTGCATAAATAACATGAGAGCTTCATGCCCTGAAAAATAATCACCGGGAAGACAGCACATAAACTGAGAGCTAGAAACATGTTTTCTTTTGGGCTATTTTCCCAAAACAGGCATCAAACAATAACATGGAATATAGTGTATTAAAGTGTTTATTACCTGAAGTTTAGATTTACTTTTAAGAATATAATATTTACACTCAGTTTCACAGTCCTTTTTTTTTTCTTTTCCTCTTTTCCTCTTCCCTTCCATGTGATTTTATATAGCAGACTTGATTACAGTGGAAAAAAAAAAAAAAACAAACCACATTTTCCACTTTGACAAGAATATCATTCTCCTTCTAATGATGATTCTTTTCCTTATAGCACTTTCAGAGATATTATGCACATGGGACACAAAATGCTCTAAAGTAGCAATGAAGTCCTGAAAAACGCAAGCAGAAGATACACGAGGTTACAGTGGGAGAGAAGCGATTCACAGTCCTTGCCCCAGCCTTCACGATGCTGTGAGTTTCCTCATTCACCAGGCTGCAGAGAACCTGTCTGTGCCTGCTGGAAGCTGCAGGCACGGGGCACATGCACAAGCTCTGAGCCCTCTCTGGGGAGCGACGGTGCTGCCCAAAGTTACCTTCATGATCATGAGTCAGAATGTGCCTGACAGAAACAAGTCATTTTTACTGTCACCCATTTCTCATACCAAGCCACTAACACGTGAATAGTGGCCATCTTCTCATTTTATTTCCTTAAATGCGCCTGACAGAAACAAATCATTTTTACTGTCACCCATTTCTCATACCAAGCCACTAACACGTGAATAGTGGCCATCTTCTCATTTTATTTCCTTACTCTATCAGCATCACCCCCCCCCAATCTTCTTATAGCTCCCGTACCTGAAGCTTTCCTCTCCAAGACTCAGTCTACACACCTCTGCATTCCCTGTCAGATAACTTCCCGTTCCCCTCTGATAAAAGTTACTTAATGCTTGCCTCTTCTTCGTTGTCCCTTGATTTTTAAGAGCTTGTGGTTGGGGGACCAGCACCCCTTAATAACCATTCAGTTGCATCTACACACAGAACTTAAATACGTGTGTATTCCTTCCTAATGGGTGGCTCTAACAATAGTTTGTCAGTCCATTGTTCTTCACATGAAATAATTTGTTGAAAAGAGGGTTGAGGAGAGGAAAAAAATAATTATCTGTTGAACAACTCTGGAGTCGACCAGTAAGAAGTAAAGGCAACAAAAAAGTATTAGAGGTATCGCTAGGGAGGAAGAAAGAGGCCACAAACAATCTGAATAAGCTTCTGTGTTATTTTTCTCATGTTCACTAGACCATACCAGCAAGTGCTGTTCAATGACTAAGGGTAAACTCATTTCCTGGGCAAATTATTGCCTCTAGAATAGACAGGAACATAGATTGCCTGACAACTGCAAGCACTCTTGTAACAGATGTGGCACAGAGAGGACAAGCTCTCTTTTGCAAGTAAGTAAAAAAGCTAAATTAATTGAATAGAAACTAGTAAGATAATTGTAGAGCTGTCCACATTTGCAACAACAAAACCTCCAGCAGGGTATAAATGTGTACATGGGGCCTTGCTGGCAATGCTCGTCATGTCTTTCGCAGCCCTGTTTCGCAGAGCACGCCACGATTTCTTCCATAGCGCAACCGTGCTAAGTCTGACACACACGCAGGGAAACAGAACCTCCGCCTCCATTCCTCAGTTTTCCTGTTTCATTCTTTGCTCCTCCACATATGTATTCAGCGTGTTTTACATGAGGCTTTGGCATGTAGTGGGTATCTATCATGCATCCCAAGGCACAAAGACTATTGACACCTCGGTTTTCAAAGCAGAAGCTTACACTGTTTAATCGCTGTGCCCACCTTTTTGAAATAAAAAAGGACAGTGCTAGACCATTTTCCTTGTAACCAACTCACTTTTACCTCAATCAACCTCACAAATAACCTGGTTATTTGACTTACTGAATCCCCAAAATGTAGTGTTTCATTTGAGTGTGAAGCTTTATGGACTGTCATAATTATTATGGTCTCAGTATAACTGTGTGTTCAATTAGACACTGAAAATCTACCCACTTAAATGTTTGAAGAGGTATTTCCAACAGGCTTGAAGGAAAAGTGTTAGCCAGCTTCCCTCAGTCTGATGCTCCTTTGAAGAGGCTAATTACCAATGTGTCTCGCCTCAGTCAAAAACCAGGAATGAGCTCTGCCATTTATATGTTTGTACTGGATTTTGTGAACAATAAGATTCAGGGTTTCACCCTCAACACCGAACCCTGAGACTCTTCACATTGGAAAATGCTCGCCAAAGAGGGAGGAGGAGAGAGAGGGTTTCTCTCTCACTCTAGTAGGGAGTCAAACACAGGAGCAATGCAGCAGATAACCCAACAGGGAAATACTGATATTACCAAAGCATATCATCATCTTTTTTTTAATATTACCACATTTTTAATATTTTTTAATATTCCCACCCTTTTTTAATATTACTGTCTTTTTTTTTGTTAAGATAAGGAAGTATGATAACTTTATTTCCTCCATGAGAAAACTAAATGCATTTCAAAGTGAAAAATTAAATCCATCTATAAAAGCTCCACCACAGAGAGGCATTCTGTAATGCCAAAAGATACAGTTCCTTGTGCAACTAACAAATAAGTTGCCTAAAAGGAGAGGGACATTTCCAATTATTTTAATTCTCAATGAAAGTAGATCATGCACCATCATCTTTTATAAACATTTATAACTGTTGTCTGTTTTGGATGTTGTAAATAAATTATGCTGCTTGCATTTTACCTTAGCCTGGCTAGAGATAAGACAAATTTCCATGTAACTGAACAGTAACAAGATACCCGCTGTCCAAGACATTGATAAACCAGGCACTGTGATGCCTTGAAGTATTCTGGTGCCTCAGCACATTCTCCAGAGTGTTCAAGAATCACATAAGCAATTCCTTTAGAAGCTGCACAGGGCAGGGGGAGAGATAATTTTACAAGGGTCAGGAGGAGAAGAAGGAGGAGAGACATCTTCCAGTTGCAGGTGGTAACCAAGAAGGCTCTCCAGCATGCAGCAATATGCTGGAAAACAACCTTTCCCAGAGAGCATGGCCAGAACATCTCTCCGGTCTTTTCTGTTCATCATCATGCCAAGAACAGCACACAAAGTGAAAAGGGGACCATGTTGTCATTTGATGAGAACTTACAAAAAAAGAACATAAACAATGGATGCCAAAACATGGAAATTTGTGCACCTGAAACTCCAAAGAATTTGTGAGATTCTTATAGCAGAGAGGACATGAAGAAGTATAACAAAGAAACAAGAGCAAAAAATGCCACTTGATTTTACCCGAGAAAAGTTATTAGTTCTAACTGCTGCAAGGCTAGGACTCTAAACTGAGTTACTCTTTATACCTGTAGTATATATACTGATAACACCTAAGAGGAGCCTGGTGGTCTTATTAGCAGATGGCAGCTCAACAAAGAGCTATGCTGTCTTCAAATCACAGCCACTGACTGACTGGAAACAGAAATTGGAAAAGCAGAATAGATGCAACTTGCAATGTTTGGGTGATTAAATGCCTTCACAGAGCTGAGATAAAAGCTGCTGAATTCTTGTACTTTTTTTTTTTTTGACCTTTATGAAACAGCCACACTGTGGTGAAAGATAGCTTCCTATCTTCTCTGACCAACAATCGGATTAGCTTTATTTGCTCAAGAGAATATATTTACATGCCAGTATAGAACATTTGACAACAGTGGAACTAACACAGGCAGCAAAGTTTGGCAGCTGAAGGGCAAATAATTCATTAACAAAGATGAATGGAAAAAATTTACTTTGTTGTTGTTGTTGCCAAATAATGCCAGCTGGTCATAACAATATTGTTTATGAAATTGGAGATTTTTCTTTAGTAATTCAATTTTTTTGTGTGTAATTCTTTTTAATGAGAAAGCTGGGGGAGGGGGGCCCACAACCAAAATAATCTTTTGCTGTAAGAATAAGAAAATTAAGTTCCAAATTATTTCCAATAGCATCTCAGAAAGAGTTGATATTTTGGTTCTATCATGATATGGAAAAAAAATTAAAAGGCACAAATAAACCAAAATTCATTTAAGTCCATGAAGTACAGCCAGTGAAAATAGTTTTCTTCTGTGATTTTCTGCAGCACCAAAAGTAAAAAGCATACTTAATCTAACAATATCTAGGTGTGTGGCATAAAGATTTTTTAAATCTAGCCTTCAGATACTGACAAGGGCCATTTTGGTCTTGTCAAAGTGCAACTGGCCATGCTTTTTGTGCAGCTTGAGAGAAACAAGGGAAAGCTTTACCAGCATTTAGAAGTATCAAACAGTCCCAAGTACCTCTTCTGCTGTAGCTAAGGCCCTGAAAAGTACCATGACGAATACTAAAGACACTAGATTTCTCTTGAAGCATGTTGTGGAATTAGTCTATCACATATTGACTTTAGAGCAGGATGTGATTTTATCTATATGAACACTGTGAAGGAATTTGGAGAGGCACTGACCCAAATCATAGGTCCAGTTGAGGTTTCTTGAGGCTTTTTTTATACAAGTATGTTAGGGCACCCTGTGCTGTGCTGCTGGGTTTTAGTCCTCCGGCTGCCTGGACCGGGCATGTGTTGGAGCCTGCCTGTATGCCATCACAGCTCCTCACCTGACTTCCCATCTGTCCCAGCACATCGTCATTGATGATGCCAGCAGAAACAGTGAGAGAGTCAAAGCACATCTCTTCCTGAATAGAAGAGACCAGACACCAGGAAGGTGCACCCACAGTTATCAGCAGCCCATTTAGCTAAACAGCTTTCTCATCCCACAAGGTTAGCACTTTCTCTCACTGATTGATTGGGTCTCCTTATTTTGCTATGGCCTAACTGCACTGTATCAATATTAAAAGCCCACACTGTCACAAATGCAGTACTCTCTGTAGATTTATGTAACTTACAGGATTTTTCTGCCCTTGGAACTGAAAAATGTATTTAAAATGTTCTTAAGCTGTCCATTTCCAACAGATCATATACATCCACTAGCCCAAGCAGACCAACTCTTTTTGGCTCATGCAGGTTTTTGGGGATAATTTTCAGATTACAGTTATGCTTTTCAAAGGCTTGAGTGATACAACTGTGAAAGATGTAAGCACACACTCAAGGAGCTGAAGTGGCCTGAACAGGCAGAGCATACAGTGAACTCGAGCCTCCTGCATTTCACAAGACCACCCTGGGTGTGGGTTTCACTCTTTTGCCTGCCATACCTTGCCCATCAAGGAGCAGTGCTATATGACTCATGTTTCCATGGTAAGACAAAAATGCTACCAGGCAGATATCTAAGGCGCTCTCAAAAAACTTCTAGAAGGAGTTGAAACTTCCAGGAGTGCAAAAGAGAAGACAACAGTGGCAGAAATTTCCCTTCTCTCCTCTGTGAGAACGCCACTTAGACCAGCCTTTACCATAGGCAGCACGTAAAGGGAAGGTGGGCAATTTTTAAGGGCAGCATGAGCACAGCAACCAAACCAGCAGTAGCCTGGGTCCTCCAGATACTTACCAGCAAGGAACACTGGAGCAGGCTTAAGGTATGGACTACTCTTGAATATTAAGCATACTTTACTTTGAAAACAACCAGTTCAGTGCAGAAACAAACCATATTGCCAGAGCCATAAAACCGCTAGAATTTACATCCTATTTATTGCAGTAGCTGCAAATACTCTCAGTTAAGTGCACCAGTTTTATTTCAAGATATTCTGAACACATTTGTTGCACTTTGAAAGTGCTAATATTCTAAATCCCTGGCTGTGCAAGGAAAAGAGACTCTTACGTGGTTAAACTCCCCACATAAAAATCTCTAGTAGATTTGAATGGTATATTAGAGGCAATGTTACAGGTAGCAGAGCTTGTTAAGACATTGAAGTTTTTGCTTGAAAGGGAGCTCTGATGAAATATCCTTTCATCTTTAAATCAAAAGTAAATAAATTAAAAAAAAAGGAAGTCATAGTTTTCCAAGAACGGAATCATTAAAACAAGCGGGGGTTTGGTCAATTTAAGGCACCTATTAGAACAAAACCATTAAGAAATCCGAGTTCCCTAGGTAGGTTTGGTAATTAACTTTTGTGACAATAGTCTAAAAATAACCTTCTGTTCTCATGTACCATTTAGATTTTGTTGAACTGACATTTTCTAGTGAAATACTTTCTTTCAGAGTTTTCAACTGGCGCTCTGAAATAGCTCTGTCAGAGCCTGTATGTGTAGTTTAAAAAGCAAAGCATGCAGCGCTGAACTATTGTTCAATTCTCTTTCCTGTGAAGCAGCTGCTGAATTTTTCCCCTTATTAACACTACAGTCTGTGCAAGGGAAGTTGAAGGATTTGGTAGTGCACCCTTTAGCCTAACTCATAAGCTGTTCTTATTTTGGGGCGGGGAGGTGTACTTTTTTTAAAAGGGTGTAATATCCATATAAGACAAGTAGAGTCACTGTGGAAAGACGTAATTGCACTCTTTTCACCAGGCACTTGACAGCACTTCAGGTGCTGCCTGCACCTGGGTGCCCCAGTTGCCAGTGACAGAGGAGGGGACCTTCCAGAGGGTGGCTCAGAGCCAGACCCTAATGCAATCACTTGCCGTCGCTTTGCTTCCACTTGCTGCAGTGGGAGTCAAGGGAAACAAGACAGATTAAATTATCTGGCTTGTTAGGTACCTAAACTTGGATAGCGTGAGTGCTAGCACTGTAAAAACAAAGTTAAGGGTCAATTACTCTCTTACCCTAGAGCTCCATACAAAGACTTCGTGAAAGTCCAGGTTCTGTGACTGTCAAATTGTTCGGCACTTTTTTGAGGACAGGATGTAAGAGAGGCTAAACAAGTTTTGGATGTTTATCTTCTGTGATGTAAACAAGCTTTCCCTGTTTTCCCTTTGATAGCAACAGGGCAGTATTTTCATCTTTCCAAAAAGCCCCTCCTCTTCTTCCTTCCCTGTCCTGATGGCTAACACTTGCTGGTAAGAAACTTTTCTCCCTTTTCTCATATAACCAGTGTCTGAACTGCTCCTTACCACTAAGCAGAGCTTTGTCCTAGAGACCTTTGGGGTCCAAGTTTGTGTTAGGATGCTTGGCACAGTGAAAGTGTACCAGCATACTGACACAGGAGTAAAATGCCTGAATAGTTTTGAGGTAAATTACAGAACTTTTGGGACACTAGTCAGACTGAAATAAGTGAGTAAAAACCAGCTTAGAGCTCCCTCTTGGTCTCATTTGACTTCATGGCAGTTTCTCAATTCTATCCAAACATCGTATTTTCAAGGGAAGTTGAATGCGGAACATTTTCATACTGCCTGTGCATTTGTCTTACAAGTCACAGCCTTGGACTGTGGCTTCCACGAATGGAATTATAACTTGGTTGAAATTTGCTCTTATGCTCACTTTAATAAGACTTCTGTTGAGCATGAATTCAGCTGGAGGATTGACTGTCAATGCTAACAACAGCTTCAAGCAGAGCACCAGCTCACATCTCAGATCCTGATTTCAATGCTCGGAGTTGTCTCAACACAACAGTCAACCATAGTGCCAGAGATACCTTGGAAATGCTCTTTGCTGGTTGTTAGGCTTATCCCATTGCCTGCACCCACCTGAGTATGAGTCGTCTTTACATGCAGTGGACAGTGCAGCAGCACTGTTTTACCCAGCAGCAAAGCCAGCTCGAGTGTTCCTGCCTTCCCCACGTCCCTCTTTTCCAGCTGTTCGTTTCTACCTGTGCACCACTATTTATTTCTTCTGTGACTGTACCACAGCTTTTTTCTGCTGGGAAGAATACGTTGAGCTACACTGTCAACATAACTGCAAAAAGTACAGTGCTAGCCACAGTGTTTGGCCATGACAGTATGAAAACAAATTACCGTCAATGGATATTCTGCCTCCAACTAGCTGTTACAAGGGACAGATTTCTGAACTCTTCAGGTTAAACCTCACTGTGCATTAGGCAACATGTACAGTGAAAATTAGTTTTATGTAGCACACACAAGAAAAATAACCAAAGTTGGTCACTAACTCTGTTTAGACATTATTTCTGCAGGCAAACAATTTTGGAGATGAAGAAAATCTGGAAGAGGGCACCCCAAAGCCTGCTTGCTGGAATCAGGGAAAGGCGTTTCTCATTCCTAATCAACTTGCAACACTTACTAGATGCTGCACTATCCAATAATTTAATGATTATAAAGTGTTAGGCTGAGATTTTCAAGGTTATGTTTGAGACTCAAATGTTCAGTTAGCACAAAGATGAAAGATGGAAGTAGCAAAACTTTGATGGTTACTGCAGCATAAGTAGGGAGGCCTGAGAATGGAGCAAGCAAGGCAAGCGTGGCAGGCAACAGAGTATGACTGTCAACACAACAGTCACAATAGCAATATTGATATAATTTACCAGAGGTAATTTGCTGGAAGTTGTCAATATTTAATCCAACAAGCTCTGTAGAAAGAAGGATTCCTCATGAAGAGGCTGCACACACATTCCTAACTGGATTCAGCATTGGTTTAATTGTCAAGAGCAGAATTTGCTTGGCAATTATTTTCAATTTGGAACTCAGCTATATGTCAGGTTGCTTAAACATTTACGATACACCTCTTCAGGCAGTAAGGCCTGAAGGAGACTTGGACGGGAACCGAATTATTAAATATTGAAGTAAGTGTTCCCGCATGGCAGATCGGTGTTGTCATAAAGCGATGGCTATTTTCATCGTTTTCCAATTTACATACAGATCAGGCCACAATGTAGGTCAAGCTTGATACATAGGTCCTTTTTTTAAAATCTTTTTTTTTTTTTTTAAGTGAACAAGAGTAGGTCCCAGTCTTTCCTCACTGATTACTCGCTGCCTCGGGTGGGCTCCGACCCCGCGCTGCCCCCCAGCTCTTTCTCAGCCTTAAGGGTTTTCTCAGTAAAAAGCGACCTGATGCTTTTTGCACAGGCGAGACCGGGTCCTCGGTGCAAAAGCCCTGCTTTGCCACTGGATGGGGCTCTCAACACACATTTGACGCTCCCCAACCCACGCCATGGTGGCGTCACCGCTTCCCTCCGCGGGGGCCGCGCGGCGCCCGATCCGGCGGGGCGGGGCGGGGGGAGGGGCAGAGTCCGGCTCTGCCAGCACGTAAAAGCAGTGCGGGAAGAGATCGGCTCACCTTTAGTCCTCCAAAATAGGGCTCATTTATTACCGTTTGTGTTAGCCACGCAGAAATGCATGGGGCGGCAACGCTGCCAGCAGGCGTCACGTGTGTGCCTGGCCCAAAGCAACGCCTCGTACCCGCTGGTACTTCGGAAGTTAACGCGAGGTCTCAACAGGCAGAAGACCAACAAAGAGCCCAGAAGCAAGGGATGTTGTAATTCTGTTCCTTCACTTTTTTTCTTTTTTTTTTTCTTTTTTTCCTTTTTAAACATGTATTTCATTTTAGGCATTTGTATAGTTTATAAAACCATAATACCGGAGACCCATATGGCTTTTGGTTGATCTCTGGAAGTAGGGAGATAGATACACTTATTCCCATTTTATGGTTGCTGAACAGACCCACAAAGGGAGTTTTTTGGTAAAGGCCACAGAGGAAGTGTCGTACTAGAAAAGCAAACCCTGTGAGCCTGCCAGGCACCCGCCTGGCGTTCACGCTGCTGAAGCACCTTCATTCTTAACAAGTCTTCTAACTACTCATCTCCCGCATTAAGAGAAGTCCTCTTTGCCCCTGCTGGTGAGCACCACTCATGTTCACTGTTTATTAAAAATAAGTAAGTTGCAATTCCAGTTCGACTGTGTAATGCCGTACGTGGAATAACTCAAAGCTGGAAATTCTGTAAATATGCTCTTCAATATACTGTGCGGGCTGAAGTCTGTGAGGGAGGAATAAACACACGAGGGAGCTGCATGGCCTGTGATAGCTTCTAACTTTAAAAGGAGCAAATAGAAAGGCAGCAGAAACAATTCTGCTGTGATGCACATTTTACCTGTGGCATTTCTATTTCTCCTACTTTTGCTGTAAACTAATATGGAGGAGCTTATTTGAGTTACTTTCTGGTGGGGGTTAGGGATCTGTGGTTCCTCACCTCCACCCCCCAAGAATTTTCTTTTTTTTTCATATGGGCATTCTTCAACCTCAGTCTCTACTCATTTTTCCTCATATAGCCTTGCCCATTTTCTGATACAGCAGGTTTAACCCTACAAGATAGGATGCCACACACTCATTCTCTTCTATATTGCTAAAACTTCACTTCTACCTCTGTTGTCATCTCTGAATCTTCTTCCTTTCTCAAGCCTCTGCCTTAAACTGCTGCCATTTTGGAAAAAAAGAAAAGCAAAAGAAATCTCATTTCACTAAACCCAGCAATTAAAACTCATTCCTGAAAACTTATCTGATTAAAAGCTGGAGTCAAATGGGAGACAGCTGGGTATAAGCTTTTTCCCAGCTCTCTCCATGGAGTTGATTTCACTTTGTGACTGCTCAGTAGACTTCTGTTTTCCCATTCTACATCCTTAAAATGCACTGTCCCCTCACCACCAGTGTTACCTTCCCCTCTAATCTGCCCTGCTGCAAAGAAATGTCCTGTGACAGACCTATGTACTGTAGGAAGTCAGAATACTTCGGGACTGTAAAAGCAAAACCCCACGAATTACATATTCATAACAATTAGGAGCCTGAGGATAACCTGTCAGGACAGAAATATTTCCTGAGAGAAAAAGTCAAGAGTCAAGGGTAATTACTGCTGTTGGAGAGCCAGGAGACCCACTGGCAGACTGGAGAAGATACCAAATATTTCCTTTACAAGGAAAGAAAAGAAACTAGAAAAAGCTTCAGCTTCCCAAATTGTTTCAGGTTTATTTCTACCTTCCAGTAATTCAGCTTCAACAACCAAAACACATTTGCTTTGTGAAAATACCATTGTTCCAATTCATAGGAATGGACTGCTGCTATGGTTTAACCCCAGCCAACAACAAAGCATCGAACAGGCGCACGCTCACTCACTCTCCCCCGCCAGTGGGGAGTAAAAGTGAGAACACGTATGGGCTGAGATAAGAACAGTTTAATAATTGAAATAAAATAATAATAATAGTAATAATAATAATAGTAAATTGCAATGAAAAGGAAAATAACAAAAAAAAAAGAGAGAGGGAAACAAAACTCAGGAAAAACAAGTGATGCAATTGCTCACCACCCACTGACTGACACCCCACTAGGCCCCAAGCAGTGATTGCTGCCCCCTGGCGAACTCCCCCCAGCTTATATACTGAGCATGATGCCATATGGTATGGAATAGCCCTTTGGCCAGTTTGGGTTGGCTCTCCTGGCTATGATCCCTCACAGCTTCTTGTGCACCTCCTTGCTGTCACAGTATGGGAAGCTGAAAAGTCCTTGACTTAGTATAAGCATTGCTTAGCAACAACTAAAACATGAGTGTGTTATCACATTATTCTCATGCTAAATCCAAAACACAGCACTATATCAGCTACTAGGAAGAAAATTAACTCTGTCCCAGACGAAACCAGGACGACTGCCCAAGACCTGAGGGCAGTCTGGGCACCCACAGCCACAACGCAGCAGAGCTGCCAGCACACCATGTTGTTCGGGGACAAACACAGGGACCGTGTCTTCTCATCCAAGGAAAACACTTGGTACCTGAACTAGAGTTAGACAACAGAGATGATGAGCAGCATCTCTTTACCAAGTGAACCCTCAAAAAAGTTGGCAGTCATCCCTCACAGCTAGGCACTCTCCCTCCCAGTTCTCGAGCATTGTGGAAATTATTTCTGTGGTCATAGACTTAGTGTTTTAGGCAGTGGTTAATATAATCCCTTAAAATATAATCCCTTCCACAAACTTTCTTGGCTCCTTCATGAAGAAAGCTAGATTTTTCTGGTCTGCTTAAATTCTTCTTAGAAGCCTCATACAAAAGCTTGCTGTGGTTTGAAATGTATTTCTGATGTTCAAAATGAATTTGTGAATGGCTACTGCATAGGCAGCATCTTGTACTTATCTCGCCTCAGCATGGACCCCTTTAATAACTTAGCATTAGTTAAACAGCTTCCCTTTAGCCTAAATGTACCGCTTTCCTGCCTAGCACAAGTTCATTACTCAGTTTCTTTACTAATCCCCAGTAGATCCAAGTTGGTTAAAAATTTTCACATTACTAAAGTCTTTGATAGAGCGCAAAGGCTGTTTGAAACAGTCACTGCTGGATCATAGGTAATATGAAATTAGTTGCACTAAACCTACTTCTGGTCAATCCAATATTCTAATTAACCCATTTCCAAGGACTTCTTTCTTTAGGTTTGTTTTGTTTTGTTTTGTTTTGTTTTGTTTTTCTCCCAGAAGTGCTGCATACTATTGATACCAGAATAACAGTCTGGTATTTGGCCAGACTTACTTCCCCTTTCTTAAAGGTAGCTACTACGTTTGCTATTTTCCAGCAGTACAGTACCACTCTGACTCAGCTTTCTCAAAAGCCCTCCTGCCGGCTTTGTGTGCCAGCTCCTTCAGGTTTCTGTGGTAGACGTTATCTGATACAACCGTACTACATGCAGTGTGTGAACTTCTGAATTTTGCTTCTTCCTCAGGCTGATCATTTCCATTTCCACACCCTCCTTTTAGTTAGCCACCCTGCCTTATCAAAACATCTTCTTACTGAAAACCAAGCCAATATTTTTGCTTGTTTATAGGAAATAGTCACTGGGCTGGAGTTAGGGACTGTCCTCATTGCAAACAACATTTCCCCCCTTCACTCTTAAAAACTTAGAGGGCTCCAGGCCTGTTATTACTTCTTTCCATTGGCAATAGAAAAGTGAAAAGTTCTTTATAAAAAGGAATATTGGATTTCTGAAGGTTTTGAGTAGTGTTTATTAGCTATAAATATAAATAAATAAATGTTCACACACTGTTCACTGAAAAATATTTAGACCAAGTGGCTGATTCAGCCACATCGAAACTCTGCTGTGACTTGCGTCAGCGGATCACGTACACTGCTCGGCAGAGCAGAATTTGACATCTGAAGGGTGCATCTTTAGTGTTTGGAATAGTTCAATTACGAACGGCACTTTCGAAGGATACAGCCGCTCAGTGTAATGATTTCATCTGTTTCCTTGGGGGAATTATGCCATGAAATCACACAGAGCATCTGATTGCATTTACCACCTGCAGGTGCTTTTAAAGTCCTGTCTTGGTTCGAGGAACTTTAGAGCTTCACATACCAAATGGGTCTGATTATGGATTTTGGAAAGGGTAGTAAATTATTTCTCATGTTTGGGTTACTATACCAAAGTCTATTGGTATATCAACTGGCACATCAATTTTGTACATAGTTTACTATAGAGCCCTACCAATAGAGAAATATATTTCTACTGTGGATATATTATTATAAGAGAATGCTGAGTTTCTAAATGAGCCCAAACCAACTTTTTAAATAGAGTCTGTGGAACCAGCCGTATGGTAATAAACCTCTCTGCAGAATATTTTGGGCTTTCTAAGAATTCCATAACACATTTTGAAAGAGGTTTATTTGTATTTGTGCATCATGTCTGCTCACATTTAAGTGAAGGAAAATCTTTCCTAGGTACTCCAAGATTCATTTCCATCTGTTACCGCACACTCAAACCATTATATGTTACGCAGTGGAGAAGTAGAGCCCCATTCCAGCATTTTACACCTTCACATTAGACTATGGTCTTTGAGCACAAACATTCCCTCAGTTTTAAGATCTGTGGCTTGTTTACTTGGGAGATCTCTGGTTAGTTAAAGAACAAAGAATATGAACACGACAAACTCTCATGGACTTGTTATTTTAATAATCATTAGGATGCCTTGTGTGCCTACAAGCTAAGACAAATACTTTAAAACTAAGCCACTAATTAAATCCCTGCAGGTGCTGTAGTAGGAAGCGTTTTTTACAGACTTCTGTACAGGCTATAGAAGTAGCTGAACAGGTCTTCACGAAAAAAAAAATGAGTACACTTTTGAACACTAGCCTCCTTTTATTTTGACTTCTTTCAGGCAGGATCCCTATGATTGGGCAGATTGTAAAACCACAAAGCAGCACAGAAACATCTAGACAGTCTGAACATTACAGAACCTTTCTAGATCATCAGTCTGGCAATATGTTTTAGAGTCCTCAAGGGAAGTTCAAGTACTGTAATCCTCCAAAGGCAGAACAGCTCTCTTGTAAGGATGGAATGCATGTTAGAACACTTTTAAAAGAAGTGCTTATAAGCTTGAGCATTACGAAATACCGCAGGAAAAGAATTGTGATGAGCAGTCTATATCCCCCCTTAAGCTGTTTATTTTAAGAGAGGCACTAAAATAGCTGTGACTATGGTTTGCTCTACTACTAAGCAGTGAATGCAGTTCTTGATTTGCTAGATTCTGCAAATATGAATTCTCAAATTACCAACTAAGCTTTATTCCATTTTTCTCAAAAGAGCAATTTTGACCCATCAGACTTTCAAAGTGTCACTCATGCAGGAGTGTACTAGGTACTTGACAAAAATTACAACTTTTAAAATTCTCCTTTAATCATGCTTTTATAATGGATTACCTCATATAGTATATTTTTGTTAGTTATTGCATTACATGTTGAAGATGTTTAGGTATTTCAATTCATTCTTCTCATTTGGGAGTCTGGCAAAGCGTGGAAGTGAGAGAAGTGGGCTTATGTGTCTCTCCCCTCTCCATAACACAGACAGAGCTACAGGAAACCTGTACCTTCATATAGGCATCCGACTTCTTAAGTGCAGTCAGTCAGCCGGGATGCAGTAAACCCCTACGCAAGTGCAGGACAAGCCTGTTTTTATACCAGGGGAGAAAAACCCATTCTGAAAGCTGAATGGGAATGAGAGTAGGTTCCTGCATATCCCACCAGGGATTCTCCGTGTCCTTTAAATCACCTTTTCCCTCTCATGTCAGTGTTTTCTCTCAGCTGTGTGACACAGAGGAGCACCTATAGGGCCATTGGCTTCCTCTCTTGGATGGGAGTATTAAAAAGGACAGGGAAATTGGTTCCAGGTCGCTCTCAGAGTTCCTCTCTAATTCTTGTTAATTGTATTAGTGTGTAAAACTGGAGATGGTTTTGTTTCACTGAAAACAGAGGTGAGCAGATTCTGCATGGAGATATTGTATCTGCTACATCAACAAGAAAACTGCTTTAATTACTTCATGGCTACATTCATATTTCATTTTGTGTATGTCATGATACGACTCAGAGGGATGAGGTGGTCCAGTCACAGAAAACTGGACCTCAGCTTGGCTCCTTTTTCTAGCAGCCTGTGAGGCTGAGGGGGTACCTCCAAGCCTTAAGGACCACGTCATGTGCCTGGGAGACAAAAGTGTCTCAAGTCTCATGCCCTCAGCCATAAGGATAGAAATGGCAGCTTGTAGCTGTCATTTCCAACAAAAAACCCCAAACCAAACCAAAACACAGGCATGTTAGGAGCTTCTTAGGGCAACGTATGAAGTCTGGCAGCTTTTCAGTGCCTTCTCCAAAGCAGAGTTTGGAGTCTGGTTTTGACGGATTGACACAGCTCTTGAAAGAGATTGAGGATGACAAAATACAGGCATCTGCATCTGATTTTAACCACAAAAAGCAGTCTAGAATCACAATGGAGAGAAAGAGGGCCTCTTTGGACATGATTTACATCATCCTAAAAATGTGGGGGTTGCTGATTAAAAAGGGAACTAAGAACCACCTGTGTTCAGATGCACACAAAACACTGTAGTTGCCTTAAAGTTAGTGAAGAGTAATCCCCCTTCATTTCTTACACTTTTATGGCAGCTGGGGGCTAAACAGAGGGAGCATGCCCAAACCAACTTTCCGACAGATAGAAAAGCAGCAGCATAAGTTTAACAGTCATCGACTGATGAGTTGAAAGCCTGGGTTATGGCCAGGGTTCACTACTGCTTCTGCTACATGGCTTACTTGAGTGTACGCTTACAATGAGTAGCCCCAACCTCAGCAGTCAAACTTACTTTTTTTTTTTTTTTTAAAGGAAAGTCAAATTGGGAATATAATACACTAATTACACTTCTCCCCTCAAATTATTTTCAGTAGCACTCAGACCTTTAATCATGATCTATAAGAACTACAGGACCATAAAATGCTTTCTACTTACTGAGCTGTGTCAGGCTATGTTTATTTTATTTTTATATTTCCCAAGAGATGCTATAGTGGGTTATTATCTCCTTCTATAGCAGTAGCCAATTTGTCCACTGCTAATTCCAGTTTCTACAGTCCAATAGCTATGACCACAAAAGCCAAGTAGTTTCAGAATAAAGTTAACTATTAAAATGCAGCTCATGTTATGTCATAAAGATGTTATAAAGATAATGCGGCAGAATTCAATCTTGTTTCTTTATTTCTGTACAATATATTCCATATTTCTAAAATCTTTATTCTTGCACTGACCTAGCTTGCTGCATGGGACCAATCTATATATGAGCCATAAAACATCAATTTATCTATAAAATGAGCAAGATATTCCTAAACTTTTTTTCCTCCCTAAGCGAGATGATCTCATGTATCTAAATAAATATTCTCCATATAATAGCAGCTGAATTAGAAAGTTTAATAACACTACATTAGGACAACATATTGCTATCAAATATATTAGCCAAGTGATTCAAAGTACTTACCACCCCGCTTTGCATTCAAAATTCATCTTTCTTCATGAGGCCTCACATATTCTTAAGTAACAATTTTTAGTCTGAGTTTCCTCCAAAACTGAAATTCTCTTTTCACCTGCTCACGTACAGGTGTGTGTTCCTTTTGAGTGTTAATAAACAGATTTGCTTGAAGTGTAAGATGAAGTCAATGCAAGTTCAGCTGGTTCCTAGAATTAACCACAGAATTATGCACAGACACATATAAGCAAAGTCAGCTCATGCACAATATCAAGGCCTTAAAATGTATACATTTTTATAAAGAACAAGGGCATTATTTGTTTAAAAGGCTAATAACAGTAACAGTTTAAACTCTCAACCACGAAAGGTTTTACATTACACGTGATAAGAGTATAAACAGACAATAAAATATATGAGTGTAAAACATAATGGAAAGTTATGATACTTTTTTGTTGTCTTCTTGTGGTGGCACTGGTCTGAGAAAGGGAGAGGGAACTCCAGCACAAGGTGACATCAGCCTTCATAAAAGGTTCCTTGTTGGAAAATGCTTTCAAGCCCCTGCTACACTTTAATATATTTCAAATAGAAAACCCTCCCAAATTGCGCACATTGCTTTGTTTAATCTGTCCATCTCAGATGACAGACGAGAGAAGCATCCCTTCATCACAGTCTACCTTTTTCAACAACCCACCCAGGCTTAACAGTACAGGAAGAATCATATGTGTTCAGCAAAACTTAGGGTCAAACATTTAGCTAAGGATTAGAAAAAAAAATTTACAAGCAAAGATACACACAAAAACGCTTTCACCTCATTTTAGCAGTACATTTTGTGTACTCATCTGTGAGAAGCCATCAGAGAAGGAAAGACTCGGGTTACACAGCTTGACCTCTTTCTGGATGACGCCCTCAGTTTTACAACTCTTTCCTTCACCCTGTACTATTTAAATATCTTTGTGATTAAAAACTAAATTACAATGTAAATGCCCCTGCAGTTCTCCAAAATCAACTGGTTTACAGCTTAATCTGCAATTTTTGTCCTTCTTATTATACTTAATCTGCTGGATGAATATAATATGCAGGCTATTGCAAGCATTATTAATGACTGGGTTTCTCCAAAGTTCAAGTCCAAGCTTTTCCCTCCCTGCCTATACTCTTCATTTTTGTTACCAACACATCCTTGGGAACATGAAGCATGATTCCAGCTACATGCATATTTTGTGAAGCTAAGTATCTTCAGTACATTATCAGTTTTCTGCGATAGCTACACATGACAATACACGCACTTTGTAACAGCATTTTCTCCAATGCCCTTTCCAAACAGGCACCATAATTTTTAGAGGTCTATTGTCAGACACAGTGAAGGGAATTAGCTATTCTGAGATATTTGTTAATTACACACTTAAGTTGTTTTTCCCCAATTGTTTGGTATGAAGACTTTTTCAGAGCCCTCCTGAATTGTTTGAGTGACATGAAATTTTCCTCTAGATCATGCAAAACACATAGAAGGTGTGATGTATTGCAATGCCAGGGGAAATAAATTGAGTTTCATTCTTTTCACTCCCTATTTCTCCTCATAATCTCATCACAGCAAACCATAATAGTAAAATTTTATTTCATGGGGAATTAAACATGAGCTATGTTACACAAAGAACAATCTAAGATGAAGAACTTGCAAGCATTACCTGAAGTCTGGAATGGATGAGTCTCTTTGATGGTTCAAGTAATAGTATGGATCTATTATTGTAAGTGCCCAACTGATTAAAATGCTTGTTTCACCTACATCTAAAGCTGTGTTAGTCAAACCAGCTCCTTTAAAGTGGTCTCAAAATCGGTGGTACAACTTCAATTAGTAGGGTTAAGCCTGGCCAGTTAAGGAGTGAACTGAACGAAGCTTTTATGGAAATTTAGAAAATAAACCATGAGGGTTTTTTTTTTTTTAAGTTAAATAATTCCTCAAATTATCTGTTCAGTATTCACCACTGTATTTCTTAATATCTGGGTATACACTGCATGACAGTAGGCAATGGTATAGCAAGTCACAACAAAGAAATTAATCACTAAGTAAAAGAGTATCAATAGACACAAGTGAAACACAAATGACATTTTGCAATTTGTGTGTTTATAAACTTGTGTAGCCTAAGAAATCAGTTAATATCTGTTACCACGAAAACTGACTTCTAATAGTGTTGGACAAGATATATCATGTGTAATTGTGAATCAACACCTCAGAATGAAAACTAGTAACTACCAATTCTCCCTCAGATTCTTACTTCAGAGCTTATAGGTGTCCCTAAAAGACTGCCATTTTAAACAAGTAAAAAAGCTAGGGTAAATTTAACAGCACTATTTGTATATTTAAATTTTTTCAATCTCCTCAAGATCTTTGATGGAGTAAAAAAAAGGCTGCAGCCTACTGAAAAACATGAAGTATCAGATGTCCAGCAACCCACCTTCCAACTGGTTAACATTTGGCTGATTAACTCCTGTCATTTTAACCAACTTCAAAAGGTGCTGCCTACAAAAATGTCAACCTGTAAGCTCTGAGCTGTAAAAAAAATATTCTATTATATGCCAATTTCAGTAACATCACCGTTCCAACACATCTTAGTAGAATTTGATATGACAGGTTTCCAAAGCTCAGTAGTACTAAAGGCAAGACAGAGAGCTAGGGAAGATACGAGCAGAAGAGTTGAGTAACTTGAGTGGGTTGTAGGCCCATACACTATGGAGCCATTTTCTAATTCCACATCTATTTCATCTTTGTTAGAGAACATTGACCTACGTGATTCACTGAATAAAAATAAAAAACCTCTGAGCCTGGCTACTTCCCTGTCTTACGGAGGTGAGCTTTCACTGCTGTCACTTCCTTAAAAAAGATGCTAATGATGTCTCTGTTGTGTTCTCTCTCCTTCTTAACTAAACCCTCATAATATCTATAAAAATGTAGCAACTTTGGAACCTGTACCATCATGTCATACATATGGCAAATTGGTCAATGGTTGCAAACTGGGGAAGAAAGGGAAGGAAAGAGGAGGACCAGAGACCAACAGTGTAAATCTCTAATTCTGGTTTCCTTTAGAAAATGGACTAAAATTATTAGGAGAGCAGTTAAAAACAGAGGTAAAGATGAACCAATTTATCCAACAGAGCTTAATATCAGTAAAAGGGTTGATTCTATGATTGTGCTGAAAGATCCTCATCCATACTGAACCTACTTTGGGAAGGCTATACACCAAGTGCACATGAAGACTTTCTGGTTTTGTGTTTTTTTACCCTGACATGTGTTAGCATCTTGAAAGACAAGAAAAGGAAAAGGAACTTGGAATTTCTATTTCTTCCTCTTCTCCAGAGAGTTCAGTTAACTCTTAAAAAGACCTGTAAATGAAAACAAAACACAAAAAAACCACACCAAAAAACCCACAAGACCTAAAACACTGTACAGCAAGCATCTGTACTAGGTGAGTTTTCTCGTGTTCGTAATCCTGACATAATGCAGCTTTTCTCCTCCTGTATTTTCCGGCTGCATTTTAGCTTTTCTTTTTAAGAGATATCTAGAGGAAAAACTCCTTTGAAAATTCTCTCATTTGTATGCTTTGGCAACTGAAAGAAGTAGCTGAAGTCAAAGAATACAAGACAATCTCCAACTCAGCTTTCCAGAGAATGTTGTTAATAACCTCTCAAGTATTTAGCTGAAAATAAAATAGATCCATGTAATAAATAGAAAGCATGGGGTCAGATTTTAGAGGTCTTGGTTTAAACTAAGTCTTTGCATAGTCTTATTTTGGGTTATGGGAAAAAAGTATTTTTGTTTACCTTAAATGATCTCATTGCAGAAACAAAACTTAAAATCACTACTAAGCCAATAACACCCAAATTAAGTTCACAGCACTATGCTGACAATCCAAAAGTTTCCATGGGCCTGACAGTAAATCAGTGTAATCTGAATTTTAACCTGTGGTGCCATTACAATAAGAAAGGCTGCAAGGCCAGCTCTGTAAATACTACTATATACTCTAATTGAATGGTTACACATAAATTAGTAACGCAGTAAATATTTATAATGGGAAGTTATGGCCTACCTAATGGCAAAATTTAACTACTAGTTGAAAGTCAGAATTCCAGGCAAGATGAGAGAGAGAGAAAAAAAAAATATAGATAAAAGTAATTTTACAATAATTTTTAGTGTGAAAAATGTTTGGTACACATATCACAGAAAGGATATAAGAATTAATATATTCTGTTCAGAAAAGGAATCAACAATCACAATTTTTCCCTATAACTTCTGTTCTACATTCAAAAGGTTTTGCTATTGCATACATAACAGAGGACCATTTCTATGCCTCAGGAAACATGAAAATGGGTCTACAGGTTACATCTTTGAACTTGGCAATTAACAAATCTTGAACTCAGACATATATTTAAGAGGATTTCTTTCCTAATAGAAGGCTGAGGGCTGACAAAGAAAGAGTTTTACTTTTTAAGAGGTTTAAAGAGAAAAGATGAAAGAGATTTACTGAAATATTCTAGAACTACACAAAATAATAAAAGTAGAGCCTGAACAATAGTACATGCCTGCAAAATCCGGATTATAGTATCAGCACTAGTAGCCATATTCAGAAGGTCTAAATCCCTCCCAAATCTCTCCAGGAGACAGCATTTCCAGTGTTTATTACTAGCTGACTGCAGGTCTTCGCAGACTCCTAGACAACAGCTGGTACCATGCCAAAAGGATTAGACAACCTGAAGATGTCACGGAGTGTCATGTGAGCTTGCGTGCAGTAAAGGTGCTTTTCAAATAAATAAATAAATAAATAGATGGGTAGATAGATACAAATGCCACAGTCTATGCTTTAATCAGTCTGCAGTTTTTTGTTCTTCAGGGAGGTCAAGGAAAGCTTGACAGCATCACAAGACTACTCACTGTTGTTTTCCAGAGTTTGCAGACAGCCTGAAGCAATAGCTCGGGTAAACTGTGATGAATCCTAAAACTCTTTGCTCTAAAATAATCTGCTTCCCTGAGAAGAATACTCTGTCAGAAGTTATAAACAAAATTTATTCAATATAGAGTCTCAGGCTTAGGGAAAAAACTTGGTATCATAGTTGTGCCTGTAGTGATGGAAATGAAAGCAGACTCTGCCTGAGCTAGTGAAGCTGGGGGAAAAAATAGAGGTCACAGAAAAGGTTGCAGATGGCTCTACTGTCACAAATGACAAGCTCAGTCTGCTTACATGAAAAGTAAAGTGCTACTCTAACAAGGATGGAAGAGGCAGGTTTATAATGAACTTCCCGAGTTACCTCAGAATAGGCCTTTTGAAGGAGCAGGGAACGGAGTTAATTACTTGCCCTTTTCTTTGTCTTTTTTTCCCCCCTATGCAAACTTCATACACAAAATGCACCTGTGAAATAATAAACCTCTTGTGAAGTAAAGTTATAGCATATGCACTTGCAACCCATTGGTATGCTTTATTATGCAAACCAAATCACAACAGCTTTAGGCTTAAACAGGCCTCCTCTCAAGTCAGAAACATTAGAAATCCCTTCTCAGTCCCATTTTGCAGACTGCTAAACAAGGCGAGCAGAACCAAACTTTCACATCTCCCCTCTTTATACTTAAGGGGCTGCAAATTAATAGTTCATCGTGATGCTGCAATATGAGACACAACAGTAAGAGTCACAAACTCTATAGGAACAACTAAACACAGCTTTGGAGGGGAAGAAGGGAGAGCGGAATAAAGTTGACCTTCAGAAAGCTCCATCTGGGCTGAGCTGCCTCTGGTACTCTCCTCGCCACTGCAGAGATCCCCAGCCACAAGCAAGAGTAGGGTAGGTGAGCCCCAGTAAATATTTCTTTATATGGTCTTAGAACATATTTCTGTCTGAAGCAAGGGGACCTATTTTATTTCATTCTCTGGGCTTCTTTTAAGCAGAGACTTCTGCTTTTGCCAAACTGCCGAACTGCATGATGATTCTGCAATATTCACAAACAGGGGTTGGAATGACTTCCTCCAGGTTACTTTCTGGAGGTTACTAGAATCATAGAATCATTAACGTTGGAAAAGAACTCATCAAGTCCAACTATCAACCAAACACCACTATGCCTACTAAACCATCTGTCCCAAAGTGCCACATCTACAGGTTTTTTGAACGCCTCCAGGGATGGTGACTCCTCTACCTCTCTGGGCAGCCTGTTCCAATGCTTAATCACCCTTTCAGTAAAGAAAATGTTCCAATTGAAACCTCCCCTGACACAACTTGAGGCCATTTGCTCTCGTCCCATTGCTAGTTACTTGGGAGAAGAGACCAACACCCACCTCGCTACAACCTCCTTTCAGGCAGTTGAAGAGGGCGATAAGGTCTCCCCTCAGCCTCCTTTTCTCCAGACTAAACAACCCCAGTTCCCTCAGCCACTCCTCATCAGACTTGTGCTCCAGACCCCTCACCAGCTTTGTTGCCCTTCTCTGGATGTGCGCCAGTGCCTCAATGTCCTTCTTGGAGTGAGGGGCCCAAAACTGAACACAGTGTTCAAGGTGCGGCCTCACCAGTGCTGAGTACAGGCGGACGATCACTTCCCTGGTCCTGCTGGCCACACTCTCTCTGACGCAAGCCAGGATGTTATTTGCCGCCTTGGCCACCTGGGCACACTGCTGGCTCATGTTTAGCCATCTGTTAAAGAGCACCCCCAGGTCCTTTTCCACTGGGCAGCTTTCCAACCACTCTTCCCTAACTTTATAAGTGTTGCATGGGGCTGTTGTGACCCAACTGCAGGACAAGGCACCTGGCCTTGTTGAACTTCATACAATTGGTTTCAGCCCATTGATCCACCCTATCCAGATCCTTGCGCGGATCGACATTCCTGCCGAATTTGGTGTAGTCTGCAAAATTATTGAGGGTGCGCTAAATCTCCTCATCCAGGTCATTGATAAAGATATTAGACAGAACTGGTCCCAGAACTGAGCCCTGTGGAACACTGCTTGTGACCAGCCACCAACTGGATTTAACTCTGTTCACCACAACTCTCTGGGCTCGGCCAGCCAGACAGTTTTTTACCCACCAGAGTACACCTGTCTAAGTCATGAGCCACCAGCTTCTCTAGGAGAATGCTGTGTCAAAGGCTTTACTAAAGTCCACATAGATAACATCCATAGCCTTTCCTTCATCCACTAGGTGGGTCCCCTTGTCATAGAAGGAAGGAGATCAGGCTGGTCAAGCAAGACCTGCCTTTCGTAAACCCATGCTGGCTGAGTCTGATCACCTGATTGTCCTGTACATGCTGCGTGATGGCACTCAATATGAACCACTCCGTAATCTTCCCCAGTACCAAGGTCAGGCTGACAGGCCTGTAGTTCCCCAGATCCTCCCTCTGGCCCTTCTTCTAAATGGACGTCACATTGGTAAGCCTCCAGTCATCTGGGACCTCCCCTGTTAACGAGGACTGCTGATAAATGATGGAGAGTGGCTTGGCAATCTTCTCTGCCAGCTCTCTCAGTATCCTTGGGTGGATCCACTGCACACCCATAGACTTGTGAGTGTCCAGGTGGTGCAGCAGGTCGTAAACTCCTTCCTCCTGGATTATGGAGGGTTTATTCTGCTTTCCATCCCTGTCTTCCAGCTCAGGGGGCTGAATAGCCTGGGGATAACTGGTCTGGCTATTAAACACCGGGGAACAGAAGGCATTAAGTACCTCAGCCTTTTCTTCATCCTCGGTGGCAATGTTCCCCATACAATAAAAGATGGAGATTCTTCTTGGCTCTCTATTTGTTTTTAATGTATTTGTAAAAACATTTTTTGTTATCTCTTACAACAGTGGCCGGATTTGGTGAGGCTTAAATACCGAGTGCAGTATTTAGAAATCAAAGGTTAATACTAACTCTTTACTACTGCTTTCCCTGCCATATGTGGGATTCCTGTTGTGAAATTGCCTTTTCAGGATGAAAATAGGAATTTAAATTGGTCAGACTTCAAAACAGGTGAAAATTGCATTTGTAAAGTAACACTGGTAACATAATTGAGTCGTCTGTTGAGATCCATGTTTATTTTCCTTTTTTTTCTAGCACTGACAACAGAAGTGAATTGTGTAAAAATTTATTTTCTCCATCTTGCAAAAAGAAAAAAGTATCAACTGGCCATAAAGTAAGCTGTGTACATTACTTTCAAAATAAATTTAATCTTGTTAATATCTGTGTGTTCTATATAAGACTGTGCAAGGCTACTTACCCTTTCAAAGAAAGAAGTTTTAAAGGTACAAAATTCTGTGCAAGTTGTTCCTTGTCTATGCTCTTCTTGCTGTTTTTCAAATTTTCATGTAATAAAAGATCACTAACTTAAACAACAAACACCACCTCACCCCAGTACAAAAAAACCCTATGGACCAGTTTTTACATGTTACAGTTTTTCCATTTAGATATAATGATAAAGCACTTTACTGTTGAATAAACAAGATGCTACTGTTTTATAAGGTCATAATTTTACTCTTAGGCTTACAAGTTTTCCAACTTAAACAATTAACAAAAGAATGTGACCCTGAGCCCAGCAGCTGGTGTTGACAGGAGCAGTCATGAGACAGCATCCAAATATGCTGCCAAGGGTTCCTTATGAGTTACATGAGGCGAGAAAAAGAGAGACCTCACCCATATGTGCATGATGTATTTTTGCTTTGTTTTGCTTTTTTAAACTGTTGTGGTTTCACGGGTCACCTTTAACTCCTATGAAAAACAAGATGAGTAACACTGCTTTGGTAGTTTGCCCAAGCATAAATCTGCTTCTTTGTTTTTCACAGAATTGGAAAGTCAGATATCTTGCATTTAAAAAGTGAATGAATCAAGAATAATGGAGGAGGTGGAAAAAGAAAAGGCTTATGTAGCTCTAAAATATATTGTGGAAAGGTCAGACATGTATCAGCCTCCTGCTTTGTTACTTTATTAGTTCACATTGACGATGACCTTGATGGACCAGTCTCTCTTTTAATGAGAAGGCAGGATAATTTTGGCAAAGCTGTCTCAAGGAACTTTGATTCCACTTAAAGGAAAGGATGCATTAATCTATCACACATTAGAATAAAAAAGACTCATTGCTGAGATTCCTGTTGTTCATGAGAGGGGAAAAGCTGGAAGTGGGATCTGGAAGATAGGGATCTACCTTCTGACTTTGTTTTATGAAGCAGAGACAGCTGTAGACTGTGGTGCCACATCTGTGTAGCCAAATTTGGCATGAAATTCAGTTTGCATCTATAACTGAAAAGACTGACAGATAGGAATTAATCTTATAGTTTGTCCAGGTTCTGCTAGTTTGATTGTATTAATTGCCAGCCTACTTGCAGAAATTTTGCATCCAGTTCTCCAGAAAAGCAAAGTTATCCTACCTACATAATACACCAAACAGCACCACACAACATGCAGTACAGATACAAATATTCTCAGCACACTCAGTTCTACTGCTTACATAGTACCTGATTACTCCAATCCCATTTCTTTTGTAACTCTGCTACATGGTTAGCTCCAGTTAAATTAAAATTTAGTTCAGGGCTCAGCAGAGCTGGTCCTAGTAAGTGTCCCTGAAAGAACACCAGCAGTCCCTCTTCTGGAGAGTCTTCCACTGAAGCATGAAGGATACATACTTTAGGACTGTGGACACATTTTCTCATAAAAGGCAGGGGGGTTTAGTTTTTTTCTTTTTTATTTTTTGGGGGTAGAGCTTTGCAAAAGCAGAATATGTTTTCATTAGGGTGTTGCACTACTGCATTTTCATTAGTGCAAACATCAGCAAAATAATCAGATAGCTATGATCTGATTATATCATCTAAACAAATCCTATACATTTTTCCTCCTTTTCCCCCCACTCTCATCCTTCTTCCCCCCAAAAAAATTACCATAGGTCAGAACTACAGTAGAGTAACTCAGACATACATTGCAGTTTGACTAAAATTTATTGCAAGCACAATAGAAGATAATTTAAATCGTCTTGTCATATGAACACACGCAAACTCAGTAATTCCATTTTACATCATATGTCTAAGAATAGGCTTTTTAAAAAAAATTAAAAATGTATTTAATATGGCAAGTTCCATGCTCAAGAAGGTAATGCCATAGAGTGCAACTGCACAACAGTTTCAGGCAACTAGAAACTGGCAGTAGTCTTGCATGCATACGATAAACATACACGTTTTAAGGGTAAATTCAGTGGAACAGTACAGCCTCAGAAGCAGCTGAAGGACTCTAGTAAAAAATACAGCTTGGAAATCCTTTGAGTTGCTTGGGTAAAATTGAAGAGTGCAGTGCAGTGTTTTTGGCACCATTCTGTATGAACTCACACATTTAGAGTGCTATGTTAGCAGGATCGGCATCACACATGGTGAGTACCTCAAAGAAGATGCAATACCAAAGTTCTTATGCACTTGGGCCTCCATTTTGTGCTCTTTCTCAAGTATCCCCGATGCCCTTGGCATTTAAGGCACAACTGAGAGATTAAAGCTGTGGGAATCATTCAGGAGGTGATGCACTTACAGAGCCTTCACAGAGTAGCAAGAGCTGAGCAGGTAATCCACCTACAAGAGCCCTTAGTGTTTGTATATCTGTATGTACAGTACTTTTTGTGAAGCCACCAAGTTATTGTCATAAAGAGAATTATAAACTGGTATAAAAAGTAGAAATATCTTGATTTGCATGTTGCATACTGAGTCAGGGATCCTATGTCTGTTGTATCAGTTTTGTTAATGAGTATATTCATAACCTATATTAATAGAAAGATGCAATTGTTAATAATGTAGGTTAATTGGATCCTACTTTTATCCAAATAATCTTTGCAAAGGATTAAAGTTAACTCACTCTATATGTAAAGTGTGAAGTGTCAAAATTATTCAGTTAGGTCAGAGAAATGAGTAGTCCAGATACTGAATTTCTTCAAAGGATCTAACTTTTTTTAGTAATTTAAATCAAGACTGAAGAATAAACTTGCAAATGTTGAGAAAATTAATTTCTTACTCAAAGAATAAATGACAGCAAGTCCAAATGAGATGCTGAATTTGTGCATAATTTAAATGTAAATATGTTTAAATGAAAATTGTAATGAAATTTCTGTGAAAAATTAGACAAATTTAAAAGTACATGGAGTCTGACCACAAACAGATTGAAGGGGGAACTCAGAACAATTTAATTGCATTTGTAGTATCTCATAACATTTCACTTTTTTTTTTTTTTTCACATTTGCCTACCTTCAATTTTCATGTCTTTTGCTATCAACTTTGCCTAGTATAGCAGCTGGGTGCTCATAAATAATTACTAGGGAGAAAAGAGCAAGGTAATCTCAGTCTTCATGCAGTTCATCTATTCATTCTTTAGGAGTTAGTTCAGTATGGAGAAGTGGAAAAAAAAATCTGCTTAAAAAAAATGTTATACACACCTAGATTTCTTGAGGAAACAGAGATGCAACATGCAGTTGACTAGACTCAAGATGAAAGGATGATACTAAGCAACTGCAGTAGCCATGAGTGGAATGACATGAGGCATCAGTGAGAGCTGATCAGCCTGCAGAAAGACACACAAATAGTCAGCACCAGTCCAAAATGAAATTATGAATTGGTCCTTAAAACATAACTGTCCTGTGCTCTCTACCTAGAAAAAAATCTGTGCAAACGTGCTTATAGTACACAGTTTGTGTGGTTTTGTGATCCAGGACAGATTCTTACTGTCAGGTTTTTATCCTAATGAAAAGTGTAACCAGCTGAAAGATCTGCAGGATCCCCCAAAAGATAGTCAAAATTATTACTGATGGGCATACATTAAAAAAAAAAAAATTAAAAAAAAAAATCTGTCCTTACAATGCATTTGAAAATATATCCCAGAATTTTGGCTAAATATTGACTGCCTTTAAAGCAGGAACTTACTCAGACAGGCATTAGAAATTCTAGCAAAACTCCTGCATTTATTATCGTAAACATAAAGTAACAGCAAATGTGAACTGTAAACCTGAACTTCAAATTCTGCCCTCAGTCTGGTGACTCCCACAAAATATACTATCAGAAGCAATCAAGTTTTTATCCATATACCTAGATGGAGACAAATTCAGTATGAAGACTGTGACTCAGCAGCCTCCAAAGTCTTGCTATTTGCTGAAACTTTTAGACACGTTATTTCCTCTTGTAATAAAGGGCAGGTAAAGATAATTTTTTTTTATCTGATTTACATGTATTTTGGTTAGTGAAACAAATGCATAGCAAAATAAACTAAATCTACATGATTAGCTGAATAGGATTGTTAATTTGATGAACACAAATCAATATAGGGGTCAGGAAGCAAATGTTAATTCTGCTTTATATGCTTGTCTGAACCCGCTACCCATTGTTACAGAGTGTTAAAACACTCCAAGAGATAAGGCCATACATTCCCCTAAAGGCAATTTGAAGCTGACCCACTTCTGGGCTAAGGAAATTCAGGTCTATTTTGTTGTAAGATTTTCTTAATCCATATCTACATCTTGAGACACAGTGCCCAGTACTCCATCCCTGCCTTCATCTCAGGCTGCTTTTGATGTTCAGACTAAATGCCAGGGGGCAAAGCTGGGGCTCTCTCCTGGTTCTCTCTCTGGCAAAACCTATTCTTCTGGCTCCGCAGAAGCATCCATTGAACGTTTTTTGATACATTAGAGTTATTTCTCAGAAAGCCAGGATCCCACACCATCTTTGTTCCCCATGGTTTATGTTTTCATTTCCTTTGCTGCAGTGCTCATGTCCAGGGTAACAACTGCCCAGGCAAAGACTGTTAAGGGGCAACTATTGGCGATAACAGCGTTAAAAATCAAAACAAAAGAAAAACACCACCACCACACGCACACACAAAACACCAGAAGTAACAGGCTCTCTCAAAATGAACAAGAGCAATTATCTGTCCTAACTAATTAGTAAATTTGTTGTGTAATGCTCAGGAAAAGAAGAACGCATTTATTTCCCAGAAGGAGGATCTATCTGAAGCCCTATTCCTTGACCCTTTAAGTAGCACATTAGGGAGAGAATCAGAGTTGCTGTATCTTGCAATTTAATTAGGTACATGTTTAAGAAAAACTAATTATTTGCTAGACCCTTGATCTTCAGTCCTCTCATACGAATGCATAACCGCAAGATGGATTCCTGATTACATCTTATCAACTGCTCAATCTATTCCATGTCCAAAAGGGAGGAGTGTATATGTAGTTCTTTCAATGCTGTTATCCTCTATTTTTCTTTGTATTTCTTCTGTAAGCTTTCTAGAGCAGAAATGCTAAATAAAGTAGTTCAGTGTGGCAGGCTGGAGTAGAATATTGTGCTTTCCTGTTTAAAATTTTTTGTTCTTTTCCAGGCACCTTCAGTGACACTGTATCCACTTTTGACATTCGTTCTTGTTATTTTGTTCAAATAGCCGAGGAGGGAGACTGCTCCTCTGAGCAAAAAAAATTTTAATAAGTCTACCTCCATAACATTTTTACTGTCGGTCACTAGAAAACTGACAGAGTAATTGGAGCTGGGAATGACAGGAAAAAGATACGATTTTTTTACAGTGAAAGAAGTCAAACACTACAAACACTAAGTAATCTTTTTCCAGGCTTTAGTTTTACACTGAGAGAAATACGCAAGATAATTTCCTCTAACTACAGTATTTTAAAGCCTTCCAGAAATGAATCATAATATCTGTAATGTGCATACACATACTATAATTTAAATGGTCTTTAGTACAATGAATCTCTAGTGTGAAATTTTCCTTGTTAATGATCAGCATAAGCTATGGTTCTTAATGCAATTATGAAACCAAGGCTTACAGTCTATACACAACAGAGGAACAAGATGATATCATTAAACTTCTGATTTCATTCACTCATACCTATAAGGAAAAAGCAACCATTATTATAAGCATCTTTTTCTATCAGCAAAAGGGACCCTAACATACACCGAATTACATATTATAAGCTATTCATTCCCCTGGGTAGGTAAATAAACTGTTCCAGCATCGGCAGTTTCTCTTTTAAATGGGTTTTTATTTTGAATAACATTAAAGGAAAATAAGGCAGTCTAAATAAGGAAGGAACCTTTCTTGATGCCAGAAGCAAGCAAGCCCTTCTGCCCCTTAGGAGAGGCTCTTCTCTTTGAAGGAAGAGCCAACCTAACACCCTCATCAGTTATCTGAGGGCTTCATAAACGAGGACCCTTCCCCAACTCTGGGCTGCATTCGCTATGGCCTGGGAGCTGGCTCCATCCCATAGAGTTTTCCAGCAGAGCTTGGGTAGCTTCTTTCCACAGCCTCTCCACGTCCCTGTAGATGCTGTGGCATGACTTCCCCACCTCAGCTGAGTAACCAACCCAGTGGGAAAGGTGCTAAGTCTTTCCTGTCAGCAGCAAAGCTGCACTTGCTCTGGGTGACTCTGAGCTGATAAAAGGCCGTGAAGGCCTAGAGCAGAAGCATCAGCTACTGATTGTCAGATAATGTCTTTTTCAACAGGCTTTTTCATAGTATGTCAGAAGGATAAGCAGGCCTTCCCTAAAGGTTTTCACCAATTTACATTCTAGGCAAGCAGCCCCTCTCAATTGCACCACAGTGTTTTTTGTCCCTGGGAGAAATGTATGGCTCAAAAGAAGGTGATGTGTTCCTTTTCCTTACAAGGGAGCCACTGCAAGCCCCAGACCAGAAGCTTCCGTACATGTCAGGTGTCTCCAGGACAGCCAGGCTCATTAGAGCTGCCAGTTCAGCTGGTGATAGGCAGAGTGTTGGCACATGCACATGCTTTTGAAACCAAAGGGAACATCCTGGGTGAACAAACATTCTTCTGTCTGGTAAACCTTCTTCTATACCATATGTCTCAATACCATACCTATGGGAAAGAAAAAAAAAAAATGTATACACCCCAAATATTTTGCCTTCCCATACAGACTGAAGAATGTTTGCTGGTCCCTCTGCTTAAAAAAACCTGCGATGGATCCCAGCGATGACATTTCATCTTACCAAACAACACTTCTAGCCAAAAAAAGGTTATTTCTTTCAGAGAAGGACAAAATATACACCTGAGGGAGGGATAATTCTCCTAAAGTTCTCTGAGCTTTGGGCATTCACAATAGTGTGTCTAAGCTACACAATATGCAGTATTGTGGCATGTACATTACATTTCAGATTTTTAAAATTCACATATAAAAATGAAATTATTCTCACCCTGCATAGAATAAGATAGGATCATTTTCTGCAGTGAAACTTCAGTTCAGGACCTACAAAGAAAAGTTATCTTTTCGCCCCCAAACCCTTTTAGGATCATTCCTGGTTTCCAGAGATTTGAGAGTTACAGTTTATTTTATTAAGCTTTATTATTTACACTGTAAAATATGTAGCTTTTCTTGCTATAACAAATACTGAATTTGACTTAGGTAGTAGAATATCCTGAGAGTGAAAAAGTAACATAATGAGCTTTAGAACACAATAGATATAGATGTATGGAGTATGTAGAAGCTCTTCTTTCATTATTTCTATCTGAATACTTTACTGCAGTTCTAAACCATCACAAAACCAGCAAAATATTCTCACAGTGTCAAAATTTACAAAGAATAACACATTGTGAGGATTAATTTAGGGGTTTTTTTTCCACTACTATTATTATTTTAAATCTTCATAATCTTACCTTTGCATTTCCCAAGAGGACAACTGACCTACTTAGCAGCTTTTATAACTAAAGGGGTTTCTCTACAGCCCCTTTAATAAGATTCACCTGAAAGCAAGGGTAGCTTCCTCTAACAGAGGTGGGAATTTAAAGGTCTGCTTAACAGACTCAGCAGTGGGAGCTTTGGATTAAGAACTCTTTAACACATAACAGCTAAAAGAAAAATGTTATTAAAAAGGAGCTAGTAGCTGGATGGATCTGTTCTCATTTATCAGCGTTATTCTCCCAAAGTAAAATGTTCATGCATGAATGAATCTGGTCTTAACTAATCTTAAGGATTAACCCTAAAGATCTGTTTTTTCTCTATCAGAACATAGGGATTGTCTTCCTGATTTGTGTCTGCTTTGACTACATTCTTAAGACCAGCTGGACTGAGAAAAGCAGTTACTGATCTCAGTAGAACAGTCCTTATTGCTTTACTGTTCAGATGGAAAATCTATGTTGCTCTTTTTTTTTTTTTTTTTTTTTTCAGTTATCACAGAGGACAAAATTTGAGGTGGAAGAGCACATTGCTCTTTCTGTGGTGTATGTTTTTCTAGACTGTCTCCCTGAATCCAACATTTCCAAGTCAGAAACTGAGTAAACTCAGAAAGATCTTCAGAAGTCTTTTAGCCAACTAGATGCCAGGTATTTCTGATGGATAATTGTTTAATCTTTTCTGTAAAATTGCCAGTGATATAGACTCTGTCACCTTCTCAGGCAATGAATTCTGTTTATCCTCACCCTTACAGTCAGCATGTTTTTTCACTACCATCTAATCTAGATCTTTGCTGCAAATTAAGTTTGTTACTTCCTGTCTTATCCTTTGGAAAAAGTCTATTGCCTTTGAACTTGTGGCAACCAGGGTTTTATATAATTGAAGACTGTTATCACAACTTTTCTTTGTGTATTGTCCTCTAAATTAAACAACTCCAGGTCTTTCTATCTTTCTTCATACTCTCTTTTTTTCTAGACCTCTGATCCACTCTTGTTGTCTGCTCAGGATTCTTTAAAAGGTCACAGGTAACCTGAACATGATAAGTTGGCTGCAGCCTTATTAAAATGGAAATGCTCTGAGCTTTACACACTCTTTAGACAGCCTAAGATTTGCGTTTTTGGAAGCAACATGACACTGTTGATTACTACTCAGTCTGTGATCCACCTTATTAATTCTAACTCTTCTTTTTATTTAGACATCCTGCACTTTGTCCATGTTCTTAATTAATTGTGTTTTATTGTTTTCAGACAGTTTATCCGGTTCACGAATAGACCTCATGTATGGGAAGATTGCCTGAAAAGTGTATATGTAACCTGACCATCATGCGGCTGAGGAGAGGAGTACTTGCAAAGTGACCTGTTAGAAACCTCACATAGTCAAGCTGCCCAAAATAGAGTATTTAATTAAATAGAATATTGTCATCTCTTACTGACTTCTACATACATTCAAGTTTGCAAAACAGAGGGTAACATGGATTCTGTAAAGGAGCAGCCATCAAATTTAGTACAGTACTGAGTTCAGCCAAGGGGAGAATGCTGCGACCATTAACACTGTCAACACAGGAGTTTTCATATTCAAAACATTCATCTGGCCTCCCATATGTCAATTTTCTACAGTAAAAAAGGGAATTTACCGCAGTACCATGAGGATAAAGCTGTCATGAAAGACTGCTGATTCCGATCCTATTGCAGGGAAGGACAGGAAGGAGACAGGAAAGCCACCTTCCACAAAGAGAGGTGTGGATGGCAGTAAATATTTTAGTACCACAGGCTACATGATTTTTTTCACTGAAGTACTTAAAAAGGTTTCCTTCTTAACCTGAAGCTTTTAGATCTCTTCTGATCTTAAAGTTGTCTCTAACAGAGCCGTGCAACTATTTTTGCACGATACCACTCCACCACTCCATCATAATCCACCTCTCCTCAGCAGCTGATTTTATCTTTGGACGGGAGGAGCAGAGACCTCCTTCTAGCACACTGAAATCCTCTTATAGTCACTGTTGTTTCCTAAGGAGAGACTGGGATGCACTCTTTTTTTCCTAACACCCTGACAGCCAGCACGGGTGGCCTCCTACTCTCCTCTTGCGGGACAGATGCTGGCAAAGCCACAAGGTGGCCGGACAGCTAGCCGTGGCTTCTCATGCCAGGGGCATAACTGCCTCCTGACTTACCCCTGATATCTTGCTTCTTTCTAATTGAAATGTGCCCTAGAGTTTACTCCCTGGGTTCAGTGATGTTATATGGAAGCTCCTGTATATGTGAATGACCCCTGAGAGAACAAACAGGATGAATGCACCATAATATTTTCTGGATTTACATGATCAAAGAATAAGCCCTTTCATGTTTACAGCACAGAACGATTGATGCTTCCAAAATCTGTTTCAATATCCTCCTTGAAACATTTTTCCTTTGTTCAATTATTTGGTTTATTTTATTTCAGCAGTTAGGTGCATATAATCTGTTGCCTTTCACTAGTATTTGATAAAATAAATGTAGATCTATTAAAATACTGTTCATTTAAAATAAATTGCACACTTCCATGGAGAATGCTTTGGCACTATGCTTTTACATAAAATTAGATGAGGTGATTTAAAAGCCAGTGTCACAGTCAGAAGCCAGCAGCATTCAACCTGTGATATGTTAAATAAAAATATTCTCGTACCTATGTCTACTGACTCAGACATACTGAGTACCTGCAAATAAAGTTTTATGCTATACTGAAGCACTGAAAATTTGTAAAGATGTTGTTAGGATTGAAACACATTTGAAAGCAAAGGGCACAGTCAATGTTAGAGAGCTTATACAATAAGGACAGTGTGTATAACCTAGACTTGAGCCTCTGGGGTTTTGGCATGTGCTATGATGAATTGAGTAGTTTTGGTGAATGTTTCCATCAGTAGGAACTGAAGATACAAAATATCCAACAGAATTAGAATCATGCCATCACAAGGGTAATTGTCGCAGAGCTGAGAAATTATTAGAGGAACATTTTTATTGGAACTGATATAATTTCTAAAAAAAAATAATTAAGCAATGTTTTTTTATTTTAAAATGTTTTCTCAAAGGAACTTCAACCAATGCCTTATTCTTTTTGCTATTTTTTATTCTAGGAAAAAATGTGAAGTCCTGCACTAAACCCATGTCTGACAGTTTAGCAAAAGCTGCTGATTTTACTAAAAACTAGATAGGAAAGTCTTGTATAAAGTAACTAATGGGGAATAAATTCATATAGCCTGTGGCACTACACATATTATTAATGAGTCTTTGCTGGTGACTCATTTTTCATGTTAGAAGTCGTCATTTAGCAACACTAACACTATGTAAACCATAGTGAAACTGTTAATAATCTTCCTACCTAAAGACCAAACACCATACCCCATTAATACACTATGACGAAAGAAAAGACTACAAAACATCTTGGGAGAGAGCTCTTAAAGGGCTAATAAGTCCATTGGGTAGTGAAATGGCCTCCTAAAGCCAGAATTTCTGTAAGACGAACAGGAATAAGCAATTTTGTCATTGTAAGGACTATAATAAACATTTAGAGTCAAAATTAGCCATTTCGTTGGTTCTGTTTGAAGTGATTTAGGAGGAAGCAGGAGAATCCCTGAGACAGAAAATAATTAATGTAAATAATGCATGGGAAGCTTTTACACTGATGCTTTCAATTGAGGAAATGTGATTAGCATTTCACTTCTCAGTTGGCAGTTTTAGGTCACTGGCCTAGTCTAGCATGAATAAAATCAGTGAATGAAAAATGGCAATCATGAAGCAAAAATTAAAGAAAGGCGATTTGGAAAGGGAACTTCTGCTACGTCAAGTAAAGAAGATTAAATTTAATACCTCACTTAATGTCACTATTAATCTGTCATTGCACTGGGTCAATATGTGCAGAGGCAAATGGAGACAAAGGGTAACAGGGCTTATGTCCATTTCCTTCACTTTGAAAGTTTGACTCAGTAAAGAGTAAACAGACAGAAAATGATTACTCCTGGCCTCTGCAGTGCCCTTGAGCTCTGGGGTCCTCCCTAAATAACTGAGTAATCACAGATTATGACATTAGGCTCAGAAGCACAACCCTCAGAAAAGCAATGCCCCTGTACAGGTAAAACCTCTTGCCAGTGGTTGTCGGGTTCTGGTAGAGCTGAGGATGCAGAACTGCCTTCCAGGTGGTATATTAAGGCCTGCCAAGGAACTCAAATAATTTTTCAATATCAATGCTGTGATGTGCTCTCAGTTTGTACTCTAATGTACCTCCTTGAAAGTCAAAATTTTTCATCTATAGATAAATATAGATATGCACATATACATGTGTGTGCATGTATGTGTGTATACTAATACACACAAACATCCCCATTTAGAAATAAATAAAGTATACAAAGCATGTCTACACACTCAGCTTCAGGCGTATGTTTAAATCGCAGTGACTTAAGTGTGTGTATAAAAGCAGTTTCTGGAGCTGGATCATGCTACCTTAGGCTGTAGATGTAGCTGAGTAGTTTCTATTGTTATTTATAACATTTATAGTAATTATTTGTAGTAAAAATAATCTGTTCCTACATCTTTAAAATAGTGTACTCTAAGACCATTAGTTCCTGAAAATGCAAGCAAGTATGGATCTTCTTTTCCATTACTTTTCACACAATGTAGCTATTTAAAGTTTTCATTTGGTGTTTGATCACAGGTATACATGACTACCTTAAGAACTCAAGAAAGTCAGCCTATATACAAAATTTTTTTAGCATATGGTAGTAGAATCAGAATTCCCCTTTTGCATGTAATTATTAATACAGAAAGAAAAAGATTTTCTGTAAGTCACTGCAAGCAAATGGGAGGTAATTGTGGGGAAATAATGATAGTAAGCAGTTTCTGACAGGGAAACATCAGTAATTTTTAATGTCTTGTCACTTGAATTTTTGAGTGTCTTGTTAGTGTGAATTGGCCTTGGACTTTGTGACTCTTGGATTGTGTAGAGTCAGAACCAAGTTCTCCAATGAAACAAAAATTGCTATATCTAAAAGAAGACTACATAAATCATTCTCACCAGAAAGAGAAAGAACCTTCATTTTACCAGGAAGGGTCATTGCACTATTATTCTAGTATGAAAGGGATTAGATGAATAAGATGACCTGCACTCTACAGATAAAGTTTTGAATACAAGGGGAAACTTCTTTTTTTCTTACAATGGAGAGGTAACAGTGGTCTAGAAACACACATACCCAACACAGGAATCTAAATTACTTTGTTTAGATCCCAGTATTTCATTTAAACTATGTTCTTGAATCAAATTAGGAAGATATGTTAACATAACAGTGTTAGAGACTCTCTATCAAATCTCATTAGTACCACCTACAGATTTTCTGAAAACTATATGGAACATTTTTACAGTCAAAGTCTCCTGCCTTTGCTTATTACACAGTTAGAAACTTCTGCTGGAGAATCTGAAGGCAAACAAGGAGTCAGTAACATACACTTTTGTTTTATTTTTCAGAAGAGAATACTTCCCTGAGCATGAAAAAAGACAATAGAAATACCACAAGCAAAGTAGACAGAAGATACTAATGGCCAGTGGTCCCACACAAGACTATGTTTGAATGGGGAAAAAAGATTATTTTTCAGTAAGAAAAGTGATTTCACTGATGTGTGTGTGGAGTACAGCAGAGAGGAAATCTAGATGTAGATATAGATAACAATACTGGGTAGGCACATTTGGTCTCTGTGGGCACTTGACGAATTGATTCCCCCAAGAATTTGGGGAGGACTTTCTACACCTTCTGTGGAAAGGCACAGAGAGCCCTACACCTGAACTTTATTTGAACAATGCTTTTAAATTCCTTATGGGTGGTGTTTCAACACTAACTAATACAGCCAAAACACTGAGAGGCATAGAGGGTTAGATACTGCATCTCTCGTTAACAGTACAGACTTGTACATGGTTGTAAATTAACAAATATACAGTGATAATGATACAAAAAATTATTCTAGGCTTGTATTTCCAGGGGTTTACATTCATCAAACTTTCACCTGTTGTGCCAAAACTGTCAAGGTCCATTTCTTGTCAAAATGTTGCTTTTTTTTATTTCTTAAAAATAGGAAAATGGTTCAGCTACTAGATTAAGAAATTATTTTCTGTTGTTCTTGTTGTACTTTGTTTTGTTTTTAATGCTACCTATTTTTCTCCAGGCAGTGCTAATTGAGGTAAGAGATGGAGGTGAAAATTTAGGGCCTGACTGGCCCTAAAATGGTGCAGCAACAAGAGAGCACAGCATTTTGCTCAGCCACAGCAAGGGAGAATACTCCGTGAGGATCAGGAAAGATGGTCTGTCTCCAACACTGGCAGTGCCTTGACTTCAAATAGTCAACTGCATCAGTGTGCCAGCGAGTGCTGGGTTCAGTGGTAACACCCTTGGGATAGTCTACTCCTTTTTGATACTCCTAAGCCAATTTTAGATGAGAATAACAATATATGCCTCTTTTAGTACAGAAAAAGTTACTTTCTTGGGGACTGGATCTTGGCTATTTCTGGAAATTTGAGTGGTTAAAAGATCAGATAGAGTCTTGAATTTTAAACCAAATCCTTAAAAGGGAGAAGTTTAACAAAAACTGTATTAAAAAGAATTACAGAATCGCAAGGGTTGGAAGGGACCTCGGGAGATCATCTAGTCCAACCTCCCTGCAGGTTCTCCTAGACCATGTTACACAGGACTTCGTCCAGGCAGGCTTTGAGTATCTCCGGAGAAGGAGACTCCACAACCCCCTGGGCAGCCTGTTCCAGTGCTCTGTAGTTGAAATAAGTAGGAAATGCTAACATTCATATCTTAATTCAACTTTCTTGTGCAAATGCATACCATTTACCAAATCCTGTTTTACTGTGCAGTTCTGAAGACATGAGGTATGAAGAATTAGTGTTTTGCAACATTTTCACCAATGCGTTGGGGATCACACTTCCACAAGGCACAGTGTCTGCAATCCATCAGGCCCCCCTAAGTCTGTCTCGGGCTGTGAACTAATGAAAGCTACATCTGTAGTAAAATTCTGAGACCCTGCTGAAATACATACCTTGCCTCAACTAATTCCTCCTGTGCTTAGCTGTACCACAGCAACTGGCTTCAGGCTCCCAGAAGGAGACGTGCAATCCTCCTCATAGAGGTTTCATCGTTTTGGCCTCCCACAGCTGAAGTTAATAATACAAGCTTTGAGGGTTCCTGAATTCAAGTGCTTTAACTAAAAATTTGAACAAATGCCTGTTAGCTGCCTCTGTCTGGGGGGACTGAAGACTTTAATCCAGTGTTATCCAAACAGCTGAGATACAGCCCTAGGGACTGCAGGCATGACCACAAATAGCAGAGAGAACATATCTAGATTTGGTTTTGAATCTGACGAGAAAACAATACTAGAAGCTACCTGTGGATTTAACAGTATCTTAGTTCAAAGCCAGCATCTTTCCTGAAACTGAAACAAAGGTGAAATAAATTAAAAACAGGATAATTTGCAGGATAATCAACTAAATGTCTGTAGGCAACAGGTGTTTAACAAGCACTCTGTGACTCTCAAATAGCTAATTCTTTGTTCTGAAAATGAGCAGAAGAGGATGAATAAACCCAGGTAAATCTGTTAAGAAGCCCAAAGAAACCTCTGGGAAAAAAAGAAATGTAATAACAAATTAGAAACAAAGATCAAAGAAGGGAACAGTCAGAGATGCTCAGCTGCTGTGAGCTGCAGTTTCTCATCCATCACCTGTGGGTCAGGAAATATGGGGAATTCTTGATAGCAGTGATGAAAAGTGCCAAACTCAAATGTTGGAACTTAAGGTCCTACATACGCTTAAGGTACTTACACAGTATGTGAGGTTAACAAATGTTGTAAAGTCTTAATTTTAGGCCTTTTTAAACCATGTAAATCTCCAACTTGCATTTGTTAAGTTTTTTCTATTGTTGTCAAAGAAGCAGAAGTATTTCCAATTTAATTGCCATCCTATTCTATAATTCTAGGATTAAAAGTGAAAAAAAAAATTAAACATAGCAAATGCATTATGTTAGATCTGGCGTAGGACTGAGATTCAAAATGGCTTTTAGGAGCTTAAGTCTCATTGAATCCCTTGAGATCTGCGCTCCAAAATGTCTTGTGACTTTGTGTCTCAGCATATCCAGTTTTCTACAAAATATGTAAGAAACACAAGATGTTTTTAATAATTCATGTAAAAAATAGTTTAGTTCCAGTCCCTTAACTCTCCTGGACAGAAACTTTAAAACGTGATTTGCTCTTGGAAATAGTAATATATTTCAAAGGTTCTCAAGAAACAGTCTATCTTCCCCCTAATTAAGAACGATGCTGTATAAGAAAGGTTCTTTTTGATTTTTTTGTTTTTAAGGACTTGAGCAGAATAAGAAGTGATGAAGGAAAATTCATTTGCTCTTGTCTATGCTTTACAAAGTCCTCTTTGGCCCATGTTGCTTTCTCTGTACTGCAAAACATGCGTATTTTTCAACTACTATATCATTCAAAATAAAGACCACAGAATATTAAAGCATCTCTGTGAAGTTCATAGTTGGATTTATGCATTTATAGGAAGAGGCTCTGGGTCTGTCTGCACAGGCCTTTGCAGACCCCCTTGCATTTGCTTTACTCTCAGCTGTCCAGAGGGAAGCCAGCTTGAATTGAAGACTGTGCATGATCCAGTGCAGTAAATCCTGTGAGAGCATGGCACACACATACTGTACTTTGTGGGGAGGAACTTCATTACACACATGAGAAATGGTTGTAGTCTTGTCTGAGAGAACAGATTTGAGGAAATCTCAAGGTACTTCTTTTAATAATGTTCATTGCCTTCGTAAATTTTTGAGTGTTACAGTGAGAATATGCCCTTGTTGTTAAGATCCCAAACAACTATATCCTTCAAAATTTCCATTTTCAGTTATCATCAGTCTCATGTTTGACAAGATGCTCTCAAACTTATATCGCTTTATAGTTGTGAAAAAAAAAAAATTGTGGGTTTGTACCTGATTCAAAAGGAAAACAAATATAAGATTTATAATGAAACTCTATTTATCTCAGCTGCTGCTGTATTGAACGGCACTGAGAAGGGACCTGAAGAGAGGATGAAAGGATTAGTTCATGCATATGAACTCCTGTCTCCCAGCTATATCTTACCTGCATGACTGCAAAAACTAACAATGCTTTATCCTTTAAAACCAATAAAGGAATTCCACAATTAAAAACCTTGTTATCAAGTTTTCAATTATTTTTTTACTTTATATTTTCTCTTTTCTTGTCCATAGAAGTTCTCTCTGCTTCAAATTTAGTCAAGAGTCATTTGTCCTTTCATTAATATCTGTTTTATTAACCAGCACAGAAACACAGTAACTTAGTAAAACTCCTTCACTGAATTCCGTAGGGCTGTCATTGTGTAAAAATGCAGAGCAATCACAATTCATGTGTCTTCTGCCTTTTACACAACATAACAATTACACAGTTGATCAAATAAAATAGTTTATTCAGCAAAATTAACATCAAAAGAGACAGAAGCAACTTCACCTGTTCTGTTGGCCGGATAAAGCATATACATTTCAGTGTCAGTTTTTAAACTGTCTTCTGCATGCCTGCCTGTCAGCTTGTCTCCAACATTGTATAAAGAAAACCTCTAATTTGTTCTAAATCATACTCAGTAAACATCAGTTACTGAGAGACACTGCCTAAACGCATGAAGTTCCTTAGCATCACTCAATGAGCAACTCTTGCTCCAGCCATGCTCTCTTAATGGACACAATAAGTCATGGTTCAGGCAGTACAAGAGTAATGCCAGCCCATTTTTCCAGTAAGGACCAATATTGCATGGTTATCCATATCTGTGAATACTCTTTTCAGAATAAGAATTATCTCCTCTTTTAGAGTCTTAAGGCACCATCATAAAGCCATCTGGCCTTGGACCTGTTCTTAAGCTCTGAAAAGCCTTTTCTATTTCAGTGCATATGAGCAGTTCCTCTAGGGTCTTAGCCTCACTCATGACATATTTTTGGAATGTTAAGTCTGTAAAATAATTTTGTAGTAATGTTTTTCAATCACTTTATTGAGATAAAAAGAAGTTAGAGCAGAATTCTTGTGGGTTTTTAATATCTCTTTGGTCCCTGTCTGCTGTTCCTACTGATCTTCATGTTGGCAGATGGCCTGCTTCTCAGTTCCTTTTCAAAGCTGGTATGTCAATATTATAGGATCGTAGAATCATTTAGGTTGGAAAAGACGTCTCTTTGGTCCCTGTCTGCTGTTCCTACTGATTTTCATGTTGGCAGATGGCCTGCTTCTCAGTTCATTTTCAAAGCTGGTATGTCAATATTATAGGATCATAGAATCATTTAGGTTGGAAAAGACGTGTAAGATCGAGTCCAACTGTAAACCTAGAACTGCCAAGTCCACCACTAAACTGTGTCCCTAAGCACCACCTCTACATGTCTTTTAAATACCTCCAGGGGTGGTGACTCAACCACTTTGGTGGGCAGCCTGTTCCAGTGCTTGACAGACCTTTCGGTGAAGAAGATTTTTCTAAATATCCTGTCTAAACCTCTCCTGGTGCAACTTGAGGCTATTTCCTCTCATCCAATCGCTTGTTACCTGGGAAAAGAGACTGACCCCCACCTCACTATAACCTCCTTTCAGGTAGTTGTAGAGAGTGATGAGGTCTCCCCTCAGCCTCCTTTTCATAGTAGCTTTATACCCTTTCCTCTCCCTCCTCCACAAAATTTCTTTCAGGAGCTTGATCTATAGCCTGTTTTCCTCTGTGAAGCCTAAATAATTATAATTTTGGCATTAGTTAATCTTTATATGTACGTAACTTTCCCTATACATTCATAGATACTGTTTATCCTAATGATTTTTGACTGTAAATATGTCTGAACAGAATCAGCCTGACCCACAAATACCATCCACATTACATAACCTGTGGAGTTCACTTTTACTAAGAAAGAAAAGAACATCAAAATCAGTTCATAGTCCTTCTTCAGTCTTGGCTGTTTCTGGCATTACTTCTTTGTTCTTCAGTCCATCCTCCTGGTTCTTCATAACAACATTCAGAAAAATCTGCCTAAATTTTTTAACCTTCTGCCTTATCAAGGAAATGGAAATGTAATCCCATGTTTTTTTCCATTTATGCCACACTCCTTTGAACCTGATGTTTCTTTCTTTAGTCAAAGGTAGCACTTTCCACTTCTGCTGGAATCCTTGTTGAATTCAGATTGCAACAACTTACACTTACTTATGAAAACTTATTGATATAGCAATAGTTTCAATTATTTTCTTCATCTCACACTTGCCTTTTTTAATGTACTTGTGCATTGCATTTGCAACGGACTTGCAAAATACACTTACACTTTCTATGAAAGTGGTAATAGATTGTACTGTAAAAACCCATATTTAAAATCCCTTTTTAATGGGATTCCTGGTAATATTTTTATTTCAAGGCACATATTTGAAAGCTTTGAGTCATGGTTCTCTGATCTCTCCCTGCATCAGCATGAAGTAGATAAACTGAAAACAACAGAATTACCCTGTTACAAAATAAATTTAGGAGAAGTAATAATTAGTCTTTGACTAATGGTGAGAAATAAATAGATACCATTCAAGTGTTTTCATTCTATATGCATGCAGTAGCAAAAAAATATTAAGATTATTAGGCACAGAAACTAGCACTGTATCTTACAAACACATTTTCCCCTGCTCTGTGCTACCTTCTTTGTCTCTGTCCACTCTTGCTCTGTGTTGCCTGGTCCAGAAATACCTCTGCATATGCACCTTTCCTCCCTCCCAACTCCACTTTTATGGAGATGTTGTGGGGGGCATATCTATTCCTTGCTTTAAATCCCACAAGAGATCAGACTGGCTGAATCATGAAGAAAGCAAGCCACATGCTGGACAAAACCAAGAAACACTCAGGAAAACAAGCATCATATATCAATATTAAAACCAGACATATCTGATAAACTGGGAATGTGGCATACATTTGTGCTTTATTTCTAAAGCATTGGCTCCGTTAACATAGATATTAGACTTAAAAAACGGATTCTGAAAACAATCTGCAGCAATGCTACCACAAAATCAGGCAGTACAGTTACAGGTGTATGCAGAGATAACAGTTAAAAAACCCCAAACCTTAATAGTTCTGATGGAAGAAGTTGTTGTTATTTTTTTCCAAAACTGACTCCTACATGAGAGGCATAATTTTAAAGTATTTTATCAGCCCTTCTGAATTAATAGAAATGTGTACTACCTAATATAATTAGTACTTTTTACTTATTTTCCTTGCTATTTATTCTTGGTCATGGTGGCAAACTGAGGATTTTACTGGTTGTGCTGAAATTTTAGAGCATCATTAAATCATAATATATGTCACACAAGTTGTTTGCAGCATGCCAGAATAAAAAAAAAAAAAAGAAATAAAAAATCAGTTTTCCTGAGTCTTGAAAAAGATTGCTGTGGCATGTAAATTAGAATTTAGCTTCCTTTGACGGAATCTGGTAAATATTCCTGCAAGCGTATCATTATAATGCTAGAACTAAGTGGTAGCATGTATCAAAGAACTGTACACTACACACTTCTCACTTTTCCTCCTCATCCTGTCCAAGTGCTTCTTTTCCTCCCCTATATGTTTCTTTATGATTTTCTCAACTCCAAGATTCACTTCCAAACCAGCAAAAAGCCACATTTACAGTAAAATTGTCTTCCTATGGAAGCAAAAATCCAAATCAATCCTTCCCTTTTCAGTCCATAAGAGTAATTGGCTAGAAGCATCTTCTGTCAGCAAGAGTACTTTTGACACTTTCCTCTATTAATTTCCTTTCTCCCTGATGTAGTTCAATTGTATCGTTACTGCACTTCAGCCAACATTAGCAGAAAACTGTCCTTATCCATGTTTCACATTTGCTGGTTCGGTTTTTGCTAATCATTGCTTTTCCCTCAGCTGGGCAAACCCCTGTTTTGTCTATCTTTATATAGGTTTTTCTGTATTTTTTTTATGTAAGAAATGGGTAGAGCATAGGTTCTGGACATGGCATTGGTTCAGGATTTAAGGAACCCAAGTGAAAGGGAGAACACATGCTGATGCTGGACAAAAAAATATACAAAGCAGAAATGTTGCAGTAGGCAACTGTTACTGATGACATTAAGCTCCCCTTAGGGGAAAAAGAAAATGTTCAGGGTGATGCCACGTGTCTGCAACTCTCAGTTTAAGCCAACAGAAATAAAATACTATTGGACTTGTGTTGGAGCACAAATGGTATAATCCATGTTTTCAGAGGATAGACACTTTTCATTCAGTTATAGGGAATGAACCTTCTGTTCCAGAATGTATTGTAGGAAAACAAAATATAGGAAACCCCATAAAATTAGTTTGCATACTGCTGATAGACACATCACCATGTTGATAATAATGATGGAAAAAAGCAACAGTGGTCCAAAAATTAGCCAGTAATTTCTATAGGGATAATAAAAGCTGAAGAACTCACAGAAAGTAATAGGTGTGATCTATGAAAAAAATGTGGTCTATGTATGGAAATTCAGAAATAAATTATTAATTGCCAAAATTTACAGCATGGACTCTTTATTCTGAAATTCTACTAAAGGAAAATTGGAAGAGGAATTCCCCCTCAACTCTTAAAAAGGTGGGGCATGTGGGGAAGAGAGACAGAGAAAGACAGTCAGAGAGGGAGAGTGTAAGGGAGGGAGGAAAAGATATACAAAGAAACTTACGAAATATAAAATGGAAAAAAAAGTGGTTTAAACCTTTCTGGATGTTTTACAAAGGGTGTGGCTGCATGGCTTTTGAATATGGAAGTCTGATTCATTTTTTGCAGTTCTCCAAGGAAACTGTTCTGATACTACCATCCTCCTATGTTCAAAGCACATCTATTATTGTCAAGGGAAGTTCTCTACATTTAGTATGAGTAGATGTATATTGTGTAGATCTGAGAAGGTAGTTTTGTACAAAACCAGCATCTGCTATTACTGCAGGAACAATAGGGCTTTCTATGAAATTGAACTATTAACAAAATAACCCTTTTTCTATTAGAGTAGTCCCCATTTTCTTTTGTCTTCTGGCTAGCCAACAAACTTTCTCAGCTGTCTAATCATCAATTTTGAGTCCCACACATTCCCTGTAGGCAGTGACTAAGGTCCTACCATTGCCAAATTATCTTTTTTTCGTTACTTAGTAGATCCATTTTCTTCCCAGATATTTGAATTGTCTTAATTACCGGTGATCTGTTTGGGAGCTGTATGGCACTTTCTTCAAGAGCTGCTGTTTTCAATCCCTGTTCTCAGGACTGACTTTATGCTCATTTTGGTAATATTGTTTCTTTTTTACTTTTCAGCTTAGCAAATGTCGTTATTCAACTGAAGACTGTAATGTTATGGTCTTAGGAATTACAATTTATACAGATAGATATAGAAGTAGACAGAGAAAGTGTTAGGGAGCGGTGAGCTGGTGTGCTGAGATGCTGAGCCCTCAGTCCAGCCAGCTGCACAGCTCTGGGCACTCAGCTCCCAGTAACAGAACTGGCTACTCGGCAGCACTGCCTCCCTGATGCTCTTTACGCTGTTGAACTAGTAAAGGGTGAGTAAAAGTACTGGATGGGCAAAAGTTGTGAAAGTGAAATAAGAATGGCCTTTACAGCAGGCACGTTATTCCAAGCTGAAAAAATGAGGTTTTTATTGTGGGCCAGCAGTACCACTGAGCCACCTGGAAGTCAGTCATCTGCCCCACAGAATTCCTACAAAGACTGAAGTGAAAAACAGGGAAAACAAAGGTTAGCAACACACATTTTGCAACTAACACTATAAGGCAGTGTAAGATGTTTCTATAGCTTTTGCAATGAAATGGTTGGCCAGAAGTTGCTATTGTAGCCTGTCATAAGCCAAGCCAAGACTCTTTTTAGAAGCTCAATTCCACTCTTCCTAGAAGTAAAAATGAAACAAGTGATATCATATTCCCTAGATATTTAAGAT
>NW_009258539.1:3446941-3466994 GCF_000687185.1 Egretta garzetta | reverse complement strand
TACTTCCCAAATAGGACCAAGAATACTATGAAACTGTTCTCAAGAGCATTTTTCCTAGGACCGGAACTAGTAGTGGTAGAAATGTCATGTGGAAAATCTGTTTCTGAAAGCTTTCCAGCTCATTCCTCCAGATTCAAATGACTTGGATCGTCTTCATACAGTCATCTAAGCTTTCAGCTGTTTATCCAAAGCAAACAGAAACTATGAAAATTCTGAGGTTGTCCATCACTACTTGCATGATGCAAGTACATGTGGCTAATCCTGGCCCCATTTAGCATCGCTTTGGTCAATTCCCGCAAGAAATTTATTCTTGCCATGGTTTAGGAGCATTAACTCTGATCTGACAATGTTCAGTCCACTTCCCAAGTCCTTGAATGCTTTATTGTGATTTGCTATTGTAGTGTGTCCACTGCCTTTTGATTAAGACATCAGTATTGTATGTGACCTACATACTCCATATTCCTTTTGTATTTCAAGATCTAGTTTTCCATAGACCATCTGAGATTACTATCTATCTTAAACAGGTCAAATCCTATCATAGTTGTCCCCACCTGTTGCTGTTAGAAGAAACATTTGGGTTTTAGTGCACTGTAATGGCTATTTGTTTCAAATTACTCCAGTGATTTATACACTGAAAGATTAGGTGTAATTTAGCATACTAATCATTTTCAAATAATATTTTTGTTTGGATTTTAGCAGGGTAAAGAGTGTTAAGCAAAAGTAGCTGTCGTATTCAAAATGTTAATTCTGGTGGTCAAGATCTATGAACTAAGGATTGTGTTCATAATCAATTTTCTGCTTTGAAAACTTTAAACCTTATCATGTCCAAAGCCTAACACTTGGTTCTACCCAAGTTCAGCTAAATTACTGATCTTGCAATGCAAGCATTCCTTTCTGATGCCAACCTCTATAGACATAAAGCCTGCCAAAAGCCCAGCTGGTATAATATGATGTATATCCTTTAACATTTACAATAAAGATGTAACTGAAGAATTACATTCTCGCAATACGTTTGTAATACAACAGAGTTCATAATTTAATCTATTAGTGCATGACTAGAGAATTTAATATTTTTTAAACAATGTAGCTATCTTGGAGCTCATGTTCTCACTGAGAGCTGCTGTTCCACGCATGGGCAAACAGCAGCATAGCACACCAAGAATAAACATGTCGTCGTCCAACTTAATTAGAACTAAAGCTGGTCAAGAGGTCTGCTAGCACACAAAGAATAAAAATGAATATTATTGAACCTTCCAAGCCCTTTGTGGCCTTCTGTGCACTCAGTATTTTAAACACGTACACCTGCACATTTTTTTTTGCCCTAGTGGGTGTGGTGCTTATTAAAAGAAATAAATGCAAAAGCCAGATCCATTGAGCTTGGCTTTAACTTTCTAACATGCTGCAGAAGGCCATAGATCACTTCTGCTGAACAGGATTAAAGAGATCAATCTGTGCCAGCAGTCAATGACAGGCTTGTTAGGAGAAAAATCCAATGATGCTAGCCCTTCAAAAAGCTGGTTATTAACTGCACTGATGACTGACTTCTCATTAAAGATTACTATTACTGTCTTCCATAGTGTTTCCCCTTTGACCTGGGTGGTTAGCGAGTTCTTAGGACTTCCACAGTTTTTGCCATAAAGAGAAGAAAGTGATGGCAGATATTTCTTCCATTTATTACTATATATTTTCAAAGAGCACAAATAATCTCCTGCTTCTCTCAACACGAAAGGAATAAAAAAGTCAGGAGGCAGTTCATTAGCTCACCATCTTTTTACAGAAGTCATCGCCTTTTAAGCTTGCTCTTCCTCCCACTACAAGTCACCTTCAATCAAATACATCATCATTTTTTTAAAGGCAGTCTTATGATAACACACCAAACTGGAAATCCTTGTATGGGTCCACACTGCAAATACCTAATCCTCCTTGAAAGTACCTTAGTTTGATGCATGGGACACACTCAGCCTTGACATTCATCCCACCAGTGGTGTTTGCCTAGGAAGGCTTTGCAGGTACACCCTTCTGAGTCAAATACATCCACTCTCCCACCAACTGCTAGAGAAAGTGTGCCCCTTTCCCTTACTTAGCAGCATTTTTGAGGGTGATGGGTGGAAAGAAAGGAATATGGGCCAAAGCAGGGAAGGCTGAACAAACAGTTTTCATCAGATTTTTTGCAGTGTTGGACTGCATTACAGTAAGTAGGTGCCTGGCCCAGGATGCAGGCATGCTACGTGTCTGTGCAGGACATGCCCCCACCCTTCCTAGGACCTTGGTGTAAGGACACTGTCATCTCCATGGGTTGCGCCCTAGAGCCCAGACTCAGCAGAACTGACCAGCACTCAAGGGTACAATCAGGAGCAAAGAGAACAGGGCTTGGTCATGAGGAAAAAGGACTGAATTTGTGAGAAAAGCCATTCCCCAGGCACAAAGTCAGGAAACAGGACACGTGTTAAAAACTTCCATTTACTTCACACCCACCAAATGTAAGCAACCTTTATTTTGGTCCAGTACTAAACATCTTTGTTTTCCTTTCTCAAAGAAAAACCCTTCCTTACCCAGGGCCTCAGGGCTTTGCAGTGACGCTTCAGCCACCCAAGCCACATTCCCATGAGGGAGCTGCCTCGTTTTAAAGTCTTCTGAAACCAGTTCAGGAAGAACCAGACCTCGGCTGGCCAGGCCCTGAGCCAAAGGCTCCCTGAGAGGCAGGCAACAGCTGACATGTTTTCCAGATGGAGGCCTGTAGAGAAGTTTTCCAAATGAAAAGCATCGGCAGAGCAATACACTTGGCTCTAAACAGATCAAAGTCCCACAAAATAATTGTGTGCCTGTTGGAGCTGGCAACTCAAAGCAAAGAAGTGGCACCTAAGCCAACCTTAGGGAAACTACCCAGAAGGAGAATACTCCCACATTAGTTATGACCCCCTCACTGGCCGAGAGTCCTTAGTGGTAGCCGGTGCTTCTCTCTGGTGGCTTCTCTTTCACACCAGCTGTATCTCTTAGGCCAGTTCCTCCACTGAGGGTTGCACTGGAGGTGAGGCGAAGCCTCCTCGTAGAAGTCTCTGCATGTACAGAGACACAGATCCCTGCAACCTTCTTTGGACAAGCTTGCAAGTCACACGTTTTCCCAGTTTTCCTTTTCTAGAAGCATCCACTTCTGAGACATGAACTGAGAAGAACTAAAGATGGGAATTTATGGAAGGGGAGAAAAGAACAGAATAAATTATATTGCCTCTACAAGAGAGATTCAATGCTTCTGTGAAATGATAGAAAGGGATAACAATGGACTAGGAGAGAGCAGTGGGTCCTTGCAGTGGTGCGGGCTGGTCAGGCTGTTCTGCTGCATCGTCATGATTTAACCCCAGCCAGCAGCTAAGCCTCACGCAGCCACTTGCTCACTCCTCCCCAGTGCGATGGGGAGGAGAATCAGAAGAGTCAAAGTGAGAAAACTTGTGGTTGAGACAAAGACAGTTTAATAGGTAAAGCAAATGCCATGCATGCAAGCAAAGCAAAACAAGGAATTAACTCACTCCTTCCCATGGGCAGGCAGGTGCTCAGCCATCCCCAAGAAAGCAGGGCTCCATCATGCATAACAGTGACTTGGGAAGACAAACACTATCACTCTGAATGTACCCCCCTTCCTTCTTCTTCCCCCAGCTTTATGTGCTGAGCATGATGTCATATGGTGTGGTCAGTTGGCCTACTCACTGGTGGGGTGGGGTGAGGAGCAGAAAAGGCCTTGACTCTATGCAAGTACTGCTCAGCAATAACAAAAACATCCCTGTATTATGAACACCATTTTCAGCACAAATCCAAAATATAGCCCCATATTGGCTGCTATGAAGAAAATTAACTCTATCCCAGCCAAAACCAGCACATGCATAAATGCTTCACTGACAGCTCAGCCCAGCAAGGACAGAAAAGTGTCTGTGGATGCCCTTGTTTAACAGCACTGTTTTGTCAGGACTGTTTTCTGAAGGCAACTATGGGTCAATCTGCCTGGTGTCTGATAGGCAGTGTCATTAGGCACTGGAAAGAAAAATATTTTCAGCAAAGACCAGAGCCAAATCTAGCCTCTTCTTTTGCTGCTTTAAAAGACAGCTGCCAGCCCAACTACCCCTTTTGGAAGAAGTGCTCATTCCCCTATGCCTGGCTCCACTGGAGGAAGGAACTCAGCATGAGTGAAATGTGCACCAAAAGCCAGGACAGACCCATGCTGGAGGTCAGAGCAGCAGCAGAATCAGGAATTTGTGGGGTGGTACATGGCGAATGATAGATGCAGGCTTCTTGCCCTGCCTGTCCCAGAGGAGCAAATGTATTGAACCAGGATAACACAGATTCCTTTCAGCTATTGCTTTCCAATAAGTGTTCACACATAGGACTAGATAGAAACTGTGGTGTATGTGGCAGTAAGGACCACTTGCTCATCCAGAGCATGGCAGCAGGCTAATTTGACAAGTAGTTAGCAGAGTTTGCCTCATATAGGTGCTGAGTTCTATATTGCCCAAGCACTCACCGCTGGGAAATAGAGGTGAGTGTGACTGGCTGCTGGTGTCTTGCCTTCAAATACAACCTTCATCTAGGAAGATGGAGTCACCAGGGATCCCCCTCCTCTGCAGCCAACCATACTGTGGAAAGAAGAGCTGAGGCAGGAGAGAAGACTGTCGCCCTAAGCCCCATACATGTGAAACTGCATCTATACGTAACCATCTGGGTAGTTCTCCCTTTCTAATCATGTCAATAAGACAGGCTGTAGCTCCACTTTATATCTGTCACTGAATTTAAAGAGAAATAAAAGTGACAATCTATCATTTAGAAGAGCTGGAGCCTGAGGGTAGAGAAGAGACAGCGATCAACCTGTGGACAGGCTTTAGGTAGAAATCACTGGTTGATGTGTGCTTACGAGTACCAGTCCCCTGTTCCACAAACTGTAGCATCTGAGTGTGTTAGAGGGGGAGAAGAATTGTCTAAATTTAAGTAATTAAGGCAGCCAACCTGAAGAACAGCATGAGCTGTTAAATGACATAACTGCGGTAGTGTAGGCAAGAGCAATCCAGTGGGACTGGTCTGTGAAGAGGACATAAAGCAAATTAGTGCAAATTATTTTAGCAGTACATTTAACATTTAAGTTAAAGATGTGTCAGTGTTTCCATTCATAAACCTCTGAGTATAGAGGTTGTGCCTGTGCTGTGGAAATGAGCCCCAAGCTGAAACTTGACACACCATCTCAGACGAGATTTTTTTATTTGTTGGGGTTTTTTCCATTTCTGGAAAAAAACCAAAAACCAAAAACAACCCCAAAAACCCCCCAAAAACAACAGGGTAAATACAACTACTATTAGAGCAATTTCAAATATTTTTCACTGTGTCATGGGAATGATTGTAATTTGAAATGGAAATGAAGTTCAAGAACTATTGTGAGAAGTATTTTTTTTTTAGAAGAATTCACTGAAATTGTAAAATCTGAATTGGCCCCAGAGCCAAATTTGCACTGAGCTACAAGGCTGTGAGGAGCAGCTGTACTCTTCCCTGGCTATATAGAGATACAGCAGCGGCAGTCACTGAGATGGGCTTTCCCTGCATCCTAGCTCAATATGCCGCCCTCCAGCTCCATTTGCTTGAAGGGATCCTCTATTATGACTCCTCCTAGTGAGGAAAATATAAAAAAAGCATCAACATTTTTCCTTTTAAAAGCAAGTTTTATGAGAAAGCTATTTGTTGACTAATTTTTTTTCATAGCAAGTCTTTTTTCCCCTTTACTTTCAAGCTTCATAGAACATAAAAACAAAAATGAAAACAGAAAACATATAACCCCTTCCCCCCAAAACTAACAAGTCTAATTGTTTACATTTTTGATGAAAATTGAGGTACTCTTTTCTGCAGGACTTACTTTCTATAATTTCTGAGGGATTCCAAACTAGTACCTGTATCCTCAAAGCTCTGAGAAGTGTGCTCCGAATTTACTCTTCTTGAGTTCACCCCAGATTCATGTCTGGGAACCTGCACTTTACTTTCCAGACTGTTTTTCAAAGTAACAGATATTAAATGAATATTCAAGAGTACTTGTAAGGAATACATCAGATTCCTATGCAAGCATTCACATTAGAAACACGATGCTAAGAATTAAATTCATTCAACCAAGGAACCAAGACCACAGCATGCAATCTGAGTGCAATTAAATGACGCCTCTCAAATTATTAATATTTACAGTGAATTGCTTGGGAACAAACTGCCACTCAGAACTATTTGAATAGCAAATCCATTTGAGAAAACTCAATGTTGTTTTGCAGAACATTCACAAAGAGAAAAATAAACCTGATTTACTAAATAGATTGCCAGATCCAAAACATTTTCTCAGTCCAGAAATTTACTCTGTCTGAAATAATGCCTACAGACAATCAATTCACTTGAGAAGCACAAATGTGCTGGACACACCATGAGGTTGTGAAATGTTTTTCAGTATTCATGTTGATACAAATACAAAAGTGCACAGCCTTAGAAACAGTGGTTTGAACTGCTTTGTCACTGCACTTTTTAGAGACCCTTTTTAGCCATTTTATTGCAATTTTGTGCTCATTGCTATGGTATCCAAGTGTCTGTGAGAGTAATTATAACACGGTTCCATTTAGCACAATGTTCAAAAGTATTTCACTGAGATTGTTAAATGGTATTTCCCACCTCTAGCTTGCTCCACTCTCTCCTTACATAAGCAGAAATTGATATCTATCCCTAATGTGCTGGCTTAACGTTTTTTTCTTCCTGAATAGTATTATTTGAGCTGTTCTGTTTGCATTAATTAGGTTTCTGCATTTTTTTTAGCTTAGCAGATTGTGAAGATGAGGCCAAAGTGGAGGTTTTCTCCGCTGTTGTCTTTTTTTTTTTTTTAATGTTTAGTACTTTATTTCTAAAATTACTTGATAGTCTGTACAGAAAAAAAAATATTCTTTAATACATGTTCTTCTAGATGGATCTGAAAATATTGCATCTTCAACATCTTCCATATACATTCCCAAATTGCTTAAAAGATAAATCTTTTCTTGAGGGGCCCAGCCCATTTCTGTTGTGATAGTGAAGGCATCTAATTGTGTAATTGTAAGTCATATTGGAATAAAACATATACTAAATTCCCTTCTGTCTGCTGTTTATCAATTTCGCTAAACAAAGTCTCCATTTATTTGTCTTGCATCACATTTTTTCATTTCTAAAGCAGACATGGTGAAAGTTTTTTCCAGTTTTTCCCTGCTATTTTAGTTGTTTTCATGAAACGCTACATACAGGGATGGGAATTGATCAATTCTCTGATAGCAGCTTTCTTTAGAGTGATTTCGCTCTGACTGAAAGGATAACTTCCTTTCCCTTGTTCGATGACACTGAGCAACACTGCGCATTATTTTCACTAAGCCTTCATAACCTATTGTTTACAACCATGCCTCCTTCTCTGGTTTTGAAAGTAAAATTCCCTGTTGAAAAGTAAATTTTTAATGCTTTCTTTTTTTCTGGTTCTTTTTCTTCTTTGGAGGCAACTGTAACAAGGGAAAAATGGAATCTGAGATTTCCATAGAGCTTCTAAGATTATTGTTGTTGCTACTTGTTCAAGCACCATCATTGTCAGCAGGTTCGGAAAAAAAGGTTAAGGTAGGTATGAAAAAAACAGGTATGTCTCTCTGCTATAGGATGATTAAAACCTCCATGAAATAGATGAGATGATTACAGAAAGTGGAATGAAAGTACAAATTCAAACGCTGTTTGTATAGCTACTGAATGAACATGGATTAACAATATGCAGGTTCTTTAAAAAAGCATTTACAGAAGCCAATACAATCATTGCTAGTTTTCTAAAACTGTCCATAACATTTATTGTACTCAGATATAGAAATAGACAATGCTTTTATTCAGCATTGTTAGATTCCAACTCTGCAAGGCTCTGTACTGTTTTCAAATATACCATAATGCATCTGCTCCACATCTCTTGCAGAGAAGCAGTGGTCCATGACATGCAGTTTTAACAATTATTCTTGTTTAGCTGACATTTCACAGTCAACTTTATGGCCAAAGGGCAGTTCTGGTCTTGTCTGACCTCTCAAGCAGACAATAATCTGCCATTTTTATTCTCACCAGTAGTGTGTGGCATTCTTCCCTCTCAGGTTGCTTAAGCTCCGGTCAGAGAATCCATGAACTACTCAGTTCTATGGCTGCTTTCCAGTCTGGGGGACACATTCTGTAGTTTGCCCTACCTGTTCATGTGAGAGGTCTATCCTTGCCATGAATCACCCATGACAGGAAGGAAGACAATGAAACCTTTTAATCAGTTACTCAGAGCTGGGAAAATTGGAGAAAACCTGTGATAAGTCTGAAATCTGGTACCATACCTGAAGTTAGTCCAGTAGGTGAAATTTCACATTGAACTGAACAGCATCTCATAAATATTCGTGGCCCTGGGAAGAATGAAAAGAAAGCGAAAGATTAACATGAAGAGAATGCCTCTAAAAAAAGCAACATATGGAAAATCAGTTTCATGGTGGTCTGGGTTTTTTAATTGCTTTCACAGAGTCTAAATTCTGTTATTTTCAGATTATTTTCAGACCCTATAGCTACCACAGGTAGCTTTTCTTATAACTAAGAATGCCAACAGGAACCAGAGGACATGGAAGCAGAGAGCTCTTGTTCTGAGCAAAGGGAAACTTATTGGGGAACATAAATGACTTGCATAACAGGAATTTGTATAGCCTTGCTAGAAACCATCATATTGACCTTAAGCTACCTCTCTTTTCTTCCCAACCTATGATTGCCATCATTATGTAAATATCAGAGATATATTTTTAAGTTTTGTTAGCACTTCTTAAAGCAATTGCATTTATAAAAGCAATGATGTTCTTCTGCAAGCTTAGCAAATGAAGCACTGGGTAATAGCATAAAGAACTTTTCCCCACTAGGTCATCATTAACTTGATCTGGTCAAATACATAATGACAGAAAAATGTTGCCATCCGATTAATGGTGCATAGTGGCCTACATATAATGAGCTGGTTTCAGTCCAGATCCTGTTCACAAGATAAGAAACAATCAATTTAATTGGGATTAATTGGCACCTGGCTTGCCAGCCTTGATAATCTTTAGGACACAGTCTTTATTTCGATTTTAAGTGCCTTAGGGCACTGTTTATTACTGCCTTTGAAAAATTCTGCACCATCATCCTTGTGAGTGTAATACCTATCATAGATCTGAAACAACTTACTGTGCTATACTTGTAATTGGGGACAAACAGAAGAGGTGATTTTAACAACTATCACTCTACTGCCTTTGAAGAAGCATGTGAAATGTTATTGTTATCCCCAAATGATTCAAAACTCACACTAAGTGCAGAGGTTCACCTTTTTGTTTGGGCAGATTCTGAGTTTGTCCAAAACAGTTTGGCTGTCTTCTGTTACCATGTAAGAAAATCTTCTGGAAGCAAACAAGTATCTTTCTGTCTGTATGAGACTCTGGAAGGAAGTACAAATGTTTATCTCTAAAGCCTTACAGATCTATCAGCCTTTTTGTAGTTAAGGGAGATAATGCAAAACTTTGAGCAGGCTTTTGTCTTAGTATGTCCGTAACAGCATTACAGGGAGCCACATGAACACATCTGTGGGGCAAAAGATCCTTGGTTCACAGTGACTAATGCCCATAAGCATTAGCCAAACAATATACATGACCAAACGATTATTTTAAACTGACTAAAATAGATACCAGAAATTAGAGAAACTAAAAGAAATAACTTACTGCATGCATGAAAATTTCCTCAGATAACATTTGTCATCACCTCCACAATAATACACTTTATTAACTACATAATCTGAGGTACACTGAGTTTTGCTGGGCACAAGAGGGAATAATAAGTCTAAATATGCTAAGCCTTGCCCGATCTATGCAAAGAGATTTTTCTCTCTTCAGAAGAACTGATGAAATAAAACCACATTTGATAAACATCAGCACATGACTTGTGGTTTATGGTTCTTACACGGAGCTAGAGAATGAGGGAAATAATCAGACCTTGGGGACTATACGAATTTGACAACAGTGACTGAGGGAGAAATGGCGGGGGAAAGGAGGAGAGAAAAAGAGTGACTGAATGAAAATTAGTTGGGGGAAAAGAACAACCACTTCAACATCAATATATCACTGCACAAGTCTTTAATTTTGGAGGGTGAGTAACAATCAGCTGAAGGAGGAGAGTCAAAGCTGTGGTGAGTTGAGGAAGGCAGGGCTACCTATTGCAAACACGGAGTCAGCAGGGCTGGAAGGAAGAGTGATTAGTTTTGTTGGCAGCCACAGTAGCCAGGACTGCAGGACTCTCCAAACTCTTTTTCTTTTTGAAATCCATCTTTTGCTTCTACTTCAGTAATTAAGGTCACCACACTAGGGCATTTACTGTTTGCCCTGATGAAAACCATTCTGAATTTGACAAATAGCATTTGTGTTTGTCTTAACTCCTCATCAAACAAGACCCAGAATTTTTACTCAGCTGCAGGAACAATTTTTCTTGCCTCTCTGAAAACTCAGTAGAGCAGATATTCTCACAAGATTTCCAGCATTTATATGCCTTCAGAAATATCAGCAGAGACTTTTTCCGAAGACTCCATTTCGGTACTGTTGGTTTAACTTTAGAAAGACGAAAGTGTACATATGAGATGGAGAATATGATTGCAAATAGACATGCTCTTTATGGGCTTACTACTTTAAACACAGTGCCACATTACATGGTTTGGAACTGGCTTGTCACTGCCCGACCTAAAATATGGGTAAAGAAAACTCATATCTGTCTACAAAACACTTACCTTACATCATGCTATTTCTAATAACTGTCTGTCTTTTTGCTCTATTACTGTTCTCCCTTAGAAGAGACAGGAGAGGAAGATGGTACCAGGCAAAAAATGGAATTTTCTCATGAAAAGTAGCATACAACTGTTTCAGTTTCTCTTCAGATAAGGAATCCCATTTTCGGATGGAAGACTCTTGAGCTCAGCATGTGGAGCACCTTCAACTCAAAGCCACTGACATTTTGTCAGGGCAATTCCCTTATGTCTTCCAAATCATCTTTTCTCCTGACACCTCCGTCAGCAGCAGAGCTTGTTCTCAGCTCAGCAGCCCCATGTAAAGCACAACTGGCTCCTCAGAAGCCCACAGGGAATCAGGGTCAGTCTGGGCACTTCAGAAAGGAATATATTTTGAAAAGAAAATTGCATCAAATGATTTTACTGGCAGTATTCATGTTAAAAACCAGTGGAACACGAATGGGTTTCAAGTAGGAACAGGCCCTTGCTCCAGACTACAGATTCAACTAGATCCATATTCACAGCTTCAGGTTCAATCAGTGATTTTGCTAAGCACATGGAGAACCTCCAAAAGACATCTCTCAGCAGGACACAGAGGCTGCATTTTTATAGTGGGTTCTACAAAGGAAAACACAGCTGCTGAGAAGGAACAGATTTTGCAACCACAGAAGTACTTTCTCCATCTTCAAGGAAAAATAAGCAAAGAATGTAGGATTACTGTAGCCTCACTTGCATTCACTGTTCATATTGTACTTGTTCAATCCATTAGGAGGTGTTTTTTTTTTTCTCACTGACTGGATGACACACAGCCTAATGGAGTTTCAGTTCATGACCTGGGCTTCTGGATATTAGATACTGATGACAGGTATTACCAACTAAACGGGTATTTCTATACAGCAGAATATTTTAATAGACAAGATGTTCCAGTTTAAGAATTTTGGTAAAAAGCTGAAACTTACAGTCTGAAACCTTTCATAAGCAGGATTGTTGTGAGGACAAAGAGATGAAAAGTTGCATATGAGTATTTGCTACTGAAGATGGGTCTTCAGTAGATGAGTTTATACACTAGATTTAAGTTGTGCTGTGAGGACATGACAAAGAAGGAGAGAGGATCACACAGATTCTTGGGCTGGTGAGACAGCGTTCTCTTCTCTGCTGTTTATTTTTCTTATGCCATTTTTCCCTTTTCCAAATAAATCCATCCCAGTTCCCTCAGATCTCTTTCTAACTCTGTAGATTGTGGTTCTTTGCTTTGGGTAGAGCTCTGGTGATGCCCTGACCCTGTCCTGCTCTGCACTGCACAGGACTACTTGTCACCCCATCCACATAGCTGGAGAACTTCTGCTCTTTCCAATTCTGCTAGGAAAGAAGGTGTAGAAACTTACTCAGCCCTACTTCTTATCCTGTGTTTTCTATCACCTTCCTAACATCCATTCTTTCTTCCCTCCCTCCTCTCACTTTGTCATTTTCATCTGGGATTCTTAGATCACGAAGATAAATTTGGATATACTACAAAATACTGGATGCACTCACAGCAGCTAAAAGGTTGGAGAGTTGATAAAACAATATTTTGGCCAGCAACACTCATTGCTGCAATTTTGCACTGCCTGCACAGACCTTAACGCCCCATTAGAATTTGTTGGAGGTATCTGGCAAGCAAGGGTGCTCAGACAGCTGTTCCCTCCTCTCTTTCCTGTTCCTCTGAAAGTGGCTTAAAGAGGCTTAAATAGATTTCTCAGCACAGCACTGGTCTCAGGCACCCATTCACCATTTATCTTCACAAGCCATTAATCACAATCATGTGCAATTTAGAGCAGTTCCTGGTCTTTTTCCCTGAAAGAGTCACTCTTGTCATGAATATTATTGCTCATGAATCACAGTGATTTCCAGACATGCCATCAATTATAAACACAGCTAATTGGAGTGCCAATAGGGCTGCCTCTCTTCACAGAGGGGATCCTGCCATGAATTTTACAGGCCATGAATCACTGTATCATCAAACAAGAGACTCCCCTTTACTGACCTGAAGCCAAGGCACCAGTATTGGCTTCCTGAAGTTATCAGGCTATGCAGTGTTATAAATCCACATCTAATCGGTTCACCAAAGAAGATACCATCTCTCTCTGTGCCTGTATTGCTTGCAAGTCTCTCTCATGTCTTTCCATTTGACTGGCACCATCAGGGAAATTGGCAGAGAGCTTACTCCATGGCCTTACAGGTGTCATACCAAGTGAATATTCCCCACACTTTTTCTGGGGGAGTCACAGAGGTGTGGCTATTGAAAAATGATTCTCTTTTCTCTACTTAGACACAGAAAAAGTGCTGCTTCCAAGCTGGTTTTGAGGACTTCTGGGATGTATGCTGCTGCACAAATGATAAGTAGTAGCCAAAATCTATCGCTTTTGTTTCTGAGCAATAGCATTCACAGGAAATGAATCTCATGCTGGACTGTGAGTGAGGAAGAGGGAGACTGGGAATTTGAATCAAGCCTAGCAAAAAAACAAGAAAATTGATTGCTTCTGCTGCCTCTAACTTTAAGCGCAAAGCAACGTAAGAGCACAAAATTCAGTAACTCTTCTGGATGTCATGCAAGAGAAAACCCCAGAAAAAAATGAAAACTGAATCTGTTTCCTCCATAGATGGTGAAGTATCAATCTACAAGAGATGGAGAAAATGTACACTAATGTGAGTGAATCCATCAGCTCTTACAACACCCACTTCTCACCCATGAAAACACATTACTTGCAACACAACAAATTCTACTTTCACAAATTGCACTGACACACAGTCAGCCTGCCACTGTCACAGCCAAGACTACTGGATAATGCCACTTCCCATGCAGTTCAGTGCCTCTGGTAGATCCAGTCACCTCCATCACTTTCAGCTGTGACCTTCAGCCAGATTTGAACTACCTCTCCACCTATTTCACCTGCCATTGATTGTTCCAGGCACAGGAACCAACTATCACCATCTCTGTTAACCACCAAACCACAACCTTCACTCATCACCTCTGTTTTTCACTGGCCAATAACTTTTCCTTGTGGCTTCTTCACATTAACAACAATTCCTTCCTACTCCAAGTATCTTAGTCATTCCTTCAACAGAGTGGAGATCTGTACTTGGGCCTCAGATATCTAGGGTATCTAGTCCTCACAGATATCAACAGAACTGCAAGACACCTATGCTGTATCTTTAGTGCTTGTGCCTGGATGGTGCCCATGGTCTGCACTGCAAGCCACAACATGAGCCATGGTCTGGAAAGGCCAGGTGCTGTGGTGGCTGAGGGCTGCTTTGAGATGCACCTGCCCTAGAGCCATCCCACTAGGGATATGGCCTCCCACTGAGGTAGACAACAGTAATTACAGACTTCCTCAATGAAGCTGGACTAGCTGTTACGTACAGGCAGCTGCAGGGCTGCCTCCTGCCTGCTGTTTGTCCTGTCTTTAGAAGCCTCCCTACAAATCCCTCCCTCCCCTCCAAACCTCAACCAAACACAGTTTATCTCTGGCCCTTAGTTTTCTGCTGCCCCAACTTGGACTTGTGTGGTCCCTAGTCTCCATACCAACTCAATCACTAATCAACTAACTATATTCTAACTGCTAATACTACAAATTAACTGAGCAAGTAGTCCGAGTTAACCACAACAGTTAGAAACCTATATATTTCTATCTCTACTACAGCAGACCCTCCAGACCACTTTGCGAGAGCATCGCACTCTATACTACCAGTACCTCATCATTTTTAGTTGGCATTAGTATGGGAAGGGGGTTGTGAGAAGAAAATTTGACCAAAATATTTTGGAGTCAGTTGTTTGGGTGAATGGTAGTAACTAGTTTATGTGAGCTCAAAAGACAATTAGGAAAGAACTACAAGTCAACTGCATGTGCATGTGAGAAGCACTCTGTTCAAACAGGAGCAAAAATGCCCTTATTTCCAGTAAGACAAACATTAGTAAGCTTAGCAAGGTGAAGACTGACCGTTCTGAACACAAGAACTCTCTGGTCAGCTAAGACCTTTTTCAGTACCTAATTTAACTACTCTGTATACCTTCCAAAGTAATTGTGACAGTAAATTGTTCACTTTCCTCAGAGAAGATAATGAGAGAAGCTGCAGCTAAATCAGAATATAGATTCAGAAATGACGTTGACACAACCTCATATGACCTTTTCCTCCATTTGCCTCGTGAATAAATAACCATCAGTTTAACAATAATGCAGATGATCACGGGCTGTTGTCTGTTTCCAATTCCCCTTAAGCAATAAGCTTACTGGAAAAAAAGTGTTCTGAACATTTTAATATAAGAAATATGAAAAAAAAAATCATTATTAGTCTAGGGATAACCTAAGTCCCATGCCTGAAATATTTTGCATTTTACAAGAGAAAGAGCTCTTGACTCAATCTCAACAAAGGGTGAATGACCTTATACTTAATTTCAGATGGATAAGGTCTGTCAAGATTAGAATAAAATTATTGAATGCCTCCTTTCTTTTTCCTTGAATTGATATAGTACAACCTGTGAGGCAAAATCAATGATGTCTAAAAAAATGCAGAATGAAGAGTCCAAGAAAATAAGAGCAGGAGGAATTACGAATGCATCACACAATATTCCCAGTACATGCAACTGAGTTGTAAAAGACAACATGCTTTGGTGCAGAGGTCATCGCCAGGTAGAACCGAGTGGATTACACTCTTCTGGTGCGGAAAGCTGCAAAATGTTGGACTGTGACAACTTAATTGGGAGATTGGGAAGGAGAAGCTCAATGACCTCTCCTCCCACTGATACTGGTTTTGCTATCACATATAGCGCCTGTTGCCTTAAGTCTCATATGCAGCAATCCCAAGAGCTGACATAATCTATATCCCCACTATCCACCTACTGGAAGGTTTTTGCGAATGAAAATTACTTATAACTGGGAGACAATGTCCAGTCTTATCATTCAGAGGTAAAGAACACCTTGTACAATCTGCTGAGTTTACACAGATAATTGTTAAGGACTATTTATTTATAATATATACATAATTATAGAAATGATAACTACCCCCAGATAATCTCCTCTGTAGCACGTGTAATGGAAGGATATGCAGCTTTGAACATGACTTGGTAAAATCTTATGTCCTGCACCTAGTTATGTTACTACCAAGTTAAAGTTCACCCATCCCTTTGCTCAGCATATGTGCATGACTCTTTCTAACAGATGCAGATAATGGCCATTGTTATGTTTGGGAACTACAAATTGAAATTGCTCCTCTGACACTTTCTTCTGTCTTTTCTTCTTTGTACGCTTGTGTATTTGATTTACTTTGTTCACCAAATGATTCTAGAAAAAAGCTTATGCAGTAAAATGAAGAGTGTTTTTAAATTGAGGGGGGTGGGGTGGGGTGTTGGGAAAAAGATGGCCTGGATAAAAATCAGTTTGATCACTTTTTAGTAGATGTGCCATAACAAAAATTCTACCCTCATAAAGAAATCCTGTATCTCCAGCTGGGCCCTGGGACCTTCTGGGTTTCTGATGATGCCAAAGTGTGATTAAGTGTTGCTGGTATTTATTTTTCACTTGTTATTACTTTCTCCTATTCTCTTTGGCTTACTTCATCTACCCAGCAAACTCTGAACCATCGAAGACATTTACTTGCCTAACATTAACCAGGGTGGTCTCATTCTACAGCTTTTCCAGCATCAGAGCTTTTGACTGCACATTTGAATCAGGAGAAGTCCTTTTGTAGGTAAGGTAGCCAGCACAACAGGGCTATGGTCCCAACCTACCGCTCCTTGGTAATACTATAAGGTAAATAAATAACAGTGGTGTGAGTCACAGCAGAAGAAATAGCTTCTAATTGAAAAAAAATAAGCATAAACAAAGAAAAATGCACAGAGGACTGCATTTGTTGCTGATGATTTGAATGAATTAGCAGCTTGCTTCCCCTTACAGCAAGAAATGGTATATAACAGATAAGCAGCTGTACAAAAATAACAAACTTCGCTTCTATATGCACCATTGGAGCTTGTTGCAGATGTGTATTTTTAGAAAATTATGTCCTAAGCACTCCTGGTTTTGCCAGTGTTTGTATAATGAGTGTTGTGTTCTAATTTATTTTTAATGTGCAACTTACCCCTTACTGCCAGCCATTCTTTGAATGAAATGTCGCTTCTCCATGAGTATTTCTGCATAAATATTTTATAACTGAACTAAATAAAAAATCACCTTATAACTACTTGAGGTTAAACTGCTGAAAAAGTGCAAGCAATCCCATTTTGTTTTCACATTTACTTTATTCCTGGTATTTTGTAAAGGAAATCTCATTGAGGCAAACTCTCAATTTTACTCCAGTTCACACTAAATGATGAGACAAGAAGTTAATTTTCAACATGAATAGGAATAAACCACAACTGTATTACTGATACAGGGCACCTTTGCTATAACTGAAAATATAGAGTAATGGCTGCAGACCTATTTAAACCTGGTATAAAAACCCCACAACTTTCTACACCATACAGACTCTGTAGTTCCTGAGTCCCTTTGAAATCAGGATGTACTATGACAACAAATCAATAGAGAAAGTTTTTATTTACCATGCGAGAAAAATTAACAGCACAGAAAAATTAAAAATAATTGTTAGCTAATTATCTTCTTCTGAACAGTGTTCGAAATTACCTGAGTGAAATTAAGTTGCCTTTTGTGATCAGACTGAATGCTGCATGAACACACTGTGAAAAAGAGTCAGCTTTGTGTCAGTATCGTGTATCTGTAATTGGTTTAAAATAGATTTCTTAAATGTGGGTCACTTACCATCTGCAATCTGTTATATCAACATAGAGAAAGAAAAAGAGAAAGTGATAAAGTACAATGACAGATGCATAGGTGTTTAGGGGATACACCTATGAGAATTGTATTCTTCATTTATTTATCTTTGTGATTGAGGAAGTCCAAATAAAATGATTTCCAGAAAATTAATTAGAGAATAGGGACTCGTAACAATGTTTCATTACAAGACGTAAACAAACCCTGGAAGTACAAGCAAGCAAACTATAATCAGTATAAAAGCACAAAAAAATACGGCAGTTGCTTCAAATCACAATTAACCCCAGTCAGGACAGCTTGTTGCCACCGCTGAATGAGATCCTTTTTCTTCGTTATCGTCAGAATCAAAATCCCATGACTAATGTATTTAATCAGTCTTGCCACAAGGAGTAAGTGTCTCAAGGGTCTACGTAGCAATCCTTCACATAGGAAAGATTTAGCACAAGTTTGATTAAATGGAACTAAAATATGTTTGTTTTTCTGTAAACGGCATAGGATGAGAGCACTGTCCTCTTCAGAAGCCAGGAGAGGAATTAGGCTGGGCCTCAGCCACAATAGGCAAGGTCAACTGCATTTAGTGATGAAGAACTATAACAAACTCAGGGTACTTTGGCAAACTTGTGAAAGCAAAGGTCTGTTTAACCTAAGAAATCCACTTACGAAGAAATATCACTAAAGATCGTCATGAGTTCATTGTCTTGAAGAATACAAATATCTCTAATCAGAGTAGAAAGCCTAACTGGCATGATGAAAGCTTACAGTATAGTTTGCAGTGCTACTTAAGATTATGCAGACACTCAAACGCTGAAATGAAACAGCTTTGCTTTGCTGCCTGCCTCATTAATGAGCACGTTCCTCCATCTTAAATTATAACTGCAGGTCTTGGCTGAATTGGGTCCAGCTCCAGCGTGTCTTCCCTGAAATGCTAAAACATCTGTCAAGGAGAATGGAAAATACTGTCCTGTCTTTAGAAAGTTCCTGGCTATGTAGGCAGGCATGTGTTATACTGCATCCCTTCCAGCTAATGAGTAACATAGGCTTAGCCAGGCGGAAGAGGAGGTTTGCTCCTTCAAGAAAGAAAAATCCCCAACAGGAAAACTAGTGTCCTCCCCCAAACTGAACAGATAAGAATTAATCTCCCTTTCTTGTTACAGGAAAGCATATTTGCTGTGCGTCAGCCCAAACACATTTCATCCTGCAGCTGTACCGCCTATCTGCTAATACCAGCTTGGGCTTCTGGGCAGGGAGGCCTCACTGGACTTAAACTGGACTTGACTGCACTTAAGCTGAAACTGCCTTCTCTACTTTTTCTGATAGCTCCCTTCCTTGCTAGATGTCCTCATCCCAACTACCATCACTGGTTCCTCTTGCTAGGCCTTTTCCATGAGTTATTTCTGCTGACTGCTCCTTTCCTCTGTCTGTTCTTGTTACCCACTTGCTACTTATGCCACTCTGTGATGGTATCAGTTTTTCAAGGCAAGTACAGCATGCCTTCGCCTTCGCCATGTAAACTTTCATTCTTTGTTGCCTTCACAAGTTAGCAAGCATTACATTAAGTAACTGCTTAACCCAGGCCCTCCAGATATAGTTGGGTTTGTCTGGTGTTTTGCCACAGCAAGAGCAGTTCATCTAAATTTATAACTTCTTTTTAAAGCACAATAGTCCCACATGAAAGGCAAATGAAACTTCTTTAAGTTAGCCCCTATGTTACTTTTCTTCAGGTCCCTTTATTCCCAACCACATATCCCATATCATCTGGACTGCCTCCTTGTGGGACTTTTCTAGGGTTCTTTTTAATCCTGAGTTAAAAACAGGTATATAAAATTTCAACAATTCATTTTAAAATGCAGCCTTATATATAGCAGCATTGGCACAGCAAAACAGAGGTTAACCTAAGGTGCAGGAGTTACAATGTGTGGCCACTGGTGAAAAATAGTGGGACCTTCATAGAACAGCTTTCCCACAGAGAAAAATGTTTGAAACTACACCTTTACTCCATATTCTGTACCTGTATGTCCTCTACTGGTGGCAGAATACTGCCCTAGAAAACAGCTCCCTGTTGTCAGTCTCGGGCTAGGTATTTTCTGGCACCACATAGAAATTACAGCCATAAAAGTAGTTTACAAACAACTTTCCAGGTGCATATCAGACCTGAATATGTGTTGAATCTATCTCTAGACCTTCACACATACTTTGGAAACATTTTGGAGAAGGGCTGTGCAGCAGTGGGTCTTTTCCATGGACCCCTGGTATCAATACAGGCTGCGGGAAGAAAGGATTGAGAGCAGCCCTGCCGAGAGGGACTCGGGGGTGCTGGTGGATGAAAAGCTGGACATGAGCCGGCAATGTGCGCTGGCAACCCAGAAGGCCAACCGTACCCTGGGCTGCATCAAGAGAAGCGTGGCCAGCAGGTCGAGGGAGGTGATTCTGCCCCTCTACTCTGCTC